>NC_083321.1:93130125-93453307 GCF_963455315.2 Globicephala melas
GCTATAAAGAGGGGCTCTGATCACACTGGCGGAGGGGAGGGAGTGTCATCACCTGGGTCAGGTAGGCGGATGGCCACGTGGGAATTGCAAAGGGGGCTCAGAGGCAACCATGCAGGGTTAGTGCTGGAATGGGTACATGAAACTCTGGGCTTCCAACTCCCCCCCCAGTAGGTGAGGGGCAGGACCAGGGCATCTCCCACGACCCTGCAGCTCTGTCCCCTTCCAGTTCAGAGAGGGTGGGAGGGTGGCCAAAGGGAGGCCACATTTCTCATGGGGGGTCGGACACCTGGCACAGGTGAATTTAGCATGAACCCCCCACTCCCCTTCCCTGTGCCTATGACAGCCACCAGTGCCCCTAGTCCAGCGCCCCTTCTCCCCCACTCCCCTGTGCCTCTTCTGCTCTCGTGTCAGGGCTCACTGGTTGGGTCAGATGAGGACCAATCTGACACCACAGGGCTGCAAAGAGCTTTAGAGGATCCTCTGCTCTCACCACAGCAACCTGGAGACCTGAGGCACGGGGATGGTTACCTTGAGGACTCCTTCCCCCTCTCTTGAAGGTGCTTGCCTTGGGGCACCCTCACCCAGCCTGAGTCCCCTATTCTTGATGGCTGGGGTCTTGGAGGGTAGCCAGGGGAGGGTGGACTGAGAGATGCTGGTGCCCTGGCTCCTGGCTGCTTACACCTCCTGGAGTATTGTGGGAGTGGGATACAGCTTCGGTGGACACCCCTATCAAAGGGCAAGCCTGGCCCCACTTCCCCTTCCTTGTCCCTGGCCTTGCAAGGCCCTGGTGGGACTGTAGGCGCCAGTGGAGCACTTAGTGTACCTGGGGCCAGAGAGATTGATGGGGAGGAACGGGGTGGGGGGCAGGATTGTGGGAGGGGTGAAGGGGTATGGGGAATGGGAATGCAAAGGGGGAGAACGGTACCAGACACACACACACACACACACACACACACACACACACACACACACGAATGGATGATGGGACTTGTGGAGGGCAGAGAAACGGGGAGAGAGAGGAGAGAGACCTCTACTAAAATCAAAATGACGATTAAGAATAAGTACTAATCACCACAAGAAGAATGGTAAGCACAGAGATGGCAAAGGAACTCAAAAGCCTATTCTGATATTTAAATGTAGACAGGCACCTCTTACGTTTATTCGCGCCTGATATTCAGCACTGCCCACCGAGTTCCGCGCCGTGCACCGGTACACGCCCCCGTCGCGGATCTGGGGCCCCGTGACATTCATGTGGCTGATGGTGGTGCCGTCGGACATGGTGTACTGGCTGGTGCGGTGGCTTCCGTCCCGCATGATGGGCTCGTCGTCCAGGGCCCAGGTGACGGTAGGGGGCGGGGCGCCCTTGGCTGCGCACATCAGTGAGAACTGCTCCCCGGGGTTGACCACCTTCTCGCTGAAGGACGAGACGATGCGGGGCGTGCCGTCTGCAGGGAGCGAGGAGCCCCCTTAAGGCTCACCGAGTCACAGAGAGACCATCCCCCCAGGCCACCCCACCTCGTCATGGGGAGGAGGCAACGCAGAGGACGTAACAACGGTAAAGCCCTTCCGCGTACTTCCAAGATTCATGTACCATCCGCAAAACCCTGTTTAGTGCACGTGAATGAAGACTCCTGGATTTGAATCCTCCCTCAACTACCTGTTAGTTCTGTGTCTTTGGGCAAGTTACTTAACCTCTCTGAGTCTTTCCATCTCCCCTCTGTGGAGGATGGAGATAATGGGGATAATGATTATATCCTCCTGGTACTGATGATGTGAGGAGTAAATGAATTAATGTATTAAAGATGCTTACACAGCACTTTGCAAGTGCTTAATAAATGTTAGCTCCTCTCAACTTTTCCTTTTCTGCCTCTTTCTCCTCCCTTTTTAAATAAAGCCATAGAGGCTCAGAGGTTAGCTATGTGTGGAACCAGGACCTGAACGGTCCAATTCCAGCTCTGATTCGAGTGGGAGGGGTGCTGGTGCTGTAACTCTGTTAGCAAAAGCCTGAAGCTTGAGTCTTAACATGTGAGCTGCCCGGGTCCAGTGGTGGTGGTGGGGTCTGTTTTGGGGCTTAAGTCTTGGTTAATGGAATAACCTCGGACAGCATAAGTAACCCCCGGGGCCCCACTTCCTCCATGGATCATGGGGGATGTAATCATTAACCCTGGCCATCCTTCCACACAGGATTGCTGTAAAGGATTAAAATAGGTGCTAAATCCTTGAAAAAGTCAAACACCAAAACAAACATACAAAAAAAAAGCGAGGCAAATGTAACATGGCACTCCACATCCCACCCACATGTCACACCAAAATGCTGACGTTAGCTCAGGCTGCCAGCCCCTGGCCCCATTTCTGAGGGAGAGCCTGGTGCCTGGTGGAGCCTGGTACTGCCTGGCGTGGCCACTGCCTCTGGCCTCTCCTCTGCCTCTCTCCCCAGCCCTCCCTCTCTGGCTGCCCCTCCCTTCCAGCTCATTGCCCCTCTCACCAGCCTCCTTCTCCACATCCCAGCTCTGAACTGGTGGGCACCAGCTGCCCTGTGAGATCCACCAACGGCACAGGGGTACCCTCAGAGAGAAAATGCACTGGGGGGGAGTAGTCTGCTCCTGGGTGGGGAGCAGTTCAGACAGGAGGTCCCCTGAGACGAAAGGCACCCCTTTCACACTAGGCTGTGCCCAGCTGATGTGTTTCCTCATTGGGAAGACAGACCAGGGATGGGGCAGGACAAGAGGAGGTAGGGGCTGAGGAAGGCAGTTTGCTGGGCACCGGGTGAAGGATGAGGGCTTAGTTTCGATGGATGCCCGGCTCTCATGCCCCACTTGCCAAGGAATGAGGACCCCTGGGCTGTAACAGTGAGACAGATACCCGTGGGGTTTGCCTAGGTTTGGTGTTTTTGTTATCACAGTGAAAAATCCTTGGAAGGAACAGGATTATGGGAGCAATAAAGGAGCTGGGGAACCACTGAATTTGTTGGTAAGGATAGGGCCTCTGCTACCCCCCGCTGCATCTTTGTGCAAATAAGAAAAAGGTGCCTCCTCTGCGTGGTCACAGCCCAGCGTGGGTGCGTGGCTTGGTAAGTGGAGTGCAAGCTGCATTTCAATCCTCACCCTCTTAGTTGAGCACCTTGTGTAGTGAACGACCCGAAAAACCATACACAGAGGTGCTGGGTGCGGAACCTTGGGGGCGTAGTAGTTTTAAAAGGAGAGAGAAGCAGGTGGAAAGCCAGGTCCATGGTAAGAAACAGGCCTGCTGTGAAGAGACCTCAGGCAGGGAGAGGATTCAAAAATCCAGAGGTTCCCAGCACCCTTCCAGAGCCTCTGGGAGACCGAGAGTCTTTGAGACCCTACTGAAGGCCCTTCTAATAGTGAAGTTCTAGTAATTTTGAAGGGCAGAGTCAACAGAGTATGGCGGTTAAGAGCCCTGAGTTCACACCCCAGCCCTCTTCCTTAGCAGGGCCGTGTGACCTTGGGCAAGTGACCGAAGCCTCGGTTTCCTCAGCTGTCAAATGGTTATTATAAAAAAAAAAAAAGTTATCTCCACACAGGGCCCTTGGGAGGATTAAATAAGACAGTGCATCTGCCTGGAGTGATGTGAGTGCTGAACGAATGCCTCCTGCCTCTGGCCGGGCTGTAGGAGCCCTGAACCTGCCCGTCTGCTCCGGCGGCCCCAGCTCACCCTCGAGCACAATGATGGCGAAGTCCTGGGCGGTCTGGGCTTTGCGGGTGGCGAAGCACTGGTAGGCCCCGGAGTGGCTCTTCTGGGCCGAGGTGATGAGCAGGGTCTCGTTGCTGAGCCCACGGATGGAGATGGCCTCGTTGGGCAGCAGCAGCTCAGTGTTGCGGTACCAGCGAATGGTGAACTCCGGGGAGCCCGTGAGGGCGCAGGAGAGGATGACCGTGCTGCCAATGCCGGTCTTCAGCTTCTTTGGTGTCAGGGTCACATGAAGAGGGTCTGTGCCGGACCAGGCAGGGGAGAGGCGAGGGAAAACAGGGAGGAAAAGGAAAGAAAAAGGACTCACTGTGAGTGGAGTGTGGCCAGGAGTGGGCTGTGGTCACAAGTCCCCAGGAGTCAGGAGGCCCTGATTCTGTCTCCAAGACTCCTTGTAGCAGGGGGGACCAGGACGAGCGAATTCCTTTCTCTAGGGCTCAGTTTACTCATCTGTTAAATGGCAGGGTCAGGCCAGGAGATGTCTTTACGTCTGGTATTCTGATGGCCTGTGCTTTCCTGACGTGGGCCCTTTGGCTGGGCGGGGCTGGGAAGCTCCCTTTGGCTCAGGAGGACGATGGGACCTCGTCTGGTTCACTGTCCTCGCTGTCACCCACCCTAGAAACCAGGGAGGCACCCACGGCCGAGCCACCTGTCTCCTGTACTTATACAGATAACCACTTGCTACCTTCTGACTTCCTTTATATGCATCAGTTAATCCCCTGCCCTTTATCCTCACCACCCCTGTCCTGCTGCAGGCCTGCAGCTCCTGGCCTGGACCCATGCAGTACTCTCTTCTCCCTGCCCCCCTTTTCCCTGTGTCCTGCCATCGGTTATCCATGCTGCAGCCAGCCACCGCCCTGTTCAGAACTTCCACGGCACCCAAAAACTCAGTGTGGCATTCAAGGCCATCAAGGCCCTTGGGGACCTGGCACCCTTCTCAGCAATGCAGTGTCTAGACCAGCAGCCTGCCTGTGCTTCCTGCACACGCAGAGTCTCACCTAGAGCACCCTTTGCCCCCTCTACCTACTTCCTACTCATCCTTCACATTGAACTCAGGTGTCATCTCTTCCAGGAAGCCTTCCTGGACAGCACTCCCCTCCCAGGCTGGGTTAAAGATCTCTCTTCTGGGGCTCCCTGTGTGTAACTAACACAAGACTAAGGTCATGGTCTTCTAATCACCTCTTTGTGTTTCTATCTCTCCCTCTGGACTCTGAGCCACTTGAAAGCAGGGCAGTGTCCCTCATCTTTATATCACTACTGCTGTCTGAGTCATGTTGATCGCTTCACTGGCTGGCTGGCTGGTTACCACCCCCAAGCTGGCCTCTCTCCCTTCATCTCCATGGGCTTGGGGTTCTGTACAGGAGCCTTGGAACCCCAGCGAGGGAGCTTGCAGGAGATGGGGGCACGGCAGGTCCGTCTGGTGGGGCACAGTCAAAGCACACACGAGTCTGCTCACACTGTGCTCTCCCTACTCACTGCCAGAGCCTCTGCCTGCTGTCCAGGAAATGTCAGTGCAACGTGACGCAGGTGGCATCCTGCTTGTCCCAGTCACGAGCCAGGGCTCTCAGGGCCCTGCCAGCCAGCCAGCCGCCCTCTCCTCACTGCCCCTGCACGGGCTAGGATGCGTGGGAGGCTTGGGGGCAGAATGATGTGGAGTATGGGAAGCATTGCTTTCCTCTCCATGAACTTGGCAGAGAGGAGCTATCACAAGGATGGAAGACAGAGAAAAGCCAAGTCACTTCCCTTTGAACCTGGTTGTCCAGCCAAGCCCAGTGTGGCAGAGGGTGGGGAGCTGTCTCAGAGGAGAATGAGGTGTACCCTTCCACTCGGGGGCAGGGGCAGGCGGTACGTGCACACAGCCGTAGGCAGTTACTTACTATGAGCGTGCTCTAGGATGACAGTGTGTTACGTGGAGGAATGTGTGTATCTGTGAGTGTATATGGGCACCATATATGTGTGCACGTGTGTATGGGGAGGTGGGCATGTGAACTTTCAACACATCTGCCTGTGTGTGTGTGTGTGTGTGTGTGTGTGTGTGTGTGTGTAAGTACCTGCCTGCCTGTCTGTCCTGAGGCAGGAGCTCTGAACACCAAATTACTCAGAGTTAAGTTTGCTACTTTTCCAAGGATTTGGGGGTACGTGGCCCTCCTGACCTGTTCCCTGAGACAGTGTGTGTGTATGAATGTGAGTTTGAGTGTGTGTATGTGTGTGTATAGCAGGAGGGGTTGAAGGTAATTCTAGACCAGACAATTTTGGACAGTGCTTAGGTCAAGAGGGTACTAATCCTGGTCCTTCTACCTGCCTCCTCTGCGGTCCAGGGTTTGTCTATATAAGAGGACCGCCTCTTCCCCCCAAGCCTTCAGCGTCGTAACCTAAGCATTTGTATTATGAACTGTTGCTCCCAGAGCATTTCTTGGGGCTGTTCCTGCTCTTCCAGCTTCACAGTGGATTCGCAGAGGGGGGGTCTCTTCCCCACACTGCAGATAAATGTGCTCCAACTGCCAAGACCCCCTTGACTGTGGGGAGGACACTGGGCCCATATCTGGGCTGAGGGCGACAGGACAGCAGAAGGCCAGGAGGGGGTGGGCTCTGTGTGGTTCTCTGGTCCACCTGAGGGTCCGCAGACCTGCAGCTCTGTGCTCATGAGATAGGTGGTGAGCTGGGCGGAGAGCATCTTTGGTCAATCTCAACGGCAGAGCGCCCCTTTCTGCAGGGTGGGGATGGGATCCCCTCTGGATGGCCTCTTTCTGCCGCCCAGGCCGAATCCCTCACAATGCCCTCGGGTGCAAAGTTCAAGGACTCAGGCTACTGCTGCCCCACAGGGGTGAGATCCCACAATCCTGGGTCTCCAAATCTCTAAATGTCAGCCCCGCTGCTGCCAACACCTTCCCTGCAGCCCCGAGAGCAGGGAACTCGAGGGAGGGATGGCGGGCCGGGGGGCAAAGGATGCCCCTGGGTCTCATAAGTCCCCCTCCAGGGTTCTCTCCCTAGCTTCAGCCCCTCTGCCTCGACCTCTCTGCCCTTCCGGCAGCTCAGCAGCAGCAGGGGTCTGCGAAGACCTCCTGCTCTCCACACGTGCTCCCTGGACCCTGGGGCTCTGGGATGGGGAGCAACAGGAAGGACCAGAGTTAATGCCCAACTGGCAGGTCCTGGAAAGGCTGCCTTGGGTGTTTGCCTCCAGCGTCTGCGCTGATCAATCTGTACTTCTATTAATTATCACTAAATATTCTGAATGTCGCCTCTGGTGGGTTCATATGTCCTCTGATGGATTCACGTCAGCATTGTTTCCTTTAGTATAGACTCTGCCTCCTCCCAAGAAGCTGAGAAGCCCTGTGGGCTTATCACATCACCGTCACTGTCGCTTTTGACCCTCGTGACCTCTGGGAGGTCGGAGGGCCAGGGTTATTATCCCCTTTGACAGAAAAGGGCACAGAGGTGATGCCCAGGGTTATATGATTTTCCCCAAGTCAGTTACGATCTGGTGATATCAGAACCAAAAGGCAGGTCTTCTGATTTCAAACCCAGTGCTTTCCCCAGGACACCAACCTGCCTTCCCCAACCAGGGGATCATCCCCTGGGGCCGGCCAGAGGCAGGGGCGGCTGCCCCCACGCCCCTCCCCACCACACACGGTGCTCTCAAAGGTTACTGAAGCTGGAAGAGGGGCTTCCCCGCTCACCGATGACTGTGAGGGTGCCTGTGGCCTCTGCCGAGCCGAAGGTGTTGGTGACCTCACAAATGTAGGTGCCGCTGTCCTCGGTCCGCAGGTCACTGATGGTCAGCCCCGTGATGTGCTTGGTCCAGCGGCTATCAGCTGGAAGGGGTCGGCCATCCTTGAGCCAGCGGATGGCAGGGATGGGGTAGCCGGAGGCGGTGCAGGGCAGCTCCATGTTGAGGCCGGCCCACACTTCCTGGGAGTGGAAGCCGTCCAGGATGGTGGGGATCGACTCGGCCGGGTCTGGAAGGCAGAGAACACGAGAGGTCCTGGCCAGCCCTGGGTGGGAGCAGGAAGGCAGGCCCCACCGGTGCCCGGAGTGAATGACACCCAGTGTGGGAGGCTCACTGTGTCTCCTTGTGCCCCAGACTCTGGCCCAAATGCTCCTACTCGGGCCAGACGGAGGCCCTGAGAAGCACGGCTCGGAGCAGGGGCTGGGGGAGGAGAGGATATGGTGGGCAGACTGGGCTAGAATGACAGACAGACAGACAGACAGAGGGAAAAAGGGAAACAGCAAGAGACACAGGGAGGGAGGGACTTTCATACAAACAGTCCCTGTGACATGAGGATCCTGACATCTTGGGTTTGTAATTCTGGTCAGTCTCAGTCTGGGCCCGTCAAGGATGGGCCTCCCTGTCCCCTCCTGTCTCTTCCCACCTGCAATCTGGCCGGGCTCAGAGGGGGCAGTGCCTTTCCACCAGGGCCCAGAAGGGTTCGGAAGTTAAGCCTTCCACAAAGCACACTGGCTACCCCAACGATGCTTCTGTGTTTTGCATCCCCAACCTAGAGAAAGCAGCGGCTGTGGGCCTGGGCCCTACATTGCCTGAGGCCTAGGCCCTCACTGGTGGGATTCTGTGTGTGATGCCCGTGTTATGTGAGCGGCGTGCTGGCTGCTACCTCAGTCTAGTTCTCACCCTAAAAGGCCTCTCTGGGTTTTCTGCCCACCGGGGACCTTCCCCTGATGTAAAACTCCCATAGGCTCCCTCTACCTACATATTACAATCCACACTTCTTATCCTGAATTAGGCCTTCTGGGATCTGTGATCTCACGCCAACCAGGTCCCTGGCTTGGCCTGCCTCCCGCCCCCCGACCCCTTTCTGATCTCACCAGTTCCCCACTCAGGGCATGCTGTCCGCCAGCCCACTCTGCTTGGCCAACTCCTACTAATCTTTCAAAACCAGCTTCAACGTCACCTCCTCTGGACGCCTCCCTCAGGCCACTTTCACTGGATTCCCATAGTTTTCCTTTGCTTTCATTTTATTTTCAAGCAGCCTTTTCTTTTAAAGAAAAAGAATGAAAAGTGCAAATATGCACATGACAAAACTTCAGAAAGTAGAGGAGAGCACACAGTGCAAAGGGAGTCCCCCTCACCCCTGCACCCAGCCACCCCGCTTCCCTCCCAGGGGCGACCACTGTCGCCACGCCCCCCCAGGCCCTTGCCAACAGCACTTAGCACCAGGCCATGTATCTGGCTCCCCTGGAAGGCCGAGAGCTCCTCGAGGCAGCGCTGATCCCCTACGGCATCTCCACGTGCCTGGCACAGAGCAGGGCTACTGAACCATAAACGTCTGAGGGAGGGTGAACGGGGGCACGTGGGCATGGGGCGGGCCGGTGGTCTGCCTTTTCCACATGGCAGAACTTTACAGGCTCATGGAATAGTAGAGCTGGCTTAGGGACTCGGAAGGCACACACAGATGAGGGCCTGGAGACCAGAGAGGTGCAGTGACCTGCTCAGATCACACTGCAGAGCCAAGATCCGAAACCAGGTCTCTGCCACCCTTGTTCAGTAAATGGGGTCTAACCCCGGATTCTGCTCCAGAGTGAACCGTGAGAGCGCTGATGCCCCTCTCGGCCCCTTCTTGACTAAATGGGAAACTTCCTCTGTCCTCAGCTCACCCGCGCCACCCCCCCCCCCGCCCCCTTTGGAGACAGGCTGAGCTAGGAATGCTCCTCCCTGGGGAAAGAACTTTCCAGAAGATTCTCTGCTCCTTCCCTATTGTCCATGGCTTCTCACAGGGAGCCTGAGACTGGGAATCAGGAGACCCAGGCACCAGTCAGCCTGGGTCACTGATAAGCCGTGTGACCTTGGGTGAGTCTTATGATCTCCCAGAGACTGAGTTTCCTCGTCTGCACGTGGAGGTGATACCACTGCTTCCAGATCTCCTAAGGCTGTTGTGGGCAACAGAGCAAAATGTGTGTCAAAGAGCTCGAGTGACACTAACCCACCACGCAGACATGCCCGGCGATTACTATTCTGCCCCCGCCCGCCCTCCCTCCCTGCCAGCTTCTGCGGCCTCTTCCCCATCCTGTGGGAATGGTTGGGCTAAACAAACCCGGTGCCAGGGAAGAATTACTCAATGTGACACTTAATTGATGCAAAATACACAAATTCCGTGGCGCACCGCAGAATTTACAAGCGGAGGGGCCCATGGGGCGGTGGAGGAAGGGGCTGGGGGTGGGGATGGAATTAATCGCCGAGTCTCAGGCGTGAAATTAAATTCTGAGGGAAAGAAACCTCTTTCATTACTCTGGAGCAGAAGTAAAATGCTGTGGCGTGTATGGTGGCAGCCTGGGGGGATCGGGGGCTGCCAGGGCCAGTGCAGGGCTGGGAGACAGATGGCCTGGTCCTGAGAAATCTCTGGGGATACGCTGGGGCTGGGCTGGCGGGGGGTAGGGGGTCAGTGTGCCCCGGGGTCGGGGTCGGGGGCTGCTGGGACCTCTCCCAGCTGGCTGAACAGTTCTGCCCTGGAATATGACTTCTGCACCTGGCTCGGCACCCCGTGAGCGGGGGAACCCTGGTCCAGTCTCTCAGCCTCTCTGGTCCCTGGTGCCCTCCTTTATAAATGCAAATGATGGTGCCTCTTCCACAGAGCTAACGCCCATGACAGCACTTGGTAAACTCCAAAAAGCACCTCGATGTGACGAAGAGTTATTAGGTTGTATTTTTAGGGGGCTCAGTCTTTCCTCACGACTGCCTCCTCTTCAGAAAATTAACAGAAAAATGAAAAGTCCTTCCCCGCCCCCGCCCCCGCCCCCTGAGATGTAGTAGGAATAATAATCCAGAGACAATAGAACAACAATAACAAGGACCACAACAAACAGCAGCTACTCTCTGCTGAGCCCTTCCTGTGTGTTCGGCCCCAGGCTAAGCTTTCTACGCGCGGTACCCTATTTAATTCTCACAACGACCCCAAGGAGAACATGTCACTCCCATTTTACAGATGGGGAAGCTGAGGTTTGGAGACATTATTGATTTGATGCCAGGTTGTACAGCTAGTGAGTGCTGAAGCTAAGACTGAAACCTTGGTCTGATTCCTGAGTCCTTTTTCCAATACGTCTCACTCTCTCCTTCCCCCGTCCCTCCCTATTACTTAATCAAACACCTGGTGAGAACTGAGAAAACCGCAGGTGTGGTTGCTGCCCTCATCCAGTGACCATCGATAAGGCACTGCGGAGGGGATCATTCTGCCCCTTCCTCTTGCCTTTGTACCTGGTGAGGAGGAGGGGCAGCCATCCCTTGGGGTGTGCCGGGCTCAGACACCCTCAGCCACCAGGTGCCCTGGCAGGGCCCAGCTCTGCCAGGACATGCAGCTGCATCTCCCATCCCTGATTCCAGGGGCTGGCCCGGAGCTTCTGGCCAGGGAGGGATGACACCCTTCCCGACCACCAGCCCCAGGAGCTCACAGGGTTCTGGCCACTAAGGAGTGAAACATCTCAGTTGCAAGCTGCCTTGGGACTGACCCCTGCCCTCAACTCTGGGAATGGATCTGAAATGTGAGGCTCTGGGCGGAGGCCTGAGCCCTCCTGACACGAATCTCCTTCTGCACTGCCTCACTTGGGTATCAGTTGCATTTTTGCCGAGACAAGCTGCTTGTAGATGGCCTTGTCACATCACATCACATCAGGGCCCGCGTCACTCCTGGGGCCCCTTCCCCTCCGCTCCTAACGTCTTCCACCCTGTCGCAGTCATCTTGTCTATCCTTGTCTCTCTGTTAGGTTTCTGTTTTTCTCTGCCCTATGTTTTTCTCTCTCTGTGCCCATGCCTCTCCCCTTTTGTCGTCTGGCTGCCTCCCTGTCTTTGCTTCTCCGTTTCTCTATTTGGGCTTCATCTCCTAGTCTCTGGTAGCATCTCCCATTCTCCGCATCCCCACCCGCCATCCCCAGCTGGTGGGCAATGAGAGCAGAAGGAGAAGGGTTGGCATATCCTCCAGTTTAAAGGGTGCCTTTTTTGAGGGACAAGAGTGGAAGTAAGATTAGTAGGATGAAGGGGCTAAATATTCGTGCAGGGGAAAGGAGCAGGCCTGCAGGAGGGAGTATTTCTGTGCCTTTCCCACAGCGTATGAAAGACATGCAAATGAGATGCAAAACACTACACAAACAAGTCCGTATAATCTGGAAGGTAACCACTGACACGTTTGGGAATTGGGCTGCAGATGGCAAGGTCTAGCCACAAAGATGGGGCCACACAGCACAGCCCCATCTCCTCCCCACGTGACAGTGCGGTTTCCCTTGGCACTGATTAATTCCACAAATATTTACCTAGCACCTACTATGTGCCAGGCACAGGGCCAGGCTCTGGAGACACAAGGGGGAATCAGAGAGCCCGATCCTCGCTCTCCTGGCTTCCGCTTTTCCGCTCTTGCCCCCAAATGCACCAGGCAAATAAGAGGGAGTCCTGGATAGAGTCACCTGCTGGTCAGGGTAGTCCTCGCCAAACCACAGAATGTCAGAGGTAGACAGAATCTGAGCTGTCACCTAATCTAGCTCCTTTTTCAGAGATCCAGAGACATTGCATGATTTGGTGGGGGCTAGTCCCCAAACCCAGGTGTTCTATCAGTTCATCTCCCTTCCAAAAGCCACTCTGATCCCACCTCCACAAGAGCAGAGATTTTCAAGTTGCAGGTCACAAACTGTTAGGAAGTTATGAAATCCATTTGGTGAGTTGCGTCCAGCATTTAGATAAATTGAAGTGGGATAGAATAGAATAGAAAATATCAGAGTGCATCGCGACGCACGTGGTAGGAAATACCAGCGTGCGTTGCATAGGTCATGATGTCTGTGGATCACTGTCCGCAGTTTGAAAAGTGCTATTCCGGAAAGCCTTCCTTGAAGAGCGCCAAGTGCCCTTCTTTCTTCTGTGACTGGGGCATGTGTGTGGTGTTTGATTAGCGCCTTCCATGAGGGTGTGCAGCTGGAGGATGCTGGGGTCGGGGGCTCAGTGTGAATTCTGGCTGTGCCCCCCACTGGTTAAACAGTTGGGGTGAGTTGCTTGGCTTCCCTAAGTTCTGGTTTTCTCACCTGTAGAAATAAGGAGAGCAGTGCACACCTCACCAGGCTAGTACACTGCCTAAGATACAGCACATAAGTGAAATTTCTGGCACACAGAGGGATTCAGTAAATATTAGCTTTCATCCTTCCATAAGGAGCTATAATCACTCCAGAATAAAAATCCTTATTTAATTTAGAGATTTATTTTTTTTAACCTTTTGTTTGCCTACTTTCAAATGTTGTGAGGTGGGCTATAACAAAAGACATACATGTATTCAAAAATAGATAGAATAGAATCCTAAAAAATTCTTAGGGACACAAGGAAATACAAAATCTCCCTAATCCAATCCAATCCCATCGAATCATTACTATGTTTGCATAGCAGATTGTATCTATGAACTTCCTGGCAGCAAAGGCAAAAAAGGAACGACAGGATAGGTCCCATATCCCTCATTATTTGATAAATGGTAAAATAACAATTCTTCAGGAGAGTTAAGCTTCCTCAGGTATAGACTCCTGAAAAGAATTTAACTGTAGGGTCCTTATGTGAAGGATACCCAAAACCAAACTGGACAAGGTCTCCCCCAGTGGTTTCTGCACCTATGTTCTTTAATCTCATTCTCTGAATCCCCTGAACACACAGCAGACTCCCTGATCAGTGGTGCCGACATGCCCACCCAGTCCCGGGGGTGGGCTGGTGCCCTTCCTCCCCAGCCTTCTCGCCTACCTGTCACGGAGAGGCGGGCCCCGTTGCTCTGCCGGGTCTCCCCGCTATACTTGTGCTTGGTGATGCAGCGGTAGGTGGAGAGGGCGTCCTCCTTCTGCACGTCAGAGATGTACAGCCCGCCGTGGTAAGTAATAAAAAACCTGTTTTCTGGAGACATAATCAGGACACAGTCGATTACTCCTCTGGCTGGGCACACTACCAGAAGCAACTTGGGCCTGCAGGTGGCCTTCTCCTAGGCCAGGACTGCTGCCCAGGGGAGGGGAGGTGATGGGGAAAACAAGGGGGTGAAGCTGATGTAGTGCTGAAGGCAGGAGAGCACCTCTAACCAATGAGGATTTTCCATGTGCAAATCAATAGAAATTACAATGATTATTCCTTTAAATGTAGATACTTCAGCTTTTTACAGGAAGATGTTGGGCTTTGGAGTCAGACTAAGATCTGGGTTCCAATCTGACTCTTCTACTTATTAGCTGTGTGACCTTGGGAAAGTTACTTAACCTCTCTGAGCCTTATCTGTGCAACAGGGTGCAAATAATCCTTCATAGAGTATTATTATTATTAGAGTATTATTATTATTAAAAAATAATAAAGTGTCTGGCACACAGTGTGTGCTCTCTTAGTGAATATCAGTCCTCATCTTTCCCATCTCTTTGCAAGAGTTTGCAAAGCTTTAATGTTCATTGCTTGCTTGTTCTTACAATTGTTTGAGGTGTCATCTCCATTTTAAAATCACACAGCCAGTAAGTGGATCAGAACTCAGGCCTTCCGGCTCCCAGCTCTCCCTTTGCACTGAGCCTAAACACAAGCCTAAATCCCTTTCTCTCAGTTTTCATCATTTATTCACCCAAGAAACAATTATTGAGGATAAGCTATACTAGGAGCGGGGGCGTGGAGACACAGATTTACGACACTAATTCATCATACAGTTTTTGATACCATTTTGTTCAAGGCAAAGGTGCCAGCACTGCGCCCTCCACGGTCTCACTGCCGTGACAGCGCGAAGCAGAAAGGACAGAGTAGTTTCACCCATTTAGCTGATTACGAGACAAGACTACACTCCGAGGTAGAATGGATTTTCTTGTCCAAGGTCCTAAGGCAAACCCTGAACTTGAGCTAGTCAGGGCTGATTTTAAAAGGGGGAGAATGTGGACTTGAGGGTTGGGGAGGGGCTTGCATCTGGCTTTGGGACTCTCTAAGCTCATGGTTTCCCACCCAAGACCCAGCTAGACTGAGATCGAGAAGCTAACCTAGGGTCCCTCTGCCTGCTCTCTAGGGGCACAGCTGCTTCCCCAGGAAGGCATAGCAGACCTCAGGCTGCCATTTTCACCAGAGGGGGCATCAGAATCAGGACAGTGAATAATGACTTACAAGAAAGCTGCAGGGGAGAGGGTAATGCTGACCTCATACTAAGGACCTGCTAACATTGGACTGTCAGGCTTTCATAAGGAAACATTTTGGGTAGCCCCATGTCCTTCAAATCCTATTATTTTGAGGTCTGCTTCCTCCCACCTGGGTGCTGAGTGAGCCCTCTCAACCACTGACAAGAGCCCTGATACTGGCTCATTCTCCTATTAGGAATATTCTGTGGTGTCTCACCCCTCCAAGCACAAGCCCAAGATCTCAGCACCAGCAAACAGGGACCTCACCAAAGGATACTTTCCAACAATGAAAGCTGTAGAACTGCAGGGTTGAAAAGCTGAATGTGCTTGACCACATCTTTAACAAAGCTTCTCTGGCCTTCATTTGAATACCTCCAGGGCCGGGGAACTCACTACCTTATTTAGTGGCCCATTCCAAAATTGATAGCTCTGACTTTGAGAAAGCTCTCCCTTGCTCACCACTGAGCTCCATGGGTCCTGGTTTCTACTTGTTGGACCCTTACAGAACCAGCCTCAACCTGTGTTACTGACACACTCCCTCGCAAACTGGAAGGCAACTATCATGCCCTTTGACTTTTCATCAGGCTAAGCAGTCTTTGGATTTTATTTTTTAATCGTTATTTAGTATGGTTTTAAATAACTTCATCAATCTGACTGATCTCTTGCTTAATAAACTTTGGTTTATCTACAAATTTCTGAATTTTCCCTCCCTCCCTCCCACTCTCCACCCTCCCCTCCTTGTCTCTCTCCCTCTCTCCCATCTCCTTTCCATGTATCTTTGTACAGGACTAGACCTGCTATGTGGCAGGCACTTTGCCAAGTGGTGGGGATCCAACTGTCAGCTTATCTGACCAGGGTGGAATAGAGCAGGGCTACCAACTTCCAGCCTAAGCGGCATTAACTTTTTAGGGGAGATTGAGTGGGGGTGGGGAGGCAGACCCATTATACTACTGCTTCATACTCTGCCCGCAACTAAAGGCTCTGGTCGTGTGTTTGCAAGCTGCGGCTACGCCACTTTTCTTCTCTCCATCCTTGGACACCTGGCCATGTGGGCCCAGGTCCAGGACTTCACACGGATCCCTGCTGAGTGGCATCCTGTTGGGATCTCCCTAGTTGAGCACTTGGCCAGCTGGCAGCCTGCCTGGAGCTTGTGGACCCCTGCCCCGCCCCCTCCAACACGCAGACCACACCTTGTAGACTCCGGCTCAGTGCTGTGGGTAAAAGATGAAAAGGGAGCAGGAGGGAGCCAGGCCCTGCTGCCAGCAGTCAGAAGACCCACGGGGAGCACAGAGAAAGCCTGGCTCCCCCACCAGACTCTGCATGTGCCGTTTTGTCTCCATGCTGTGACATCCCAAAGTCAAATGCGGAAGCTCTCCCGTAATTTATTATGTAACCGGGACTGGGATGCAGAACTACTGGAGGGTGTTGCTGCCAATCAGAAGTATCAGGATTGGAGGTGGTGGTGGCAGTGGGATAAGGAAAAACAGGAAAGACCCTAAAATCAACCCTAGCAACCCACAGGTGCTCCAGCCTGGACAGCTAGGACCCTGTTGTCGCCAGAACGACACTGACAACGGTGCACTTGGCCCTAAGGAATTTTAAGCTGGGGAGGGGTGCTGCCATGCTGGTGGTGGGGAGCTGGGGTTTCTATAGCAACAAGCAGCTGCTGCATCTGATGTTTCACATCCTTCATTGTCCTCATTTTCCCCCTCCCTTCCCCCCTTCTTGTTCATATTTAATTGCAGTAACATTTCCAGATACAGTGTATCGCTCCTGAAACAAAGGCAGGCCGCAGCCAGGGGGATGCAGAGCGAGCAAGACAGGAAGGAGAAATCAGGGGTATTATGTTAATCCCCACTGGGGGGGACTTGTGCGACATCAGTTCTGCATGTTTGATGAGAATCAGATGATGGGCCCTGCTGGGGAAGGAAGGAGAAGGGGGCCTGTGGAGTGAGAGGCATACGGTGTGGAGAGCGGCGGAGGCACAGATAGCTGGTGGGGGGTTCAGAAGGGCCAGGGCTCCAAACACGGCTGGCCTCCAAGGCTGGCTCCAGCGGGGCGCCCTGGCAGTCTGGCAGCCCATCCTCCGCAGCCCAAATGGGACCAGCTGTCCTTGGACTGGGTAGAGGAGCCATTATCCCACATCTTGTTTCCTCCTCCTTGGGGCAGGCTGCGTCCACCTGGAGTGGACAGCCAGGACCACCACGTCCAGCCCCCAGCCCGAGGCCGTTTGGACATGTGCGTCTGGGAGCATTTTTGGTTGACACCATAACTTGGGGGTACCAATGGCATTCAGTGGTCAGGTTAGAGCAACAACTATTCTACCCCAAATGCCAACAGTGTGCCCATGGAGGATCACTTGGTTTTAGGCTCTAGGACCAGGATATGGAACTGTGTCTAAATGTAGACTCTGCCACTGGCGCTGCCTGACTGGTGCATCTCAAAGTCTGCAGTGTCATCTGAAACACGCCTGCGACCTGAGAAGTGCTGCGCATGGCTAATGAATCCTTTTCTGGTTTTTATTATTCCTCGAATACTCCAGCCTGCTTCACTACCCTTTTTCCTGGTGATCTGGAGCACAGCTCTCCTTTTTTTTAAAGCTAAATATTTATTGAGCATCCATTACATGTTAGGCCAAGGGCTTTAGGAACATTATCTCATTTAATCCCCACACCCCTTTGAAATGGTTATTATTGTTGTTACTAACCAAAGCAGAGAGGTTAAATAACCCACTCACAGTCACACAACTGATAAGTGGTAGAGCCTGGACCATTAGTCTACTTCCTATGCTCTTCCAAAGCTCTGTGCTAGGCTGACTCTCCTAGAACAAGAGCACTTTTATAGGGACACACGTTCAGCTGGCCTCTGCTTGATTGCTTCTGTTGATGGGGTCCTCACTTCCTCACGAAGGAGCAGTCATCCATTCAATTCAGTTTGGCTCCATTTATCAAGTCTTTGTGGAGCATCCTTAGGTACTGAACTGGGCTCCATGGAGAAGTCTTGAACTTGGTATCCGCCCTCTGGGATTCCACAGTTAGAAGAGAATGTTCTTCCACCAGGAAAGCTTTGGCCTTCAGTGTTGAGGGCTGGTGAAGGGTGGGGAGGGGGCTCGATGGAAGCCATTAGTGAGAAGAGGAAGATGAAGAGGGGCCGAGCCACCCAGCACTGGGGGACAAGCCCAGGACTGGGACTTAGGAGGCTGAGTTGGAGCCCTAGCTCTGCCACTAATGATGGGGTATATACTGGGTTAAATAGTGTCCCCCAAAGTTAATGTCCTCCCAGACCTTGTGAATACAAATAGAATCAGGTTAAAAAGAGGTCACACTGGATTAAGGTAGATCCTAAATCCAATCTGACTGGTGTCCTTATAAGAAGAGGGAAATTTGGACACAGGTGCACACGCACAGGGAGGAGCCCGTGCGAAGATGGAGGCGGAGATTGGAGTAATGTATCTACAAGCAAAGAAAAGTCAAGGATTGCCAGCGACCCCAGAAGCCAGGCAAGAGGCAAGGCGGGATCCTCCCCTAGAGCCTGCAGAGGGAGCAGGGCCCTGCCCACACCTTGACTTTGGACTTCTGGCCTCCAGAACTATGACACAGTAAATCTCTGTTGCTTTAAGCCACCAGTTTGCGGTAATTTGTTAAGGCAGCCTTGGGAAACGGATACAGGGTGACCCTAGGGAAGTCCAGTCCTCTCTCAGGCCCTCAGTTTTCCCACCCATACAAAGAGGGAAGGGGTAGAGGAGGTATGTGTTTTTAACTGTGTTTGTACATTAGAATCACCTAAGAAGTTTTTAAAATTAAACTCAGAATCTCTGGGTGTGTGCCCTGGAAATTGGTATTTTTTTAAATTTATTTATTTTTGGCTGCGTTGGGTCTTCGTTGCTGTGCATGGGCTTTCTATAGTTGTGGCGAGTGGGGGCTACTCTTTTGTTGTGGTGCGCGGGCTTCTCATGGCGGTGGCTTCTCTTGTTGCAGAGCACCGGCTCTAGGCGCACGCGCTCAGTAGTTGTGGCTCGCGGGCTTTGTTGCTCCACTGCATGTGGGATCTTCCCAGACTAGGGATCGAACCCATGTCCCCTGCATTGGCAGGCGGATTCTTAACCATGGCACCATCAGGGAAGTCCTTGGTATTTTACAAAAGCTTTTTGGGTGATGTAATGTGAAGCCAGGGTGGAGAACAACTGGATTAGAAAAACTAAGTCCCCTTCACTCTGGAAATGGATGTCTCTGTGATCACACCAGACTTCTCTGAGTTCCATTTCTCCTTCAGGAAAACGGAGATAATAACTAGGACTTAGGTCACAGAGTTGTTGGGAGAATTAGATGAAAGATGAGTTACTGCATGGGAAGGTCTCCAGCACGTGGGTGGCACTGGTTAAATGTCATCACAAGTGGCTCCATCTCAGGGAGATGGTGGGCTGCACACCGCTGGGGGGCTCTCCACCCCTCCCTGTGGCCAGGCTTCCTGCAAAGTCTCCCCCTTCCTCTCAGTAGCTTGAAAGTAAAGGAGGCCCTCCTTGGCAATTCAGTGGCCTTGCACACACATGCTAAGTGAGCCGAGAACATCTTTTCTGTCTTTTTCTAAGAGGTCAGAGAGTTGGGCCTCGGAGACTCCCCAGAGCTGCAGGAGTCCTGGAGAGGTAATGGACAGAAACCTTGGGGCTCCTGGTGGCCCCAGAGGGCTGGGAGAGAAAATCTGTCTTCTGCAAAGGTGGGGCCCTCTCCCTTCCCTCAGGGAGGTGTGAGGGTGAGTTGGTGGGGAGAGGGTCCCGGGCAGAGGAGAGGGGAGGAAGGGTTTGCTGGAAGGTGTGACTTGGATAGATCCCCCTTCAACCTGTAGAGCAAAGGAAGGGAATTACTGAGGGAAGCAGGGACAGCAGCTTCCTAACTGGCCCTGCCCCTCCTCTGTCTTTTCCTAGGAGGCAGCCAGAGAGATGCTTCAAAACCTAAGTCAGACCATGTGGCTCCTTTGCTCAAAACCCCTCAATGTTTTCCCATTTCACTCAGTGTGAAAACAGTGTCTATCACAAAAATAGGCCCTTGATAAATATTTCTAGAATGAATGAATGAGTAAATGAATTCCCCAACTCTAAGTTTGTTTTATCCCCATGTGCAACTCAGAAAAGCCAGATCCCAGCTCTAAATTTACCTCTTCCAGGAAGCCTTCTCAGATTAGCCCACTCCCATTTCTGAGGGTTTGTACATCTGGCAAACCTCTTGCCACTGCTAATCACTGTTTCTACTATATTCAATTAGACTTTTAAAAATAACTACTTTTGAACATTCAGAAGTCAAGATTAAATAGTATGGCAGTTCCTCAAAAAATTAAAAATAGAATTACCATATGACCCAGCAAATCCACTTCTGGGCATATACCCAAAATAATTGAAAGCAGGTTGTCGAAAAGATGTCTGTTCACCCATGGTCATAGCTGCATTATTCACAATAGCCAAGAGATGGAAGCAACCCAAGTGTCTATTGATGGATGAATAGATAAAGAAAACGTGGTATATAGATACAATGGAATATTATTCAGCCTTAAAAAGGAAAAGAATTCTGTCACATGCTGTAACATGGATGAACCTTGAGGACATTATACTAAGTGAAATAAGCCAGACACAAAAGGACAAACACTGTGTGATTGACTCCACTTATAAGAGGTACTTAGAACTGTGAAATTCTTAGAAACAAAAAGTAGAATGGTGGTTGCCAAGGGCTAGAGGGACGGCAGAATGGGGAGTTGTTAATGTGTCTAGAGGTTCAGTTTTGCAAGATGACAATGAACTTAAACATTACTGAACTTAAACTGAAACGTTACTGGACTTAACACTTAAAATGGTTAAGATTGTAAATTTTACATTATATGTATTTTACCACAGTTAAAATGTTAAAGGTCAAGATTATAAAGAATTGGAAGGTGTCCTTGTGAGGCAGTGAGTTTCCTGTCATCAGGGGTAATTCAGTAGAGGCTGAAGAAGCACTTGGCTGAGATATTGCATAGAAGGCTTAAGTATTAAGTGAGGGAGATTAATTGATCCTCTTTAAGGTCCTTCCCTCCCAGCAAGTTATAAATTCCTAGCTTAAAGAAATCAGAGCAGCAAGACCTCTAGAAGGTCATCTACTACAATGGTTTTCAAATCAGTGTGCATGTGCTCATTTCTACCCCAGGGCCTCTGCTGTGACTATTCCTTCTGTGCCTGGAATGCTCTTTCCTTGACTCACCCCTGGCCCTGTTCAGATCTCTGCTCAAATGCCAACCCCTTGGAGAGGCCTTGCCTGACGCCTCTATCAAAATTAGGCTGAGTGCCACGTTCCTGCCCAATTCCTTACCCTGCCTTCGTGTCTTCAGAGCACATGGCGCTTTTTGTTGAGAGAGGGAGTTATTTTAGTATCCCAGCTCCAGAACGTGCTGGCACACAGTAGATGCTCAGCGAACATGTGTCGACTGAATGAATCCTACAGTAAAGGGGCGCTTCCAATGAGCTGAGACAGCTGGACCTCTAGCCTGGAGTCCCGTCCTGAGGTCCCCCGCACCCTGGGGTCTCTTCCCCCTCTAGCCCCCGCTGCCATGCTGCAATGTTTGGGCCTCTGCTCCCCGGTTAGGCCACTTTGGTCCTTGTCTCGGTTCCCCAGGTACAGGCGGGCACATCAAAACCAGACTGATGGTTTGGAGCTAACAAAAGGGAAATCAACAGATGGTGACACAAGCTGGGCAATCTGGAGCGTACACTCTGGCTGACTCATCTTAAGGGAGAGGCCTGCAGCAGGGGATGACCTCACGCTGCCCAGGAGCTCGTGAAACACGAGGAGACCCAGGGCAGCAGGGCCCAGGGAGAAGGAGGGACACGGACACTCCATCTCCAGCCAGCCTCCCACTGTCCTTCCCTGACCAAGACCTGCCTCTTCCTTAGGTGATTGGAGCAGAAATGCTACCCTCGCTCGGAGGAGAAATCACTAACGACAGAGGCCACTGGTTCCGGAATGGAACCCCATGAGAGTCCCAGGGGCCAACATTCAGACCAGAGGTAATGCAGTAGGGCAGTGCCCCTCTGTGGACAGGGAAGTTGGAGAACTGAGCTTCCCTGAGTGGCTCTGCCTCTGCCTGTCTGGAGGTGAGCTCAGTCCCCTGGGTCTTAGAGGTTTCCAGAGCTGGGGCCTTTGAGAAAGGAGACCTCTGTCCAGGAACCTGCAGCTGTGAACTTCCCGTCTCCAGCGCCCTTGGGGACCCCTCCCGGGCAGCGTCTACTCGGGTTGGGCGAGGGATCCAGGCTTAGCCGGGGACTTGTCTTCAGTTGTTTTACAAACTCAGCAGGAAGGGCGCCCTGAGGGGCAGGAATCAGTGGGAGCCTGTGTGCCAGGCTCTGGGCTTGGCACTTTCCCCTGATGTACATCCCTCTCTTCAGTGTCATCACCGGCCTAGGAAGTGTGTGCTGCGCTTCCTTCCTGCGCTGTTGTTTCACGGACAAGGACGCTGGCTTGGGCAGAGACTCGTCCGGTAAGTGGAAGAGACGGTACTCTCACCTGGGTCTCCTGAACACAAATCGAGCTGCCAGGACAGCGGATGCTGCGGTTTGGAGGCGCTCCGGCTCACCCCTTCCCTGCGGGGCAGACGTCTCCATCCCCCCTGGGTAGTGGCCGGGCCCCTTGCTTCTTCTGGAAGAGGTTTCCTTCTCACTAGTCAGGGCAGGCGTGGTGGGCGAGCAGAGAGGGCGAGGTGCGACCAGCATGCAGTTATTGACTGAAAGGATGGGTGAACGCTATCCATCAGGAGGCCGGTGTGCAGTGAAGCAGCAGGTCAGGGCTATCAGGTGGTCATCCGTTCTGGGAGGACTCAGGGAATGAAGAAACTCTGCTGGCTCCGGGTGCTATGCGCTAGCAGGAGGGCGGGCTCGTGGGCAGGGGACTGCACGTGTCTGTGAGGGAACGAAGTGCACGTGCTGGCACGCACACTGCTGGGGGTCCGTGCATGGGCCTGTGGGGTACCACAGGGGACACAGAAGGGGTTGGCGGCTTGGGTGGTGGGGCATATGCTCCAAGGGGTGCTGTAGGGAGCACTGTATTTGGAGTCAGAAACGGGAGATTTGAGACCCACCACCTACCAACTGGGTAGATTTAGGAAAATCCCTTAACCTTTCTGGGCTTCTGTTCTCTCATCCCGACACTGGGGACACTAACCCCTGCTTTCCATGGCTCACAGGGTTTGTTTGTGGTGCCCACGTGATGATGACCATGAAAGGGCGTTGTGACATATACTGCGCTCTACACGTGTAAGGAGGGGTTATTACCGTAATGTGAAGTGTGTAAGAGCACAAGGAGTATGTGTCCATAACACATACACGGGGTATAGATATTTGTGTAGGCGTTTTGTTGAATGGATGAATCCTGGCAGTAGAGATGATTCTTGGCTCTGGGAATCAGATGCCTTCCTGAAGCAGGAAAACCAGAGGCTAGGGGTGAGGGGTTCTGCTCTGCCCGCCTCCTTCGCCCCTGCAAGGAAGGTCCCAGGAGGCAGTGGGAGGTATGGAGTGGGGGAGGGGAGGTGCGGAGGAACGGACGGAGCTTTGCCCTGAGACCAAGCTTTGGCCGGGGTCAGAAAAAGCATCCGGTCTCCTGCGGGAGAAGAGATGCTTAATCTGTCACAGCCCTAAGTTTCCTGGGGTGGCCTCAGGATGCTTCACTTGCCCCCCTGGGGCCTCCCAATTCCCAGAGAGAAATTGCAGTCAGTAAGGTTACCAGTTACTGCTCTATCCCATAGAGATTTATCAAAACAATGTGGTCACCCTGCCGCTTGGGGCCTGTGGGTGGTGCATGGACCAATGAGATAACTCCTCCCAGCGGCAGGGTAGGTGGGGATGACCAATACCTCTGGGCTGGCAGGATTAGCCCTGCCTGGGCGCCAACACCAGGGCAGCCTACCGGGAGCTACTTGAGGCTGGCTCTGCAGAGAACCCACCTCTCACACCTTTGTTATTCCTGCTGAGGGCGAGGGCCCTGGGGGAACCTGCTAGCCTGGGTTTGAAAAGCCCAAGGGAAGCCAAGGCCCTGTTCTGCCTCCTCTGCTCTCCCTGGACTCTGGACCCCCAGGATTGCAAGCCCTCCACCGAGGCCCCGGAGAGAGAGTTGCAGCATAGTGACATGTGAGTCTGGAATTTGAAGTCAAGTCCCAGCTCTGGTCTGGCTGGCTTTAAACCCTAGATCCTCCCTGTTGTGGACTGATTTGTGTCCCCACAAAATTCATATGTTGAAGCCTTAACCCCCAGTGGGACTGTATTGGGAGATTGAGCCTTTAAAGAGGTAATTAAGGTTAAATGAGGTCATAAGAGTGAGGCCCTAATCCAATATGTCAATTCTTATAAGAAGGAGAGACACCAGGGATGCACAGGCAGAGGGAAGACCACGTGAGGACACAGTGAGAGGGTGGCCACCTGCAAGCCAAGGAGAGAAGGCCCAGTAGAAACTAAACCTTGATCTTAGACGTCCAGCGTCCAGAACTATGAGAAACACATTTCTGTTGTTTAAGCCACCTGCTCTGGTACTTTGTCATGGAAGCCCTAGAAAATGAATCTCCTCCTCCTCCTGCCATGCTGTTGCCTGAGGACCCTTCCAGGGCTATGATTCTGGAGTCAGGTCCTGCTCCGTAAGACACTGGGGTGAGGACTGTAGGGTAGGAATGGGGAGGAGGACAGAGGCAAGCTGGCCCTGAAGCTCAGCAGGCGGACCACAGAGGTGGGGTTCAGAGAGTGAGAGCGTGAGGGTGGGGAGACACTGATCCCGAGGACCCCGCCCCCCACGGGTACCAAGAGCAGAGGGAGGGATGAGGTGGGCAGGGCACCGGTGCGGGGAATGGGCCTTTGATCACAGATAGGGCCTCGTCCACACTCGTCATCAATCACTCAATCTGATGCACTGCTGCAGGGGACACTCGAGGAAACAGAGGGTCACGCAGCCAGTCTGGGTCAGAGTGGAGCTGTCGGGAGAGGCCTCCTGTCTCCGGGCCCCCTGCTCTTCCCCACGGAACTGAGTTCAGGCAGAGCGAACACGTCTGGGTCACAGGGAGTCTGGATGGCTGGGAGGTGGGACCTTTGCTATGCGAGCTTGTACGGGGCATGCAGAGCCACAAACCCTGCCCTGCCCCGGCTGGCTGGAAGAGGGAGGGGAAGGCAGCCAGAGCTTGACAGCGGGTCACAAGTTAACAACCTCCTTGTGGCAGGTGACAGGTCCACCGCCTGCTTTCTGGCACAGGGGCTCCGAGGAAGACACCATGGTCCCACATTCATCTTCAAAACCTGATGCCAGGCTGGGCAGGGGATAGCGTGACAGGCTCCGAGTGGGTGGCTGGCACAATGCATGTGTCCCCAGGGGCCTGCGGGAGCAGCACCACTGCCACCTCTGAGAGAAGAGGGTGAGCGGTCAGAGAAGAAGACACAGAACTAGGGAGCAATGCCCATTTCTGCCCCGTAGGAGGGATTAGCCAGATCCCCCATCTTTATCTCTGCCTTTGGGGCTCTACAGGAGATGGGGTTACTGGGAAGACAGGTGCCTCAGGAGGACCAAGCAAGTTGATAGCATGATGGAGTAGAAAAAGCCCGGCTTGAGTCAGAAGTGGGGTTTGAACTATGTTCCCCTCTTGAGCTGGAATATGCCGGATGAGACTCTGAACCTGTTTCCTATGAGAATGCAAGAAGTTAATGAATGCACCCAGCACAGTACCTGGCACAGTTAGGCAGTGGTTAGTGGCTGTTGAATGACTGAACGATCGAATGAATAAATGAATGTATATCTCTTGTAAGGTGGGCACTCCGAACTTGATCTGGGTCTCAGCCTCCAAGCCAACCTTTCCCACCGCCTCCCAACTGCCCACAACTGGCCTCTTATAGGTGAGAGAGTGTAAATTTCCAGGGAGGCACCAGGCTCAGTTCACCAGGACCTTGCCGACTGACCACTCTGGGCAGCTGAGATCTAGAAGGGGGGGGGTCAAGCACTGTCTTTGGAGCGGCCCCCAGGGAGCTGGGGTCACAGGGGGTGTGAGGATGGAGCGTCTTGGGGAGGGGAGCCAGCAGGAGAGCCTTGGTGGAGCGGGGCAGAGGGGCAATGGCTAGTTTTCTCTCTCTCCCTGGGTCCTTTTCTCTAAATACAGCTCTATCTTCCTCCACCACAGGATTAGCACACATCTCTCATTCTCCTATTGCAACAAGATTTTATTTCTAATTATGCTGTAATAAAACTGGAGCGCTCCCAGGCTTCCTTTCAAATGACTTGTACACACACCGCCGATCGGATCCTCCTCGGCCCCATTGTAATAGCATTTCCCTGACATTCATTAGACATGCATGAGAGGGGCGCTTTAAGAATAGAATTGCATTTAAATGGATTTGCTGAGAGAGGAAGATGAAAAAAAAGAGAGGCGAGGGGAGGAGAGGGAGAGGGAGAGAGGTTTGTTGAACAAACTATGAAAACAAGATGCCATAATAACAGGGTGCTGAAATAAGCCTCTTTCCTCCCCGGCCTCCTCCTGTTGCACGTGGCCGAGCCCGGCCTCCAGCCCTCCCCCCGGAGCCCCCGCCCACACTTTCATGGTACCCTCTGGGGGAGCTTCATAGCTCCTGTGCCCTGTGTCAGATGCTCATGGTGTCACAGAAAAAACTGTTACTACCATTCAGGAAGGCTGCCTTGCTTTGACAGAACCCCAAAAGCCAGGCTGCCGCCCTCGGGAAGGGGGAGGGATGGTGACCGTCCCTCCAGCGCTCATCTTTAAGGCCCCCACCCCTGTGTCCCTCCCCCTGAATGACCACCCGTACCCTGAACTCCCATGGGCCACTGAGTAGCTGTGAGTTTTCTTTGACCCTGGGTGGCTCTGAAGCATCAGGCGTCGGAGATCCACTGTGACCCCAGGGCCTTACTCCCTGCGGAAGCGGACGGTCCCCACAGCATACTGTGTGTACCATATGCAGCCTACTAGGGGTCAGAGGCCTGTCTGCTAGGTGCCCGTACCTACTGTGGTCTCATCTAATTTCTTCCCCTCGCTAGAGCCCGATCCTCTTAAAACGGACATCTGATCATACCGAAAACCATCCCGTAAGCTTCCTCTTTTTCTTCAGATAAAGACAAAAACCCTTAACAGGGCAGCCAAAGCCCACCACCCTTCCACTGGCCCTGTTTAGTTCCATGTCTGGCCCTGGCCCCAACTCCAGCCACACCAGCCTTCCTCTGTCCTCCGTGGTGCCCAGCTCCTGCCTTCTCTCCAAACCTTGCTGCTACTCGGGACGCTTAGCTGCCTCTTTCCCAAAGTTTCCACTGACCCACCCCTCGGAGCTCAGCTCACACTCCCTTCCTCCCGAAGACCCTCCCACCAGTCTTCTGTCTCCTGTCCTCTTCCCTGCATACTTGCCACAGCTGTACTGAGTCACTAAAGACCTGACATTGTCCCTAGACTGTAAGCCTGTTGAGGGCAGGGCAGGGTGGGTCCTGGCCGCCCCCACCACCCCGCTCTGAGGTAAAGGCTCAGTACAACGGGATGGAAGCCAGGCATTGTGCCGGGGACTTCCCGATAACATACCTTAGCTCCTTTCATCCTGCTGCAGGCTTATTGAGGCTGAGGGTTTTTCCTTCCCCTCTAATAGACTAGGAAACTGAGAATCAGAGAGTTCAAAGCAATTTGCCCCAAAGCACAAAGCCGGAGCTGCCATAATTGAAAGCCATGCTTTTCCTATGATACTTCCTGGTACCATGGGCACTCCTACCAGTTCCTTCCCACGTGGACTGCCTCCCACCTCCCCTGCACCCAGCGAGGCCCTTCTCAAACCCTCCTTCTTCTAGAAGTCTCCTTGGACAGTCCAGCTAGTGCAGACCCTCTCCCCCTCTGCAGACAGGGCCTCAAGTTTCCCATTTGGATTGCTCCCACCTGTTCTGTGGGATCATTCTTATATCCCCAATAGACTGCAGGTTCCTTAAAGACAGTGCGTGTCGCTCTTCTGAACCCCCAGTACCCGTGGGCCAGGATACTGCAAATACACGACCAGCAGAGCATCGGACTGCAGCCAGGAGAGCCGCTCTGCCACTTAGTAGCTGCGTGACCTGGAGAGGAGCCCACTGAGCCTCCACCACTCGTCTAGAAGGTGGTTCTGATGACACCTACCCCACAGGGTCACTGAGGGGCCTCAATGATCTGTGGCAGAGGTGGTGCCTCACAGAAGCTCATTTCTCCTCTTGTCCTATTCCTTCCTCTGTTTGGTGACAATGGGAATGAGAAAGTTGGTCTTACAGTGTCCCAGAAGGGGGTGTGGCTAAAAGGGACATGGCACTATGGCCCCTCAAAGCCATCTGATGTGGCTCTAATGGCGCTGAGATGGCAGGGGAGACCATCCCTCCGTCCTTCCTACGTTTGCCTCCAGATCCACCACTTTGCCACCCCCAGGCCTGCCTGGTTCAGAGGCCTCCAGGGTCCACACGCTGCAGAGATGATGCTCCCATGATGAGCGGTCGGAGCCCCCGAGGGCCAAGAGCAGCTGGAAGGTCCGTCCACCTCTGCCTCCCAGGCCTGGCCCAGTGCATGTTCGTGAGACCGTGACCTCCATGAGGGCAGGGGCTGCCCCCTGTCCACTGCTCCAGGCTCAGTTTTGTGTACAACACCTGCAAGTGGTGATGCTCAAAAAATATTTGTTGAATGAATGAATGAATGAATGATAAATGGAGTGAGTGTATGAACCTCAGCCTTTCTGCCTCCATGGTAAGTACTTAGGCTCTGAAGTCAGCCAGACTTTTGCGGAATCTTGCACAACTTACCTAACCTGATTTCATTTCCTCTCCTCTAATAATAGTTCCAATCAGAGCTGGAGCTGTTGCAAGAATGAAAGCACCTGGCTGCTGCCTGCACAGCGATGGTTCAATAAGCGATAGCTCTCGTTGCTCCATCTAACGTCTACTTCAACCCACTCGGGAGCTTGGAGCGGCCACTCGTGTTGGTGGTTCTAGATTGCTCCAGAGGCAATTCTGCTGTTTTTGAACATCTACCTTTTTTATTTACAGGCTAATCAACATGACTGGGTGGCACCCCAGTGATGCCAGCCAGGGATCTTATCAGGAAAGGTAGACATGGTCACAGTCCCATCCACATTTGTGTCTTATCAGCTCCCAAAGCAAGTCCGTCCCATTGAAATGATGCGAACACAGAAGCGCTCTGCCCCAACTCTACTGGCCTATTCATTTTTTTCCCCCAAAGCCGTGCAATCTCAGCACCTTTGAGCTCTTAATTATATCCTATGTTCCCGGGAGGCTCCCCTCCCCAACCCAGCCCTCTGTCATCTCTTCCTCCCCTAAACCTGTAATATCTGTACCCTTTCCCCGGCTTTCATCATACGCTTGTTTGTATTGTTGATTTAAAAAATGCATCGGTGGCTTGTCTTCCTTGGCAGCAATGCACGGGGGATGAAAAGGGGAGGGTGATAGGGATGTACCTCTCATTTACGGATCTCCGTTATGTGCCAGCCAGAGGGCTACATACTTCATGTGCATGGCCTCAGTTTAATCCTGAGAGCAGCAATATCATCCCCATCTTACAAATGAGGAAAGCGGGCTCATGGAGATGCAGAAACTTGCCCAAGTCACACTGCTAGAAAACAACATAATTGGGATTGGAGTCCAGGTTGCGTGACTCCACAGCTGCTCGAGGACAGAGGCCGCAAATCCCCCCACGGGATTTCCATGGGCCTGGCCTGGAAGCCCAAGGTCTGTAATTAACATTAGCCGTTGACATTGGCCATCTTTCAGGGAGGTATAACATTAAACGAGAAACAAGAAACGTAGGTACATGCTTCCCCCTTGGCCAGGCACACAGTGAGGGCTGTGTCCTTGCGTGTATGTGTTCCTTGCATGTATGTGGCCCCGGAGCGTGACACTGGCCCCGGCTACAGCCCACGTCCTCTCAGCACAGCTCTGGCCCTACCAGCTCCCTGGGCACACGCTGCCACCTCCACCTTGCCCAGATTGGCGCCAGCTCCCCAGCTTCCCCACACGCTTGGAATTCTGAGCTCATTCACCAGACAGGTGCAATTTCCCACCTCTCACACTCCGGCACTTTCTGTGCAATCGATCACAAACTGTTTCCAAATTAACCTAGATTTAGCTCCGGTCTCCCCTCTTTCGACTCAGGCAATTTCCTACCTACCCCCGGGGTAGGTTTCCTCCCCCAGGCTCCACTCCCTGGGTGTCTGTCTTTTCCTGTAAATTTCCTACGGATCCAGAGACTGGGTTTCTGTCCAGCCTGACCCTCTTGCCCTTGGCCAAGACTATTCTGGACTTGATCTCTTTCTCAGGATGCCTCTCTGCTCTGTCCTTGACCGTGGTTTCGGGGCACAGGACAGGCAATTCCTTTCTTTTCCTGCTACCCCTTCTTGGGATTCACCCTATATGCTGAGCTTTCTTTTAATTAATATTTTGGGTTGAAGGGGCCATAAAGATTCCTCTGCATAAGTCCCTAAAAACATGTAAAGAGAAAGAACTTTGGGAGGGCAGAGATCAGAGGGAATCAGCACAAGGAAAGAGTTTGGGGATATAACTCAAAGCTGAACAAGAATTTCTTGGTAAATCCTGAGAACTGTATACTCCACCCTCAGTAAATTCCTGTCTCGAAAGAGCAGAGTAGGAAAATAGCATGAACTGAGCTCCTACTATGTGTCAGGTACTATATACTCTGTGCGTTACCACAGATGAGCATGATCATCCCCAATGTACAGATGAGAAAACTGAGGCTCAGAGGGCTTGGCCAAGTTGTTGTCTGTGCCACAGACCCAGGAAGTTCAACACTCTCATCCACTGTGCTCAACTACCTCTGCATTCTCCCTCTCTAGAGTCTTCTGAGGGATGCGCATGTGGGGAGGGGTAGAAAGGGAAGGAAAGGAGTAGATGTGGGGGGGGGGGTGGCATTCATCTACCATTCTTCTGCCAGGTAAGCTCCAGCATCAGATCTGCCTCCTTGGCCCATAAGTTCGAGGTAGTTGCTGCCCCAGAACTGGCAGCTGAGGCAGGTAGGAGTGGGGGTAGGAGGGGGTGGGTAACAGTGGCAGAAAATCAGAAAGCGGCTGACTCTGGAGGGAGACAGCCAGTGAGGGCCTCGGGGTAATTTCCCCACAAGGCCTCTGTGGCCCAGCGGCTGTGTGGGGTGTCCTGGCACATCAGCAGTCACGGGATCAAAGAACAAATAGGAATTAATATCCCTGAGGTGGTCCGGAGCTCCTGATACCAGCAGAAAATTACAGAACATGAGACGGGAGCATTACAGAATGAATGGGAGGGGACAAGAGATTTCCGTGGCTAATCCTGTTAACAAGACAATTTCTTATCAAACTCATTATGCTTTTGAAAGGAGGGAACAAGAGGGGGAAGAGGAGGTAGGGGGAGCGTGTGATGGGGGCTTAGCCCTGGAGAAGGAAGGAGAGAGGTAGGGGAGCCGTGGTTACAGAGACTGCAGGTTCCCGTGAAGTAGGCGTGTGAGTGGCAGGCGTCTGGGGGAAGAGGACTCCCCACCTGTCCCTGCCCTAGAGGCCAGGGGCAAAACCCCTCCCTGATGGCTAAGTCCCTGCTGAGCTGCTGGGAACACCCTCCCTGTCCCGCCCGTTGTCTGAACCCACAGGTGACCAGAGAAAAGCAGGCTCTCAAACCTCTTTCTTTGACCATATCTCCCATGGGTCAAAGATGACCATCCCCATCTGTGTAGATGCTGACAAAGCAAAGCACACCATGGGTCTGCTAAGCAGGTCCCTACCGGCGTCTCACTTCTCCTTGTGGCCCCGCCCCCTGGGAGGGGGGCGGGGATGGGATTACAGGGCCTGGGAAGTTAGAGGGCCCTTTCTGGCACTTCCCAGCTTGGTATTTTGGGCAAACGGCTTAACCTCTCTGAGCAATCATTTTCTCATCTTAAAAACAGAGATTAAATAAATCTTGCCCTACCTACTTCACAGGGTCCTTGTCAGGATTAAAAAGGACAGTGTAGGCAAGAGGACCTTGTAATCTGCGAACATTTTACATACACAGAAGTGATGTTTGGGGCCATTTTGAAGTTGAGGTAGTAAGTTAAGTGTCTTGCTGGATGTAACGAGGTGGAAGTGGGAAGCCAGGCTTGAACCGTTAGTTTCAAATCCAGGGTCATTTCTGCTGCCGGAAGATCACTCCATGGGCTCGTCTTTGACTAGGCAATCACAAGGGTCTTAAATTGGCACAAACTTAATATCTGTTTATTAAGGGCTCACGTTGCACTCAATGTTCTCCCAGGCTGGCTTGGGGAAAGAGTGAGGGCAAGGACAGAGTCCTCATCATCAAGAAGCTTGGCATCCAGGTGGGGCAGAGGAGTCAGAGCCAAGGAGCAATGAGAAGAATTCAAGTCAGGGTGCCTCCCTCACCCCCACAAATACCCAAGGGCACAGTGTGAAGGCCCAGACAAAAAGTCCTGTGGATGAGTAACAAAGGCAAAGACCCTGGGCCGGCACCCTGAGGGAGGGCTTCCTGGAGGACTCAGGACTCACGGTGGGTCCTAAAGGATGTGTGGGGTGTGGAGAGACGACCAGAAGTCAGGGAAACATTAAACAGACATTTATGGAGCACTTGCTGTATATCTGGTGCTGTGATAAATTAGGGCCAGATACAAAGATGCTTAAAATCTTTTAGAGGTCAAGTTCAAGGTCAAATCGAAGCCCCTCAGCAAACGTTGGTGAGGGTGCGGAAAAGCCGGACCCTTGTGCACTGCTGGAGGGAATGTAACATAATGCAGCACTATGGAAAACAGTATGGCGGCTCCTCAAAAGATTAAAAATAGAACCACCATGCGATCAAGCAATCCCACCTCTACGTACATCCCCCAAAGAACTGAAAGCAGGGACTCTGAAAGATATTTGTACACGCATGTTCACAGCATTATGATGAACAATAACTCAAAAGTGAAAGCAACCCAAGTGTCCATCCATAGACGAATGGATGAACAGAATGTGGTCTGTAAATACAATGGAATATTACTCAGTCTTAAAAATAAAAGGAATTCTGACACGTGCTACAACACGGATGAACCTTGAGGACACTATGTTAAGTGACGTAAGCCAAGCACAAAAGGACAAAAAGTGTATCATTCTACTTAGATAAGGAACCTAGCATAGCCAACTTCATAGAGGTAGAAATTAGGATGCTGGTTGCCAGGGGTTTGCGGGGGGCAGGGGAAAACGGGGAGTTGTTGCTTAATGGGTACAGTTTCAGTTTTGCAAAACGAAACTGAACTTCAACATTACTGTTTAGAGATGGATGCACGACCATGCGAATATACTTAACGCCACCGCACTATACACTTAAAAATGGTTAAGACTGCAAGTTTTATGTTCTCTGTATTCTAACATAACTAAAAATAATAACAAAAGGGCAGGTTCTATTGGCACAAACCTTTCAACCATTGTCCTTCCTCCTTTTTCCCTGCTAAAAAGATGGATATGTGGCTCAGAAGCACAGAGGCTGTCTTGCAGTCATGAGGATGGCAGAGCGGGAAGGGAAAAGGAGTTTAGTTTCTTAGCAACTGGGCCAGCCCTAAGCTACCTGTACCCAGACTCCATTATACGAGAAAAACTACTCTCCAATTTGGCTAAGCCGTTGCCTTTTTGTTACATGCAGCCAAACACCATCCTAATGGACACAGTTTCTAAAGCTCATCACCTCTGGCTGCTTCCACCCCTCCTGCCTCTTGTATTGCTATCTTCCTGCTCAAACTTCTCTGACACGATGGAACCTTGTATCTCCTGGAAATGCCAGGCTCTGTGCCTTTGTGCACGCCAGGCCCTCTGCAAGCCCTTCCTTCTGAGCAACCTCCTTGATTGTTCCAAGAGCTTCTTCCATGGCCTCCTGCATTCAGGTTGGGCATTGTCCTGGATGGGTGAGTTACCCTTTGTCAGGACTGCCCTAGCACCCCACACCCAACTCTCTCATGGTATTTACCACTTTTCTCGAGAGTGGCTGTGTTCATGTTCTCTTCCCTCTAGACAGCAAGCTCCTAGAAGCTCAAGATCTGTTCGGGTCTGGACGCCCGGCGCTATGTGGCAGGTGCTGGGTAATGATGGGTGGACCAGAACTCTTCTGACTCCCAGGGGTCACAGTTGGAGGAGAAGGATTCAGACCCAGAAGCAGTTCCCTGAGAGGAGTGGCCTGAGGTGCCGGGGATGCCCAGAGGACCAAATGACTGCTCTGTCACAGGGGAGGTCACCATTGAGCTGGGGCCGGAAGGACTCCTCCTGGAATGGCGGTGTCTGCCTCCCGGTGTAGGGGTGAAGGCGTAAGGCATGACAGCGCAGGGAGCCTCTGGGAAGCAAGGTCTTGGGGGGCAATGACATGATGGGGCTACAGTGTCAAGAGCTTGCCTTGTAGCCTCTGCACGGAGGGGCTGCTGAGGAGAGGAGAGGAGAAAGTGTCATGTTGGGGGTTCAGGAGCCAGGCACAGAGTCAGCGCTGCATACCTGTCAGCTTAACCACTGTGATCAGCTCTGATTCATGAAAAGCTCTCTGGCAAAGTGTGGAGGATGGCGGGGAACCGGGAGGGGTGGAAGCAGGAAGACGGTATGAGCTTTTGCAGGAGTCCTGGTGCCTGACAGAGGAGGGGGAGCGGGGTGGGGTCTGCAGGAGAGAAAGAGGAGACTGCAGTCTAGGGCCAAGACCTGGCTCTGTCACTTACTGATGTCACTTAGGGCCAGTTTCCAATTCCTTTGTGCCCATTTCCACATTAGCAAAAGAAGGTCATTGTGTTACCAATCTCAGAGGCATGTCATGAGAATTATGTGAGACAAATGGTTATAAGTGATAAGCACGAGGCCTGGCACACAGCAAGTGCTCAGTGACCCTGAAGGAAGAGGGGGGAGAGGGACCCTCCTCAGTCCCTGTGGGCTATTAAAAAATTTTTTTTATTTGTTAAATTTATTTATTTTTTTGGCTGCGTCAGGTCTTAGTTGCAGCATGAGGGCTCTCTAGTTGAGGAGCACGAGCTCAGTAGTTGTGGCACGTGGGCTTAGTTGCCCCACGGCATGTGGGATCTTAGTTCCCTGAGCAGGGATCAAACCTGCATCCCCTGCATTGGAAGGCAGATTCTTTACCACTGGACCACCAGGGAAGTCCCCCTGTGGGATATTTACAGACAGTAAAACCTGTGGCCGGAGCTGAGGGGTAAATTGGGGGCTACAGGAGGTCCAGGTGGTTGAGAGGGGAGGGCTGGATGGCAGAGGCTTTGCATACCAGGGCAAGGAGTCTGGGATCATCTGAAGGTTTCTGGATGGTGGCATGTATGTAGGACGGGAGGAGTGCTTTAGAAAGATGAATTTGTTTCCGTTTATAGAGCAAAGAGAGAGAGAGAGAAAAAGGAAGGGAGGGAGGTGGGGGGGGAGAGGGAGAGGGAGAGGGAGAGGGAGAGGGAGAGAGAGGGAGAGAGAGGGGGAGAGAGAGAGAGAGGGAGGGAGGGAGGGAGGGAGGGAGGGAGGGAGGGAGGGAGGGAGGGAGGGAGGGAGAGGGAGGCTGGAGACTAGGAGGCGAGAGAGGACCAGACTTTTTCCCTTCCAGGCTCATAGTCATCAATCTAAGTCCTGTCCAGTTTCTTTCACCCTCCAACTTGGCCCTACTAATGGGTCTAAGAGGAAGTAGGTGGAGGTGATGTGGAGAAAAGCTAGAGACAAAGGCACATCCCATCAACATGCCCTGTGTGAGATCCCACCTGACTCCAGGGCCGAGGGAGTAGGCACTCAGCCTGGGGCTACAGCTACACACCCCACGCGCCCGCGAGAGCCAAAGAGATGGATGTGTTCACGTCCTCCACCTCCAAGTGAAGGTCAAGTGCTTTGAGAAGTCAACTTGTTCGGCAGGACTTTGCATGCATTGGGGAAGGGCTGGCATCCTTTTGTAGCCACACCCACCTAGAGCTTAACGGCCCGCTTATCTGCATCTTCTTAGCTGTGGTACTGATCCATTTTTGTCAGATTAAATTGGTCTGGTGGGGAAGAGAGCGCTAGATAAAGAGGTGACACGTTGGCATCTCCCCAGCAAAAGGGGAGCATTGTCCTTCCTGGAGATGGATGCAGGGAGGGGCCAGTCCAGACAGGACCAGGCAGGGACTAGACCTTGGATGAGGGATCTTTTTTTTTTTTCCTGCGGTACGCGGGCCTCTCACTGTTGTGGCCTCTCCCATTGCGGAGCACAGGGTCCGGATGCGCAGGTTCAGCGGCCATGGCTCACAGGCCTAGCCGCTCCGCAGCATGTGGGATCTTCCCGGACGGGGGCATGAACCCACGTCCCCTGCATCGGCAGGCGGACTCTCAACCACTGCGCCACCAGGGAAGCCCTGGATGAGGGATATTTTAAAACAGACATGAGGATTACTTCTGAGCCCTTCATGGTGATGCTGAAGGAAATGAAAATGTCCCCTAGAAACTCTAGTGCGTGTCAAGGGTCACAGATGGGAGGTCAAGAGCGTGGGGGCCTGGGAAGCAGGTGCAAAGGCAGAGCTCGGCAGGAGGGGCTCTGACAGGAGACTGAAGACACCTCCCGAGATGAGGCTGAAAGTGCTTACTGCCAGTGCAGGCTGCTTCCCTGGGACAGACATGGGGCTCGGGACCCCTGCCTTCCAGGGAAGAGGCTCCACCCTGCTCCCACCTGCCTCTGTACCTTTGCAGAGCATGGAACTGGCCCAGGCTTCCTGTCCTGGAGGGAACCAGGCCCTTCTGGGCCTGCAGTCCCAGCCCCACCCCTGCTCTCCCCCTCTGGAGGACCCAGTGTCAACAGAGGGGGTGGTACAGTGGGCGCTGGGAGGGAGTAAAGCTTCAGCTTCTCAGAGCCCCAGTCCCTCTTCCTCCCTTTCATGGGAGCCAAAAACAAGGGAGAGGCCCCAGGCACCAGCAAAGCATTCTGCTGCGTGCAGTTTGCATTCAGTCTCCATCTTGAGCAGCCTGGCTTTGGGCAACCAGGAGAAAGAGCAGCGGCTCAAGCAGAGAAGGTGCTTAGTCCAGTGCGGGGTGTAACGTGTTGGTGGTAGTACTGGGGAGGGAGGGGCATTGCTCTGAGGCAATGAGAGAGGGGAGAGGGGAGAGGGAGGGGGAGAGGGAGAGGGAGGGGGAGAGGGGGAGGGGAAGGAGAGGGGGGAGGGGAGGGAAGGGAGGGGAGGGGAGGGGAGGGGAGGGGGAGGGGGGAGGGGAGGGGAGGGGGAGGGGAGGGGGGAGGAGGGGAGGGGGGAGGGGGAGGGGAGGGGGGAGGGGGGAGGGGAGGGGGAGGGGAGGGGGAGGGGAGGGGAGGGAGGGGAGGGGAGGGGAGGGAGGGGGAGAGGAGGGGAGGGGGAGGGGAGGGGGAGGGGAGGGGAGGGAGGGGGAGAGGAGGGGAGGGGGAGGGAGGGGAGGGGAGGGGAGGGGGAGGGAGGGGAGGGGAGGGGGAGGGGAGGGGAGGGGGAGGGGAGGGGAGGGGGAGGGAGGGGAGGGGAGGGGAGGGGGAGGGAGGGGAGGGGAGGGGGAGGGGAGGGAGGGGAGGGAGGGGAGGGGGAGGAGGGGGAGGGGAGGGGGAGGAGGGGGAGGGGGAGAGGGGAGAGGGGCAGTGAGAGGGAGCAATGCACAGGGGTGGGCGTTAGGGGCCAAGAGGGGAAAGGCCTAGGACAGTGATTCTCAGGTGGGGCGACTTTGGCCCTCAGGGGATGTGGCAGTGTCTGGAGACAGTTTTGCTCATCATAACTGGGTCGGGGGTGTTGTTCCTGGCATCTAGCAGGTAGAGGCCAGGGATGCGGCTAAACACCCTACAGGGCAGCCTCCCTTATCAGGTCAACAGTGCTGAGGCTGAGAAACCCTGGTTGGGTGGAATCGGAGGAGAGAGGACAAAAAGCAGGGAGGAGGTGGGTGGGCCCTCAGCTCTAACCAGTGTCTCCCAGGCACAGGGCAGCGCTGGGCGCTGCGGGGTCAACAAAATGAGCAGTGGGTGTCCAGCTGTGGGCAAACTGATAAGCTGCTGTCAGGACCCACTTTACCAGGGCCGGGTGCCTTGGAGAAACACAGGATAAGGAGGCTGGGTTGAGGAGGGGCAGAGACCTCGGCACAGAGAAAGAGGGTGGAGGGAATACAGACCTGGGCAAGGTCAAAGGTCACACGGGGGGCCACCGTTCAGGCGCAGAGATGTGCGGATTGGCTGGGTGAGTCAGGCTCAGGTTAGGAGGAGCTGGGGCATAGGGCTGGGGGAGAGGAAGGGGCTGCCCCAAACCCAGAGAAGCTCCAGCCTGGGTCCGAGCTCCTGAGGCCCGTTCCCCGAGTGAACAGGTGTGGCTTCTGGGATGGGGTAGGGGGTACAATGAGCAGGTGAGGGGCTGAGGTCAGCCTCTTCTTGGAAGAGAGGAGGGACCACCCTGACCAGGGACATATTGAAGAATTCAAGGGCTGGAAGGGACTGCATTCTATTAGCAACGAGGATGATGATAATGGAAATAATAACAGTTGTAACACAGCTGTTGTCCGTTGAGCACCTGCTTCGTGCCAGGCACAGTGGCAGGCGTTTTAATAAAGTACCTCACTTAATCAGCATGACAACTCCATGCGGTGTGCAGAGAGGCCCGGAGCGGTGAAGACATGGTCCAAGCTGTCGTCACCTTACCGACTCGCCATAGCTTGTATCGGTGCCGTCAAAACAACGTTCTCATTTGATTCGCACGTGGCACCATGAAGTAGACTGAGCAAGTACCAGTAATCTATTTTATATTTAAGAAAACTGAGGACACCTAGTGTATTAGTGGGAAAGCCAGAACTAGAACCCAGCTTGTTGACTCCTAGCCGAGGCTGTTTCCAGAACTCTCTAGAACTTAGAGAGGGCAAGCATTCCTGCCCTGCTTCTGCCTCTGCCTCTTCATGAGGGGGCTATCACATCCAGCTCCGGTGCAACTTGCCTGAGCCGTCCCACCAGCTCCCTGTACCAGACCTGGGAGAGGCCCGTGGGCTCAGAGTGATGTCAGAGCAAACTGGCGTAAGATCCTGCCCAGCCATGCAGGCCTCAGGGGCAAGGGCTTCCATCCTGGACACGTCTTCACCCCATCTCCCCCACTGCCCATCCCTTTGAGGTTTTCCTTATTATTGTAAAATTAATCTTCATTTACTCAATAATTCATGAGGCAGTGACAGGAAATGCTTAACAAAGCGCAAACTCCCCAGTCCCGGCTGGCCTGGACCACAAGCTGTCCCGAAGCCTAGGCTTCAGGGTTGCCCAGAGACAGAGATGGAGGGTGGGCACTGGGCTCCCAGGCACAGCCACAGGTGAGCAGGAAAGCCCAGGCTGCAGGAACAGACGCTCCAGGCGATCAGGGCACAGGGCTCACTAGTGAACACGCAGCGTGTGCACTGTGCAAGATGGAAGCCCCCCGGGAATGAGGCCCGCCTCTCATCAGAGCAGCGCAAGGTGAGTGGAAGCCCTTTTCCTCGTGCACCTTCAGATCCCCCCTAATGGGAAGTTAGACTACGCCCAGGGCAGTGAGCATTGGGCTATGTGTCAGGGGGCTTGGGTCCTGACCACTTCAGTGATCCTGGACCTGTGGCTTCCCCTCTCCCAGCTCTGGCTTCTTTGTGCAGAGTGAGGACTTTGTCAGATGACTCTTTAGACTCAGTTGGGGCACAGTGCCCAGTTGGGGCACTCTGTGATGCCGCCACTCCATCTCTTAAAACCCTGCAGTGGCTCTGTGCTGCCGTCACGATGAAAGCTGAACCCCTTTCTAACTTCCGCGAGCTTTTTCCTGATGAGGCTACTGCCTGCGTCTCCAGCCGTTCCCTGCCCCTCACCTTACTCCATCTGCCCAGAACCACATGCTCTTCCCCTGGTTCTCTTACCCTCTCCTAGGGGCCTTTGCACCTGAAGCTTCCCCACCTGTGAAGGTCTGGGTCTCTGTTTCCCACCCATCTGCCCACTCCACTAGCATCTTATCTTCAGCTGCAGCTCAGCTTTCACTTTCACTGAAAACCCCTCAGGGACCACTCGGGACAGGATGGACGCCCCTTGTACACGCTGCAGAGCACCTGGGTATTGCACACCACCGCATGCATTTGCCTTTGACGTGTTTCCCTGTTCAAATATATGCTCTCTGAGGATGGGGCTGCGTCTGTTTTGACCCTAGCTGTATCCCCAGTGCCTTGCGCAGTGTGGCTTGGTAGATGTAGAATGAATAAATGACTGCATGCAATGATTCCACGGGCATAGAAGCCCAGGAGAAACATGTTTCAGGGCAAGGATGGGGGGTGAGGGAAGGAAGGGGGTGGGGAGGCAGCTGGAGCAGCCTCACAGCCTCTGCTGGAGAGAGAGTGCTGGGAGAGACAGTGCTGGGAGAGAATGGGGTATCACAGACCACCCACGATAGGAGCTCTTCTGCCTGCAGCCTTGTTTCAGCGGGGCAGGCATTCCGGGGTTGTGGGTCTGACAGAGCATGCCAGTGGCCCTCTGAGATGCCAGCCTGCCGTGCGGAGCCTGAGAGCTCAGACTCCCATCAATAACACATCATGGGTCCCCAGGCAGCCCCTGGGGCCCCATGTATGCTCCCCACCTAGGGTACGCCTCTCCTTGAACACATCACAACCCCCCTCCCCTTATGTCTGGGCTCCATGCAACCCCCATGCAAATGCCACCTCCTCTGTGTGCCTCTAGACCTCCTTGGAACCAATTCTTGCTCTGAGCCCTCACACCTCGTGGCATGTGTTTAACGCTGTTGTGAGTTGCACAGAAATGTTGACATGTGGGTCTCCTTGGTGGAAGGCAAGTTGCTCTGAGGCCCAAGGTCAAGGAAGCATGAATTAGTGGAGACCAACAGACTTGGGCTGAATGTGAGTTCTTTGCCAGTAGCTGACATAGAGCATGAATGAATGAATGAATGAATAAGTGAAGGTGCTTTACTTTTCTAAACTCAAGTTCCTTCTTTCTAAAATGGGAGCATCACATCCATATCATAGGGATAGCGTGAGTCTGGCAGACATGGCATAGAAGGGTCCGATGCAGAAAATAAAGGATTACTATTATCGCTACTCATCAGCGCACGCCACCCATGCCTCCCAGCCCAGCCCACTGCTTACTGAAACGAGGTGACCGTCGAAAGCCATCACTGCAGCACCAAGCCCACTTCCTGGTGGTGTGTCACCCACCCCAACTCCAGTCCTGGGATGGAGGCTGCTTGTCACTAACTGGAGAGGGGCAGTTTGCTGTTTTATTACAGTGTCCTTCTTTCTTACACATAGAAGGGAAGTTAAGAGATCCGGGGAAAGGGGGAAAAAGGCAAGAATAGAAAAAGCAAACCCAAAGAGCAAACCAGCACCATATGAGGGGGACGGAGCTGCAGGATCCATCGTGCTGAGGCAGCTTGCCTTGGCCCTCTCCTCCTCCAGGCCCCCAGCTCTAGAAGCTTGTTAAATACTGAGCCCCGAGCTGAGGTGGAAACTAGGCAGGGCTGGGAAGGAGGGTTCAGGGGCCAGCTGCATTTTAAAAACAACTGATGGAAGCTCCTCTCCTTGTGAACTTTCTACTTCCAGACCTTCACGGATGTGAACAAAGCTGCGTGCCAGAGGGAAACTGAGTCTCATTGGAGGCCCTGAGGTCCTTAGCGCCCTCCTGCGTCATTTGGGTCTCCTCTGTCACGGTGTGTGTGTGTCTCTCCCATTTGCTACTTGTGCTCAGTTTTGAGGAATTTCACCACCATTACATTAACTCCTTCTTGTTTGGAAAATGGAGAAGCAGTTAAGTGCTGAGCAGAGGAGGAAAACTATTAGGATGGGTACCAACACGGGGAGACTCTAAGAAATGAGAAGTGGCGAGAAAATGACAAATGTTGCACCGCTTCCCCACGGGATGAACTGTGTGACCGTGAGGACCACTCCGAGGGCAGAGAGCAATTATACAAGACGTGAAAAGGGCAACCGGAAGACTGAGTTGGGGGTACGGCCAGATCAGGGATAGTGCAGACCCTGCCCCCCGAGTGCCGGAGCTGACAGCTGCAGAAGAGCCGGTTCATTCTGTGAGGTGGGCGGGCATCTCTTGGAGAACGGTCTTCCACGCCCCAGGGTCTGAGGACTGATGACCTGACCTGGTTCTCAGAGTTTATGCTGATCCTAGATAACATTTTTGAGTACTCACTATGGCTCAGGTACTTCATGTGGATTGCCTTATTTTATCCTCCCAGGTGATTTTTATCATCACCATCACCTCTATTTTATAGAGGAGGGAATGGAGACTTACAGAGGAACTTGTGTTTTTTTGTTTTGTTTTTCGGCTGCGCTGCGAGGCATGTGGGATCTTAGCTCCCCAACCAGGGATCGAACCCACGCCCCCTGCAGCGGAAGCACGGAGCCTTAACCACTGGACTACCAGGGAAGTCCTGGAACCTGTGCTTTTAGAGGAGCTGGTCAAATAAAGGAGTCAGAAGGAAGGTTACTCTCCCCCCCTGCTCAGGAATTACAGAGACAGAGCATGAACCCAGGCCCCTTAATTCCCATCCTACCTCCTTTCTATCACACCAAGCTACCACCCTTAATTTATTCTGTACTAATTTTGCTAAGGGGAAGGTCAGAAAGGCTTCGCGGGGGTGGTGACATTTGAACTGGGTCTTTGTGGCCTGGATAATGTTATGGGCCAAGTCTCCTTTCCTTGTAGGCTCAGAGAAGAACTACATTTCCCAGCCTTCCCTGCAGCCAGGCAGGCCTGTATGACTGACCAATGGGATGCGGGCTGAAATGATGCACCCACTCCAGGCCTGGCTCCCAAGACCTCCTGCATGTTCCTCCACGCTCACCCCCTCTTCTCTGCTTACTGGCCATATACTGGGTTGGCCAAAAAGTTCGTTTGGGTTTTCCCATAAGCTCTTACGGAAAAAGATCTTTTCCGTAAGATCCCGAACGAACGTTTGGGCCAGTACATGGATTCCAGTGGAAGGCTCTGAGACCTCAGGAGAAGGAGAGCTCTGCCCCCAGCGACTGAGACGGATGTGATGTGAGAAATAAACGTGTAAGGTACTAAGTCATTGAGACTTTGGAGCTGTTTATTGAGCAGATTGTTGACGGGCTAATACAGCCCTGAAGGATGAGGATGTGTTTGCAGAGGCAAAGAAAGTGAGGAAGGACTTCCTGAGAAGTAAAAGAACACTTTGGGCAAACTTGTGGAATGTGAGGGGGGGCTGTCAAGCCGGCAGGCTTTATAGAGCGGAGGAGGGAAATGAGCTAGAATGGCAGGGGCCAGCCGCTGTGCTGGAGATGATGGGGGGCCTTAGGGGGTTTTATGCCAAAGACTGACACATTTAATCGGAGTTTTAGAAGGATCATTCTAGTGCTTGCTTATTCAAGACCTTTCCAGGGAATTCCGGTCCTGAGAGTTGTTCATAGAAAATGCAGTTCTGCCTGCCCTTGGAGGTTCACAACACACATTAACACCTCAATCCCACTCTAGCCTTTACTGGTTTACTTTCTTCATAGCGCTCGCCACAATTTGAAGCTCTTATTTGCTTACACATTTATCTTCTATCTCCCCTGCATTAGAATATAAGCCCCGTGAGAGCATAAAACTTGTCTTATTCACCACCTATTCCCAGCAGCTAGCTGAGTACCTGGCACTTGGTGGGTGCTCGATATACATTTGGCGACTGAGCGACTAAAGGCTCTGAGAAGTCCTGTGTAAAGAACTGGTTTACTGTGTGTGCAAGACCTATTACAATTTCCCTTGACTATCACACTTCGTAAATGCTGTTCTTGTGGCCAGTGGCAGATGGTGGAGTTCTTTGCTGACAGTGCCTACTGACCCCAGGGGCCACTGAGGGCCATGACCCTTCATGGTGTTGGGGGTGGGAGGTTCAGCTAAAATACAAGGATGCCACTGGCCAAGGCAGCTGGAACCTGGTGCTGAGGCTGGAGCCTCTCTCCCTGGAGAGCTGAAAGCAGGATTAGGTCTCCTGCTTCCCGCCAGCCTGGCTCCACGCCAGCTACAGGGCCAGCTTTCCACACATGGCAGTGGAGGGATGAGGCTAAGCTCTGAGGATTAATACTGGCCTTGTACAGGACCCAGCTCCCATGTCAAATGATCTTCAGCTGGGCACCAGGAGCCCAGACAAATGAGATAATGAAATCCAAGCTTCATTGGGGGAAGGAATAGGGCCCAGAGAGCCGAGCCCTGGTGGGGAAGGTACAGGGAGACCAGCGCTCTGGAGGGCCTGTGGCTTGTCCTGCTCAGTTTCCTCAAGCACCCATGGTTGGGGGGGCCTGAGAGGTGCCTCTGGGGTGGGAGCAGAGGCCTCAGAGCAGGAAGGGGCTTTCGAGATCACCTTCATCACTGCAGTCACTGGTACCATTTATTGAGCAGCTACTATGCACCAGACACTGACAGAGTCCTCTCAAGTACTGCAGAGGTAGGGATTAGTGACCTTATTTTACAGATGATGACACTGAAGCTCAGAGAGAGAGAGAGAGAGAGAGAGAGATTGATTTCCCCAAGATCCTGGAGTGAGTGGCCAGGTTGGGAGGAGGAACCCAGTCCTGGACTCCCTGCCCAGTGCTCTTTCGTCTACTCTCTGTGGCTTCCTGGAGCCCTAGCCTGTCCTTCTGTGCTGCTGTGATCCAGGCATTCCCAGGTGAAGCCTTGGCTCTGGGGCTCAGCTAGTTCTCCGCTCTCCCGCTCAGAACAGCTAAGTGAGAGGGAGGGGGAGGACGGAGAACGGGCCTCACCTCACTCTCCCCCCACCTCCAGCTGTGCACTCTGGCCTTGCCCTTCAAATCAAAAAAATTCCCACAGGGCAGAAACTCTTTGTGGTTTCACTGGATTCCCAGCCTAGTCCTGGGAGACCAGGTCAGCGAGGCTGGGAAGGGAGCCTCCGGTGGCGGCGGGGAAGCTGGATCTGGCCTTTCGCTGTCATCGTTGTTAACGTGGATTTCCAGCTGTGGAATACGGTCCTTGGCATGGCCTCGGCCTCCCCACCCACACCCCTGTGATCCTGCCAGGGCCTTCTTGCCCCGCCCCCATTTTGTCCCGGGGTGTGTGCTCAGGTCATACTAGCTCTGTTTCCAGTGTAACACCAATGATGGGCATTTAGGAGGTGGTCAGTGAGGATGTGCAGGTGAATTATTAGGAAGGCCAGTATCTGGGGGGATGGGCCTTGCAAAAAGCTGGTCCTCAACATTCAGCCGAGTGAAGGTGATCAAGCAAGCCTTGTCCCCTGAGGGGAAATAAAGGTGGGTCACCTGCCTCACCCCCTTCATTCGATAGGAGCTCGTTGCTCAAGTTCCCCTTGGCTAGTTCAAGTGCAGGTATAACCAGACCCTGCAGGAGGGCCCCACAGTCCCGGCTCTTACAGACTGCTGGGTCGATTAGGTTTTGCCAGAGGGAGGGGAAAAGAGACCTCCACGTGTTGGTGCCTTCCAGCCTTCGTGGTCACAGTGGTGACTACGGTGATGCCAGCTAACAGTGTGGAAGCCCAGCACTTTCACAGATGCTGTCTTAGCTGTTCTTCAGAACAGTCCTGTGAGAGAGCTACTGTTTCAGCCTCCCCTTCCCCAATTGCAGAGATGAAGTTAGGGGACACGCTCAAGGTCATACTGCTGCTGCTAAGGGGCTCCAGCCAGCACTCAAAACTCAGGCACGTCCTAGAGCAGCCCGAGGTGGTCTGAACACCCAAACCCGGTCCTGCTCCGGTCGGCGGGTCAGGCCCAGAGTCGACTGTCCATATGTTCTCTGCAAGCTTGTGGCGGCCTTCAGGGGTCCTCAGTTATAGATACTGATGATGAGCAGATGCCAGTCTGGAGGAATCTCTCAAGACCCCCCTCAGCTCCTGGCAGCTGCAAGGAGTCAGAGTCTACCTTCCATTCTCTCAGAGCCTTCTCCTGATACCTTAGTCCCAGGCCCCAGACAGTGTCACCTCTGTGCTCTGCCAGCCCCAGCTGATCCCCCTCTCAGGTGGAAATCCCTACGTCACAACATCCAGTGGTCCTGCAGAGACCACAGTTCCCAGCGAAGCTGGCAGCCTTCAGTGGGAAGGCTTCAGCCTACAGTGGGAAAGCCAGGTGCTTTATCCTCATCTATTTGCAAAGAAACTGAGGGCCAAAGAGAGGAGAGACCCCTTCTGGGTTCCTTCAGCTCCAAACTTTAACTGATCACTTGGGCTGAGCACCTCGTCCAGGCTGGGGTGGGCAGCCTGATGCCCACTGATTTTTATTCCAGAACATCCTCCCTGCTTCCTGAGCGCACAGCTAGAACATACTTCCCAGGCCCCTCTGAGCTGTTTTGGGACCAAGACTTCTCTGAAGCTGTGGATATCCAAGTTCTATTTCCCCTTCTGTGGACGGGTGCTGCCAACGTGAGGCCCTAGGGGTGGAGGAGCCATAAGATGGGAGGGGCCCGGGTGCCTAAAGGCATCTACAGATCGGGCCATCACCTTGGACATAAACCTCTACTGTGTTTGAGTCAATATAATTTTGAAGACCCATAGCCTGGCCCACCTGTGTCTGTCTGTCTGTCTGTCTGTCTCTCTCTCTCACACACACACAATGTATTCAGTCTTGTATGTTCTATGCATTCAGGGCAAGGGGAGTAAATGATGTGAAGGTGCATATTGAACAGTCCCTGCCCTCAAGGAGGATATAGTCTAGTCGGGGAACTGAGGCGGACACAGGTGACAGGTGTTTAGCCAGACTCCACCAAGCGTCATTGAAATGAGTGAGTCGGCACCTGGGCTCAGAGGTGGGAGAGCCCCGGGACAGGGGAGCAGGCAGGGAAGGCATCTCTGATTCTGCTGGATATCAGGTTCTCAGGCTTTAAGGAGTTGGGGGATTTGGTTAACAGAGTGGAGGGGCTGGGCCTTCCCAGAAGGAGGGACAGTGGAGTAAAGGCTTGTCTACAGGCGTGTGTTCCAGGGGTCTCTGGATCAGCTGAAGCCCCTCGTCAGGCTGCCGGCTACGTTACAGGCTCTCCTGTCTGGCCTTCGGGGGGACATGCCCTCTGGTGAGGCCGCTGGGTTGGTGGCAGAGCAGAGGCTGGGGAGCCGGGGTGCCTGGGCTTCCAGCTCACACACCTCTTCCGGTCCTGGGTCTTTCCCATCCCTCCAAGACAGCTGTGCCCAGGGGTCCCCAGGGCAGCAGTGGCATGAGCACGGTGAGGAGATGGCTCATTCCAAGAGCTCCTCCAAGCTCAGGCTTTCGGGGGAAATCTCTTCATCCCTGAAGTGAAGGGCTGGCCCCAAAGCACCTCTAAGGTGGACATGTGCTAGTTCCCTTCTTCCTTCTGGGTCCCTCCAGCTCTAACATTCCAGGGCTTTCTGGAGCTGGGAAGGAGGGAGTGCTAAATCTCTCAATCCAGGAGTTGGATGGATGAGAGAGGGGTTCAGAGCACCCACCCACCCTCTGACCTCGACTCCAAGGCCATCCTGGGAGGGCCTCTTTCTGGCCCTTGGGTCTCAGTTTTGTCCTCTGTGGGATCCAACTCCAGAGAAGGACAAATGGGCACTGTATCCTTGAGGGGAACCCACCCATTTAGGGGCCTGGGAAGGAACAGCAAATTCTGATTCCCCGGCTGGTCCCACAGAGGCCTGCTACTGGAGTGTCTGCCCTGCTCTCAAAAGACCCTGTAGACTCCCCCACTGTGAGGAGAAGACTAGATGGGGGGACATCGGTGGTGGGCTCAGGAGGGGGGGTGCCTGCTCTTGTTATCTGGAAGCTGGGCTGTCATGGTCGGGTTGCCCGAGGCCCCTGCCCTCTGCCATCAGACAGGCCTCTGCCAGATAGCTGTGGAGTGGCCTGTCCTCCGACCCGTGGGCTCTTCAGCATTGGGTCTTGGACATGAACTATATGAACCTGTATCCTCTCTGCTGCTCCTCTGCTGTCATCTCTCCTCTGAGGCCAGTTCCAGGCATGTGAGCCCCTGAGTCTGGCTCCCTGCTACCTCCCAAGGACAGAGGTCCAGGCCCTAGACCAGATGAACACTAGTACATGAGGCCCTCTGGGCTCTCACCTGCCTTGGGGCCTACAGCAAACCTTGGAACCCTCTTGGGTACCAGCACCAGACTCCTTGTGAAGCAAAAAATGATTCCACTGCACAGGCCAGGAAGGGAAGGCCTAACAGACCTGGCCACACATTGAAACCACAGGGGCCCAGGTCCACGTGAGCCGATGGCGTTACGAGGAAGGCTCAGTCATGACGAGTTGCCTGGAAGAGGAAAGGTTTGCAGGGGACCTGATGATCAAGTTTAAATCAGTGGCTCTTAATCTTTGCCTATTAGGACCACTTTTCAACGTTCAGAAGCCTAGGCTCCGCCCCTGAAGTTTCTGACTTGGTAGGTTGGGGTAGGTTCTGGCATCTGATTGTATAAAGCTCCTTCTGCTGACCCTGCTGCACGGCTGGGGCTGACAGGCTTGTGCCATCCCGCCCCCCAACCCCCGCTAACTAAGATGCTGTGAACCATGGTCTCTAAAGCAGGCAGGGCTCATCTCTCTACACGGGGTGGCGTGCTGTAGGGTGGCGATCAGAAAGAAAAGGCTCGTGCCCATTTGGCTGGGGTGAGGCCTGTCGGAATTGTAGGTCAGAGAGAGGGTGGCTGGTCCCTGTATCCACGAAGCTCGTAACACAGTGCCTGGCACACGCGACATGGTTAGAAATGGAAATCTCCCCGCCATCCCTTCCCAAAGCCTCATACAACACAAGTGAAGCCTGATCGCAACAAGCTTTTTTCTCTCTGTACCCAAAACCCTTTTCGTTTTCAGTTCCTGATCAGGCAGGAGCTGCCGGAGAGAAGGATCCAGCTGTGTCCTGAGAGTCAGGAAACAATCGGCTGCAGAGTCAACATCTTCATCACTGCAAGTGGATAATCCAAGCGCAGAAAATTGAGAACTGGGCTGGAGCCACAGCAACGGTGGCCTTCAAAGGCCGATTACCATTGATGTGAATATTCTAGGCATCTTACACAGAGGCAGTACACTTTGCACATGGCTTGGGCTTCATTTCAAAATCAAGCCCCTGATTTAGAGCTAAATTTATTCTACAACTTATTTCCACATGGTGAAGCCTATCCCCTCCCCTGCCAGTCCACAGTGGCAATACAGTATAATGGACAGAGCACCGTGTTAGGTTAGAGGGAGTCTGTGGTCTAATCCTAGAGTCTCCTGGTGCAGGCATCTCCCCAGGTTACTGAGTCTCCCGGGTCTCTGGCCCAGGAGCTGGACTAGATTAGTGTTCCCTGGTCCTGGTCCATGGCCTGGCTGGACCAGAATCACATGAAGGATGTTTTACAAAGTACTGATATCCTGGTCCTACCTTCAGATTGTCCAATTCAACAGCTCTGCAGTAGGGCCTGAGCATCTATATGTTAAAAAATTCCCACAGTGATTTTAATGCACAGCCAGGTTTGGGAACTATGTGGCCAGGGAAGATTTTCTTATTCTATCCGTACCGTCAGAGGCATTTACCCACTTGACCACCCTCTCCTTACTAAGACCCTTAATTTCTCTTGGCTTCCATGACTCCATTCTATCCCGATTCCCCCCTACCTCATTGCCACACCTTCTCACTCTCCTTTCCCGATTCCTCTCTTCTGTTCCACATCTAAATGGGGGTGTACCCCAATGTCCTAAACCCCCTTCTCTATCTAGACTCTCTCCCTTGGTTTTTGCATCTACTTCCATGGCTTTAAATCCCATCGATATGCCAATGGCTTCCCAGGTCTGAACCTGTAGCCCCAGTCTTTCCATAGAATTGCTTACTTTTCACCTCCACCTGGATGTCTAACAGTCATTTCAAAGTTACCTGTCCACAACAGAAACTTTAGTTCCACCCTAGCATTCCAACCTGTTTCTTCTGGTCTTCCTAGTCGCCATAAATCTATTCTAATCTATCTCCATTCTGATCTATCCAGATGCTAATCTAAAAAAAATAGGCATTATCCTTTTTCCTTTCTGCCCTCATCCAATCATTAGTAAGTCTTGTTGGCTTGATCTCCAAATATTGGGTTGGCCAAAAAGTTCATTTGGGGTTTTCTGTAAGATGTTGAAAAAAAAAAAAGAAAACCCAAACAAACTTTTGGTCAACCCAATATATCCCAGATCCATCTACTTCTCTCCAAGTATATTGCCATGACCCGGTCTAAGCCTCCTTTATTTCTTTCCCAGGCTCTGCAGGTTGACTGTTCTCTCTGCTTCCATTCTTGTCCTCTTGTAATCTCTCCACTCAGCAACGAAAGCATTCATTCATTCATTCATTCATTTATTTTTGGCTGCGTCTGGTCTCAGTTGCGGGATCTTTCGTTGCGGCATGTGGGCTTCTCTCTAGTTGTGGCACACGGGCTCCAGAGCACGTGGGCTCTGTAGTTGCGGTGTGCGGGCTCTCCAGTTGGGATGCGCGGGCTCAGTAGTTGCAGCACGCAGGCTTAGTTGCCCTGTGGCATGTGGGAGCTTAGTTCCCCAACCAGGGATTGAACCTGCATCTCCTGCATTGGAAGGTGTATTCTTAACCACTGGACCACCAGGGAAGTCCCCAAAGCATTCTTCTTTTTAAAAACAATGTCGTCTCCTCCAGTAGCTTGTCACAGCACTTAAAATCCAAACGCCTGACCATGACCCTAATTAAAGCTTTCTATAATCTGCTCCCTGCCTACCTCTTGGACCCCATCTCTGTGGCTCTCTCGTCCTTATTCACACTACTATGGCCACTCCAGCTCTCTTGAGTACAGGACCACTTCTACTTTGGGCCTTTGCACTCGCTGTTCCCTCTGTCTGGAAGCTCTGCCCCTGATCTTCACACGGCTGGACCCATCCTGTCCTTTAGGTCTGAGCTAAATGTCACCTCCCCAGAGAGGCCTTTGCCGACAACCCACTTTATAGTGGACACAGAACCCTCTCTTTATTCTATTTCCATTCTCTACAGAGCATTAACCACGGTGTGATATTTAATAGTTTGTGCTGACGTTTTTCTTGTTTGTTTGTTGCATATCTCTAGAACATTATTTGTTTTGTTTACCACTATATTCCTAGAGCCTAGAACACAGCCTGGCACACTGTAGGTACTCCAGAAATACTTATTAAATAAGTGAATAAACAGAAGTTCCTGTTCAGTTCTAGAGGCACATGATATATTTAGAATATTTAAAAAATACAACAAACTAGTGAATATAACAAAAGAGAAGCAGAGTCACAGATATAGAGAACAAACTAGTGATTACCAGCGTGGGGGAGAGGGGCAAGGGAGAGGCGGGAGAGTAGGCGGTATAAGCTATTGGGTGTGAGATCCACTCAAGGATGTAGTATACAACATGAGGAATGCAGCCAATATTGTGTAATAACTAAGTGGAAAGTAAACTTAAAAAATTGTATAAAAGTTAAAAAAAAATTAAAAATGAACTTTATCCAAAAAATGAATATTTAATAATTAATTGTGTTATTCCGTGTTCAAGTTTTGTGGAGCCCAAGAATGTGGTTTTGAATGTAGGGGAATCGGGAAGAGTTTCACCATTTCTTGTAGCCATTGAGATTTCTGGATGTTTCAGGCATCAAAGCTCTGCTCCTGGGACTTTCCTGGTGACGCAGTGGTTAAGAATCCGCCTGCCAATGCAGGGGACACGGGTTCGAGCTCTGGTCCAGGAAGATCCCACATGCCGCAGAGCAACTAAGCCCATGCACCACAACTACTAAGCCTGTGCTCTAGAGCTCGCAAGCCACAACTACTGAGCCCACGTGCCACAACTACTGAAGCCCGCACACCGAGAGCCCGTGCTCCGCAACAAGAGAAGCCACCACAATGAGAAGCCCGAGCACCGCAACGAAGAGTAGCCCCCACTTGCCGCAACTAGAGAAAGCCCGCGTGCAGCCACAAAGACCCAAAGAAGTAAATTATAAAAAGAAAAAAATTAAAAAAAAATCTCTGCTCCTTGGAGATACAGTGAATTCCATGAGACAGGCCTCACTCATCTTTAGGTGCTTCTGGAGCTCAGGGTTGTGCTGCGCTCCATAAATGTTAAGACAGTGAACGGATGGTCTTCTCCTGAGCTAAGGAAGGAACTGGAGGTGAAGAAGGGAGGAGTGTGCTCCGGGTTTGGGATGCTACGGCTACTCAGTTGGGCCTCTGCGTCAGCTCTGTTCTCTACTTTCTGGGCTGGCTGCCTTCAAAGCTCCTTTCCGTCCTTCCTCGTACATGGCGAGAACGAAGCGAAGTCCCCAGCACCTGTCCCACCTGGGTGCCACTTTGAGGAACCTGAGGTCAACTTTAGCGCTAATGGGTGATCTGGCAAGGTGGGAGAGTGAGGCCAGTGAGAGATTAAGTATGGACTGTGTGTGCACTGTGTAACCTTGGGCAGGTACTTCATCTCTCCACGTCTCCATTAATATTTTTGTAAAAAGGAATGAATCACAGCCAGAGGTGCTCAAGGGATTGCTGTGATGATGAACTGAGAAAGTGCTTGGAAAGCTCTTTGTGGGGTGCCTTGCACACAGTAGTTGCTCAATAAATGTTGGCCATTTTAATCATCACTGAGAGTTGCAGCCTTGAGCAGGGACCTGGGTACCAGGATTCTCTGCCTAGGATTTCCTCATCCCTTCCTACCCTTTGCAGCCACCTGCAGTCACCTGGAGCCTTCCTCTTCTCTGCCTCTTTTTTTTTTTTTTTTTTTTACAACCAGGATAATGATAGCTCCCCTTCCTTCCAGCACTGCTGTGTGGATTAATTAGTGTTAATTAATGGGCTTTGAAAATGAAAAGCACCTAGGTAAGTGCCGATCATGATTATTAATGGGAACCATGAGCTTAGAGAAGGCGCCATACAGGGTCCTAAAATTATACAGATTACAGAACAATAAGGGGAGTTGAGAAAGCAGCTATTAAGCTCTGAGGCTGGGGCCCCAGGTCTGCCAGCCTGCCAAGGTCTTCAAACCAGAACAGAAAACTTGCAGTCATTCGAATGTAAAACTCCGTGGTGAGCCACGGAGGTGGAGAATCTTTAGCAACTGTCACAGACTGGAAGGGACCCTTGCTGAGTCAAGGTTGCCCCCTTGGAGGAGAATTGCAACCGACTCGGCCTTTTGACCCTTTGAAGAAGGCACGAAGGGACGCCCCACCAGAGCGATCATAAGAAGAATTACCGTATATTGCCTACTCACCATGAATGTATAGTTTTCCAGGATTTTGCAAGAATGAATTCTCTTTTTTTTGGAGGAGTCGGGTTTATCGAGGTACAATTTACATTCAGTAGGACTCACTCTTTTAGTGTACCGTTCTAAAACTCTAGACATACACCAACAGTCTTGTAACCACCACCATAATCAAGATGCACAACGTTTCCGTCACCTGCCAAATTCCTTCATGTCCTTTGTTGTCATCCCCTCTCCCCACTGATCTGTTTTCTGTCCTTGCAGTCTTGTCCCTTTTGCAATGTCATATACATGGAATTACATAGCAGGTAGCCTTTCGAGACTGGCTTCCTTCACCGAGTACAGTGCATCTGAGCATAATGCGTTGAGATCAATGCATGTAAAGTCCATGCACTGAGAATTTTATGTGCACGTGTTATCTCTTTTCGTCCTAAAGATAATTCTGAATTAGGTACTCTATTATTATCCCCATTTTATTGATGAGGAAATTGAGGCTTAGAAATGTTAGTTAACTTGATGAAGGTCACCCAGCTAGTGAATCATGGAACCAGGGTTTCAACTCAGATTTCTGATCTCAAAGTCCATGGATTTAATCACTGTTGCCCTCCCTGGGCATCGCAGGGTATGGCCTCTCTAGAAACCAACACAGCAAACTTGGTTAATTGTTTGAATTGATTCTACTCTCTTTTCCAGAGGCCCTTCTTGTCCCCTGAGTTCATTCCTATCTCCTCAAAATTCACTTCACCTTGTATGTGAATTAGAGACGCATGCCTGACCCCTAGGTTACAGCTTCCTTTAAGACACACCACGTGCTCATGGAGGCAGAAACCCCACAGTCATGGGATGCGGGTCTCTAGATCAAGTAAGAGCAGGTGCATTTTGAGAGGACAGAGGTGAGTGCAGGGGACAAGAAGGGCATCTGGACTTGCAGAAGAGAAAGGTTAAGTTCCCTTTGCCGTGAGAATCACAGCCTGCTTTCTTTTGGACTCAGTGTCTAATTTCATTTCAGCTGCTGCTTTGCTGATTTCGGGCTCCGTATCCATTTACAGGTCCAGTGGGATCTGGGTGTGCAATGTGGTTTGAAACCACAAAACCCTCCTCCGTGTTTTGGAGAAGTGCTGACGGGGGCTGTGGAAGGCAGCGTTGCTACGGACTCGGCAGTTAGTACACCAACAGAGGCATTTCCCTTGTACCGGGTCCCGGATGACCTCGCTGGTGGAGAGAGTCATGAGCCGGTTTCCACAGCCCACGTGATCCTTTTCTTCCCCGCCACCATATCAACAATTATTAAGATGTGCATGAAAGTGCATTGACCTAGTTGGAGGTTTCATAAATATAAATAAATTAAATGGTTTGCCTAAGGACGCCTGGGCAAGCATGTGGGGAGGAAGGGAGAGAGCTGCTCATGGATGGATGGAGAGTGAGGGGCCCTCAAGCCTGTCAAGTGAAAACCAGAGAGGACCAGACTGTGAGGCAGATGAAAGAAGCCACAGGGCCCAGCCTCAGTGCCAGGACCCTCCCTTTCTGGGACTGCCTGAGCTTGCTGCCCTGGCCAGTGGGCCGCGTCTGTGCTGGGATGCAGATCCCCTCGGGCCCCAGTGCAGCCGGGTGGAGCCTGCACAGCGGGGTGGCCCTCGAAAGCCCCAACTAGTGACTAGCGACTTCCGGCCGCCAGCAGCCTGGTTAGTCGATCCCAGTGTCCTAGAAAGAAAGATTTTCTATTTGTGCTTTGAAGTGAATAAGGTTGAAAGTGACGGAGCCTGGCGGGTGGGGGTGAGTATGGAGCTTTTCAATATTGATGTCCGAGGGGGAAAGTGGACCAGAAAATGTTCCCGGCCCTTTTCAGAGTCCTTTCATATCATGATCTCATTTCATTCTTACAATAGCTTTGCATAGAAGGCAGGGATATTGTCACTGCTGTCATTCCCATTTTATAGATGAGAACACTGAGGCCCAGAGACATGAAGTGAGTGACTCATGGTCACCCCGTGACTAGGTGGTTTTCTGATTCATGAAACCATGCCCTTTTCCTTCCCCACACTGCTCTGGGGAAGTCTGGACAGTCTTGGGATCCTTGCCCCTCATTTCTTCTTCCCTATCAGTGCCTCTTCCATCACCAGACGGCTCACATCTGAGTCTCCCTGCGTCTGTGTCTGTCCCCTTCCAATCCCTCCTGCTTACCCCTCTGCCTGGCAAATCTTCTCAAACACTGCTCCCACCTCAGCAGCCCTCTGCTCCCCTTTACCTAAGCGATGCTCTCCAAAGTGTAAGCCTGCTCGTTCAGCCCCCATGGCCTGATTCATCTCACCCCACGTGAATCCCCTGCCCATCTAAATCCGAACGCCTGCCATCCTTCAAGGCTCAGCTGCAGCGCCATCTCCTTGGGGTGACTTTCCTGATTGTGTCAGCCCATACCGCTCTCTCCCTTAACCCCTGTCATAAGCGCCATTACCCTCTGCCTTGCGTTGCTCGTCACCCCTTTCCACGTGCAGGTCTGCCTTCCCCGCATTAGCCCGTGAGCCCTTCAGGGAGCATCTGACAGCATAGGCCCAGCCCCCCACCCCACTGCCATGTGACCCGGCAAGCCCTCTGCACAACATGGGAGGGGGTGGAACCCAGAGATCTCAGAGGTCCTTTCCAACCCACATTCCCTACGATGGATGGATCGTGGACCTCTCCAGACAGTGGTATATAAAGGACGGAAAGGTCTGACATGGCTCTTCTCCAGGAATTTGCATTTTAACAGGCGCAATGCTTTCAGCCAAAGGAAAGAAGCTCTGATGCTTTGGGGTTGGGGTGGGGGCTTCCTGGTACCCTGCAGGGGACCATCTCCAAATGGCCAAGGGCCAAGCCTGCTTTGTGGAGATTATTCTACTCCCCACTGCCTCCTCCCCCACCGACATTAAGGGATCCTCAGGGAACCAAGAAAATAGAAGCACATGTAAATTCTTTTCAGCTTCTGTCCTCTTGCATTCAGATGACTGACTCATGTTGGCCTCATCTCCCCCATCGCTAACTCTGGGCTCTAACCTCGAGGGCCAGGGGCAACGGCTTTGTTCTAGCTCCATTTCCACATGGGAAACTCAGACGCTGGGATCTTGGGCTGATTCACCACCTGTCCCGCACCCCGACTCCCACCCCCAGCAGGGTAGAGTCCTACCAGCTCTGGGGGCGGGGTGTGGTGGTGGTGGTGTTGGGGGAGCAGACTCGACCCCGAGACGGGGCGTTTAAGAGGAATAACCAATCCCAAAGCTGAGCTAGGAAGCAAGGTATTTGTCTGCCATCGGAGCTATATCAAGGAATTGCCTGGGACCAGATTTGCCCAGATCCAGAGAGCACCCCTTGGACGCCAGGCGGAATCAATGAGACTTGCTTAGGGTGAAACTAGATCGTTTCTGTCCTCAGGGTCCTCAGAGCAAAGTTCTCAGGGCCTGGGTGGTGTCTGGCAGCTCCACTATTTGTCCTGTGTTCTGAGTCAGGAAAAATCAGACGTGTGCCTCACCCCCAGTGTGTGGCCGCGTGAGCTGGTTTTGAATAGCTTTGAGTGTTGATTATTAAATTTGAACAGAGAGGACGTGGCACTTCCAAATGCAACACGGTGGCAAAGAGCATGGGCTTGGGGCAAGGGACTCGGTCTCCTCATCTGTAAAGTGGTTTAACAGCAGGACCTACCTCACTGAGTTGTTGGGAGGATGAGGCACGCGGCAGGTCTGAAGTAAATGTTAGCCCTTGTTATTATAATGTGACATGGAGCCAGAGCAAAGATTATGAGTTAGTAATGGATGGCCCGACTATGTGCTACTGTCTCATCTTGATGATTCCGTCCAGATCAATATTCTATCCCGGGATTTTTCTGGGCTTCCTCTCTTCAGTCATTTAGTGTTTCCATTGACTCATCTCATTCTGATGCTCAGCAAAACGGAATTAGGAATTCATATTTTCTACCCCCAAAAGTGCATTTCAAATCAAATGGAGTTGATTTGGGGGTTATCTGTTGTCTTAAGTGAGCGGTTTCATGGTTTCTACAAATATATCTGTACGAGTGCATAAACAGAGCTGTGCTGGTATTTCAGGGATGTCATGGGGACTCTGGGGTCACACAGCTGACTTCTAATAGTATCCCCTGTTGATCTACACTGAGTTGTGACATGTGGGAGGTGGCAGCAGGACAAGACTGGAGGCAAAACTGGTGCCTTTGTCGGGGAGCTCAGGGAATGTGAGTTGCCAGGGCAGGGCACCACCCCCCCGACCGCCTCATTCCTGGAGGCTGAGTTGAAATGTCACTTCCTCTGTGAAACCTTCTTGGCCAATTTCCTGTCAGAATGAATCACACCTTTCCATGTTCTCATAGAATTTGTGATTATACCACGGACCTTCACTGATTATACCCCGAGCACCCTGAGGGCTGGACGGTCTCTGATTCATCCAAGTGTCCTGAGTGTCCAGCATCACGCCTGGAGCACGAGAAGCTCTCAGTAAGTGTTTGCCGATAAAGGCATGAATGCCCTTGGTGTGACTGGTCACTTCTAGAAGCTTAGAATCTGGGAGGAGGGACCTAAGAGCCAACTGGACCAACGTCCTCCTTTTATAGAAACTAGGGAACGGAAGGGACATCCCCAAGGGACACAATTGGTGGCAGAGGTGGGATCAGAATGCAGGTCTCTTGACTCTGGGCCTGGGGCTCTGTTTTCTGCACACTGCAGCTCCCTGCTACCCATCTTACCCCTTCCTCCACCTGTGAAAATTAGAGCATGATCTGTGCTCTATGGGAGGATGGATGGAGAGGCTGGGGACCCCACCTCCAAGGTATAGGAAACAACCATTCCTTCAGAGCCCTCCATTGTGACCCCACAAGGTAGTCATCTGGGTGGGGGAGGACCCCTACCTCCTTGCAACATCCCAGTGGGGAGACCAACTTTTGTCTGTAACTTCCCACCCCTAGGTTTAAGGGCAGCCTGCCCTATGACCTCCCTAAAGTGGGGTACCATTTCTGGTAAAGCTCACCTTGGGCTAACAGGGCATCCCACCCATCCTCCTTCCCCCAAGTCAGCCATGGCAAAGACACCCTCTCTTTCCAGTGTTCTCTTCCCAGACACCCTATTACCTATGCTCCAATTACGCAACCTGCTGGTCTCTTTGGGCAGACCCAAGCTTGCCATGAGACACAAAATCCAAATCTGGGACCTTTTCAGGAGATCAAGGAGTCCATAGCAGCATTGGATTGAACCCTGCCCTCTCCCCTACCTAAAGCACAGGCTGGTGTTTCAGTGGTGCTGGGGAGGGGGCTGACGGCATAGGGTAGCCTGAACTCCCTCCAGTGTACCATCTCAACAGCCCTTCCCGCTTCTCTCCTCCGCCTTGTCCTGGGGTGTACTGGCAACTACGGAGGGACTCACCCTTGACGCCTGCCTGCTCCTTCCAGCTCCCCAGTCTCTGGCCTCACTTCTCCTCTTTGTCAGAGGGGAAATGCTGGATGGGAGGGGCCCAACAAGCTCAACCAAGAGAACAGAGTGAAGGTCTCTCGGAAACCTCCTTGGGTCTGGGGAGCCGGACAGAACTCTCCAGAGAGGCAGCCTTCTCTCCCTCCCTCTTTCCAGCTGGTCACATCTGCCCATGCTTCTGTGATGGGCTTCTAAGGGCAGGGAGGAGGCTTCAGGACCCAGCCCTTCCACGAGCTGGGCAATACAACAGCTTTCTTTTTTTTTTTTTTCCTGGTACGCGGGCCTCTCACTGCCGTGGCCTCTCCCGTTGCGGAGCACAGGCTCCGGACGTGCAGGCTCAGCGGCCATGGCTCACGGGCCCTGCCGCTCCGCGGCACGTGGGATCCTCCCGGACCAGGGCACGAACCCACGTCCTCCGCATCGGCAGGCAGACTCTCAACCACTGCGCCACCAGGGAAGCTCTACAACAGCTTTCTTATCTGCTGAAGGACATTGCCCGGGGCCGGTTCCTGGAGGAGGAAACATTTTCCAGACCCAGGTTGTCATCTCCCAGGGTTTCAGTGATCTGGGGAAGGCATTTGGCACCTTAGCTTTTGGGGATAAAGAATGCCCAGCGCCAAGGCCCAGCTGAGCTTTCTGGAGCACAGTGATGTCCACAAGGTAAGGCCCCGTGGGGTGCTACCCAACAGCCTCCTACAGCCCCATCTGATCCTATCCTCCAGGACAGACACATAGCCAAGTTGGCCCTTTTCTGGATGAGCTCTTTAGGCAGGTGGCCACATGCTGTGGCAGCCACTCAACTTTTGCCAGGGGTCATTCCTATCGCTGCTATCCCCGGGGATGCCTTCTGAGGCCAAGACTTGTCACGACTGCCCTACTCATCTGGGTAACTGAAATAGCTGACATGCTGGGCAATGAATCAGTGCTACAAGCATCATCTCATCTAATTCTCTCAAAAACACCTGTGATGGGGCTTCCCTGGTGGCGCAGTGGTTGAGAGTCCGCCTGCCGATGCAGGGGACACGGGTTCGTGCCCCGGTCTGGGAGGATCCCACATGCCGCGGAGCGGCTGGGCCCGTGAGCCATGGCCGCTGAGCCTGCGCGTCCGGAGCCTGTGCTCCGCAATGGTAGAGGCCACAGTGGTGAGGGGTCCGCGTACCGCAAAAAAAAAAAAAAAAAAAAACCTGTGATGCAGACGCTCTTATTATCTCTATCTAATAGCTGAAGGAATTGCGAGTGAAAGGAGGTTAGTAACTTGCTCAAAGTCAACCAGTTAGAAGAGGCCGGAGCCAGGGTTCCTGCGAGGCAGGCTCTTGACACCCAGCTCTGTGCTCCTCTCAACCTCCGCATCACGCTCCCCTCACCCTGCCACCTCGCTTCTCTGTGGCCCTGGGCTCTGCCTCCCAGCACCTGCTCTGCTCCCCAGCCCCTGCTCTGCTCCCCAGCCCCACTGCAGGTCTGAGGGATGCCAGTGAGTGCCGTCATCCTGGTCCAGGCTTTGAGTATTGATGACATCTCCCTGTCACCCCCGCCCCCGTCTCCTCCAGGGAGCCTGGGATCCCAGATGGAGGAGCTGCCTGTCAGAGCTGAGTCAGACCAGCGTTCTCCAGGTTCCTCTGCAGCCTGGACCCCTGGCTGCCTTGCAGAGCCGTCACAGAGATGACGCGTCACGGAGCAGGGGGCAGGTTCGGAGTGGTTACTCTTCTGGGAGTGGAGAATGAAAGGGAAGGAAAATGTGACTTAAAAAAAAAAAAAAAAGAGTCAGAGGCAGAGTAAGCCCGCACTGACGGGGCTTTTCAGAGGGCTCCCTCCTTGGGGTGGGGAGAAGTGGGAGGGTTGAGCTAAGTCTTCCTGTGCCCGCAGGAGCCCTGTGGTCCCGAAGGAGTCCCTGCCCTTCTCTATCCAGGATTCAGATCTCGAGGTCTGATATCCTGGGACTTGGTGACACCATCATTCTAAACCTCATTGTAACCCACCACCACTGGGGGGAAAACAGTACCTTGTAGTTATTTCACAAACACTGACATTGCACTTTAACGTGGCTGGCGCCATTCTAAGCACGTTGGTGACATGAATTCATTTAATCCCATGAAAACCCTCTGGGCTGGGTCCCATTGTCACTCCCATTTCAAGACGGAAGAAGCTGAGGCACTAAGGTGACATAGCTAGAAGGTGGCAGATCCGGGAAGTGACCCAGGCAGTCTGGCACCAGGGTCTGGGCTCTTAACCACCCCTGAGGCTGTCCTCTCGGGGGGCGTCATGTGCTGGTGCCACACAGAGGGGTCCGCTCGCTGAGGACCAAGTGCCCCCTTGGTAACTGAAGGACCCATTCTGGTTTCCTGTCTGGCCTTAGGTAGCCTGTGCAACCTGCAGGGGCAAACTAATCCAGGCTAACACGGGCTGCAGCTCCCACACAAAGCCGTGTTGACAAAGCCCTCCTCCCTCGGAGGCCCCTGAGTGGGCGCATCGAGGGACATGAAGCGTTTTGTAGGTTATTATGCAAACACACATGCGCCCTGGATGCTGGCAAGGCAGAGCCAGAGCCTTCACACCCCACAGCCTCGGCCGGGCTGCTGGGGAGATCTCTGAAGTACCTTGTCGTCAAGGGACTGTCAATCACTAAACATTTGAGTTGCTTGTATCCAAACAGAAGGATCCAGTGGGGCGGGGTAGGGGGTGGGGCAGGCTGAGGTCCAAACGTGGACATAAACGCCCAGGATGGGAAGCGGGTGGGCAAGGTTGGCTTGGGGTTCGTGTCCCCATCCTCACAGCCACCCCACCTCACTGGATCCTTCTCCTCTTCTTCCTCCTCCCATCTCCCTCCCCCTCTGACAATCGGGGAACATAATGCAGGATCAGGGAACCCTGCTGCCATCTGCAGAGAGGAAAATGAGCCTCATCGACCCAAATAAATAAAATAAGCACACACCGGGGGAGAGCGGCTGCTGCAAAGAACAAGGCATGGTTTTGGGAGACTCTTGCAGGGTGAGTCGGGGTCGCGGACTCAGAGGCCCCCACTTTGGCTTATTCCAAACCTCGGATGAGACTGGGGAAGGGGGTGGCCGCCTCCCTCCTCCACCACGATCAAATACAAGCCTGAGAAGGGGGTCTGTAAATATAGAGAAGCAGATGACAGACATCACTGCCTATTAAAATGCAAGCGATCAGCACTGCCACCTGCCCACGTCCCCATCCGTCTTGGAGAGGACTGCTAGACCACGTTGGATCAGATGCATGGGCAGACCTTCCTCCTGTCACCCAGCTATTCATTTATTCAAAACAAACATGCACTCAAAATCTTTTTATTCTAGGTGAACAAAGCAAACATATTCTGCAGGCAGAACACCCGCCCCCCGCCAACCTCCCCCCACTCAATGTGTTTTCATTAATATAAATTGTTTGCAGTAGGCAAATTAATTCTAGAAATGGTTTTTAGACACGGCAAATCGTTCTTGTAAAGCAGAAGATGGGTGAGAGCTCTCTGCATTTTCGTATGCACCAGGGATCTTAGGTAAATATAATAACGTTGCTAATGATAATCGATGCTTATTACAATGGCCAGGCTTAACGACCTGCAGCACTTAGAGCTGATCAGAGTGGATGGGTCCAGGTTTTGAGTTGCATAGACCCCTGGGAGCAGGTAAGTGACATGAGGTACAGAAGGCTGAAAACAGAGCAGTTCTTAGCATAGCTTTAAAACTTGTCTTTGTAGAGGGTTTCCCTGCTTAAAAACACTTTATTGCCCTCTTTGAGTTTGACATCAACAAGGCAGACAGGCATAGCCCCACTGTACAGGTGAAAGGGTGAGACCCTGAGAGGTGAAGTGATTTGATTACTGGCTGGCAATTAACAGAGCTTGGACTGAAATTCAAATGACCTTGGTTCAAACCTCCTCCTCCTTCCACTGCACCAGGGCTCCTAGACTTGAGGGATTGGGTCCCACTAGGAATTTTTTTGCCTTATCCAAATACCTCTGTATTAGTATTTATTTAATATTCTTCTCAAAATCAACCTTAAAATCACCAAATATTTTGGCTGGCCTCATCTACAGTAACGATACCTACAAAACGATGGGCTTGATGTGTGGTTGTAAGTTTTTCGAAATGAAGATTAGGAAGAATACATAACTTCTTTCTTTTATGCTTGTCTGTGCACCCCATAGAATCGCCTGGTGTACCATGAGGGCACGCGCACCACACTTTGGGAAGCACTGGCTTACACCTCAAAGCAGCAGCCTGGCATGTCTCAGCTGTTCTTGTCATAACTGACTGCCCCGCCCCCAACACCTGCAAGGAAGGATCGTTCCTCCCACAGACACCCTGCCAGGGGTCTGCAGTACGTCCTCTTCAGACCTGTGACCCTGCCGTAGCCTTGAGGAGGGGCATGAGGCTGAGGACAGAATATTACCTGAGTTCTCGATGGGGTCTGGGGATCAGGGGGCTAAGAGCCGCCACAGAAAGGTCAAACTCTAATGGGAGAGTGCAGTGGCGGGGGCGGGCGGGAGGGAGGGTCCCAGAGCAATGGCTATGAGACACGTGGCCATAAACCCCAAAGACCCTCAAATGCAGCCTGACTACTTCATGAGGACAAGGAAATATTGTTGATTTTATAAGCAGTGATAATGACCGTACGGTTCTATGGGAAACAGCCATATTTCCTTTAAAGATTCACACGGAGTTGTCTAGAGGTGAAATCACAGGAGGCCTGGGATTAATTTTCAAACACTTGAACACTTGACCTCAGGGAGAGACAAGAAGCCAACGTGGACAAGTCTCAACAGTTGTTGAATCTGATTGATGGGCTGAGGGGTATATAAAATTCATTATTTTACACAATTTGAAATATTTTATAATAATTATTTTTCGAATGGGGAAAAAAATGACCCTAGCTCAGCTAGTAATAGGAAAGTGGGTATTAAGAACTAGAAGGAGGTAGCAGGGAGGAGGAGTGATGTGGGGTCTTTGGGGAGAAGAGGTGGTTCCAGCACCCCAGGACCCAGTGGGCATCCCAGCTCCCCCAAAGTATGCCCTTCACTTCTCAATCTGGCCGGGTTTCTCACCTAGCCGCTGCACACTGTCATGAGCGCCTGCCTCTGTAATGAGGAGTGATGTATAATTGATGAAAGCACAATGTGATACAGTCACAGAAACCTCGTCTGCTAGAAGACATCTGTTCAGCACATAGAATCCACTCAGCTACTGTCACAATGCATTCACTGTATCATATCCGAGCTGCAGGAATATGCGAGTTCCATGCAAGCTGTGATCTGTAATATTATATGTCTGGGGACGTGCAGAGGCAGGAACCCACGCTTCTGTTTTTGATATGTATGTGTCCGGGTTGCACTCCCTCTGCTTCCTTTGCTCTGCCTGCATTGCTACAGCATCCTCCTCGTAAATTACCTCTGCTCTCTGACGGGCTTTTAGCGGACTCCGGTGCTAGCGTCTAACTTCTCTCCTTCAGACGCTTGTGTCACAGAAGCTTTGGGGAGCCCTGTTCACTGCACATTCTGGAAAGAGGGGGGATCGCTTCCCAGGGAGGCGGCTCCCAGGGATTTCTTCTTTCCCTAGGACTCTGCTTCCTGGTGCATCCAGGCCCGTTACCAGGGTCCACTTCCATGCTGAAGGCTACTAATCAGAGACTACAGGCTGTTAGGACTTTGCCCTTGGTTCCAAGTGGGTTTCTGCAGGTCTGGACAAAGGGGAGGCAGGGCTGGGTAAAGGGGGCGTCCCAGAAGGACCTGGCAGGAGAGGCCACAGCCTGGGGGTTGGGCCACAGGCCTTGGCATGGATGCCCTGGGCCAGGTCGGGCCCCGGGCCCCTGATCTGAGCTGGTCGTCTCCACTTGGGGGTGGCAGGTGGTGGGACCTGTGCCGATCAGGAAGGCAGGGGCCTTGGACAACAGCCATCGGGGCCCCAGTGTCCCAGACTGGGCTCTCCACAGCTCTGGGCTGTGGGGTTTGCCATCTCACTCTCTCTGCCGAGTCCTAGCCTGTCATCCCTCTGCCCCCTAACTCACAGTGCACCTCCACCTGGATGCCGTGTCAGTTAAGAACGCCAAACAGCCTGTGTGTGTGTGTGTGTGTGTGTGTGTGTGTGTGTGTGTGTGTGTGTGTGTGTGTGTGTGTGTGTGTGTGTGTGTGTGTGTGTATGCTGACATGCATGTCCAGGGTCTTTCATTTTCCTGAAAGCCCCCTGAGGGCTGGGGCTGTGTCTTTTCCTTCCTTGGGATCTCTCCTGGGGTCTGGCACAGGGCTACAAAGACCTCTTCACCCCTGACATCTAACTGTGAAGGCCTCTCACTATTGAAGACTGGATATGGAAGGCTGGGCTCACTAATGGACAGTGGGCGCTGTATTAACAGCTAATAGTCACGCAGCACCCACGATGTGCCGGGCAGTGTTCTAAGTGCTTTATAGTATTCAATGATATAGTCCCGTCAATAACCTTATGAGGTAGGAACTGTTATTAGCCCATTTTTCAGATGGGGAAACTGATGCCTCAGGGTCACAGAGCTAACAAATGGAGAAGCAGGATTTGAACGCAGGCAGCCTGGTTCTAGAGCCCAGGCTCCTGGCTGCGGCAGCAACCTGCTGCCCTGACAGGGCTCAAGAGAAAGAGCTCAAGCATTGGGCAGCTCTGGGCGTGAACCCTGACATTGTCGCTGTGTGTGGTCACTTCCTCCAGGCTCAGTGTTCTCTCCCACAAATGGCTGATAGCACCCATCTCAGAGGTAACCATGAAGATGAGATGAAGTAAGCCAACCAAAGTGTCCAGCACAGGACCTGGCACTCATGAGTCACTTACGAGGGGAGAGGGGACAGTAGGGGGAGTGGCCCAGCTTCCTAATCCACTGATAGAGGGTCAAAGGCCATGAGTTTGCCTGTCCCGTTCTTGGTAGTTCTGACCAAATTGTTCTACACAGAGAGATGCTCAGTGGTGGGCAACCTCTGGCCTCGGTATCAAGAAAAACAGCCGTCTTGTGCCCTCCAGCACAGCTGTCTGCTCTACCCCCTCCCACCTGTCCCCACCTCTTGCACACCTTCCCTAAAAAGGTAGATCCCCCAGGCAGCAGCGAAGCTGCCTCTCCACGTGCCTCACGGGGGCCTGTGCACATGGGTCACTCAGCTGGCACCTCAAGCCTACTGTGTGCAGGTCCCTTAATTAGAGTCTGACAAAGGAAATGGGAGAATGGAAGCGGCTCCCAGCCTCCCTGCAGTGGGAGCATCAGGCTGACTGCCACCCAGGCCAGTTCGCAGGCTTCTTATAACCCCCAGTCCCAGAGGTCTAGTGTCAGGCCAGCACTAGAGCCTCCTTTATTAGGAAAAGACCCAGGGCTAGGTTTGGGGCCCTCACAGAAGCAAAGTGGGGAGCCTCCTCTTTCTGCTTATCATGGGGATGTGGGGTTCCCATATTCCTCAAACCACTGTATTGAATCAGCTGCATTTCTAAGTGCCCTTTAAAAAGGCAGCCCGGTCTCACCTGGCATGGTTATCCACCAGCCTTTCTCAGCCTTGCCAGAGGAAAGAAAAAGGAGCAAAGAGCGCTAAAGGTAAACCTCAAGGAACTGCAAGAGAGATGCACAGATATTGGGCCCCCTTTTCCATGTCAGTCTAAATCTCCCGCTGTTTCTCGATATGGGGCAACATTGGCATTTTGGGCAGGCGCCTTCCTGAGTCTACCCCAGGCAAAGAAGGATGTTTCCTCTTCATGCGCTAAGCGCCAGTCATTTTTGACAATAAGATATGCTGCCTGCTCCCCCACCCCTCCACCATGTTCAAACACCCACGTGGGTTGGGAGTTGGGGGTGAGCGATGCTGCCCCTGGTGGAGAAGCCCGTCCAACCTGCGATGCTCTTAGCAGGGCGTGCACATCTGCTTAGGCCTCTTGTCCTAAGACTCTAGTAATAGTCACATCTTCCTTCTGGGCATCAGGTTCTTCTGCAAAACAGGGGGCTGTGCTCTGGCTTTGACATCTGTGCTCTACGTGTTCCCAGTGGGTCAGATGACCTCCATCTAAGGTCCTGCAGCAGCCCCAGCTCCTTCTCTGACTCCAGCTATTTGGTCCTTTCTCTCTGTCTGGACTTCCCAGGCCCTCCCTAGTTTGTGGTATCCTCCTTCTACTCCCAAGACGTCTTACTGTTAGTCCTATGTGGTTGGAGCTAAGGAAGAAGAAAGGGGGCCAGGGAAGGGTAAAGGGTGAGTCCTTTCCCCTCTGGATAGACCCTCTCTATTGTTCAGTTCTCCCTTCATCCCTTGCCCTCTGACAGTTTCCGTGGTGGGATTTTAATTCCTCATTGTTACTCTTGTCAAGATGGGACTCCTCTGTAGTTCACTCTAGCCTTTCTCTTCAACTGCTCTGCTTTGCATTTCTATGGTGGGTTTCTTCCTTCCTGATATAATGATTACTCTGTCTTTCTCTTTCACTCACACAATCAGACACACACACACACACACACACACACACACACACACACACACACACCCTTTGATATTTCCTTAAGACACTTCTCTGAAGAGATGAGGGTGAAGGAAGGCTGTAGGGGAGCTTTAATGAGAAAGGCTTTCTTCCTAGTGGGGTTGGGGGAGGGTTGGAAAGAGACTCAACTAGAATAGGGATCAAGGAAGTCAGTGGAGCCCCTGTCTCTGAAGGGCTTTTAAAAATATCTGCTTTTTTTTCTGATTGAAATATACATATGCATTGTAAGAAATTTGGAAAATTCAGAAAAGCAGAAATAAGAAAACAAAAATTATTTGTAGCCCCACCAACATGAGATAGAAAGTTGATAGTTTTTGGTGCATTTGGTGCCTTTCCTTCCAGTCTTTTTTTTTTTTGCGGGGGAGGGGGGTGGTGGTGGGAGGGAGGGGGGTGGTGGTGGGAGGGAGGGGAGTGGTGGTGGGAGGGAGGGAGATGGGCCGAGATCAGGCTACATATGCAATTTTATGTGCTCTTTTTTCCCTACTTTATATTACAGTAAGAGCTTTTATTCTGTATCATTAAATCATCTGCAAAAACACCATTTTAAGGACTACATAATATTCCTTCCTATGGATAGACTGTGATAGACCTCCCAGATATCCCAGAACCCTAAGATGTTAGGACTGGCCTCACCTCGTGTTTCCACAAAAATCTCCTTTTGTGGAAAAGACAAAGAGACAAAGGATGAACCCCCCTCCCCGGTGATGTATTTTCCTGTCTCACTTCACAGTCAGGAAGAGCTTGTCAGCCCATCCCCATCCCTATCTCTACCCTCATGTAGGTCACCCTGAGGTAGATTTTTGCCAAACCCGTGCACAGTAACAAAAGCAACCTTTCAAGCATTGCAACCAACATAACCACCTTTTCTCAAAAAACCTCCTGAAGTGAAGGGGTAGAAGGAGGCAGGTGTGGAAATATGCAGATAAAAGTGGCTAAGGAACAAAATGTCATGTCTTAAGCTCTGAGACAAATCGCATGGGAGCAAGAAACTTAATAACAAACTCTTTTTGGTTCTGTATTGTCCGTGATAAATGACCACTCTCAGCATCAATAAGTGCGGACATACCTGGGAAAGAGATGTACATACGAGCCCATAGCTCCTGCTGAAAGCCGTGGATTGAATTCAATTTGGGGCTTGAAGGCAAATTTCACAGCCCTAAGCAAAATGATCTTAGCGATCGGCCACCACCACACACACAATAAAAGTAAGACCACTGCAGCTAAAATGGGGGAACATTATACAAGATCTCAAGGTACTGGATGGTGAAGAATGCTACTCTTAAGTCCAGATTTTTTGAAACTATAAGCTCTATGCTTAATGCGATTGCTACCAGGAAACACAACCTCCCTGGAAGTTCAGGGTATCTTCTGATCAGTCAGATTTGCAATTCCTCTCAGAAAAAAGTCACAGCAGGATGTGCCAGAGGCCTGAGAAGCAGCAGGTTGGGGAGGACAGAGAGTAGCTTTGGAGAGCCCACTTCGACGTGCAGTAATATATTTCTACGCTTGAGTGAAATTCAACATGAGAGAACATGTTGGAAACACATGCAAGATGAATACCAGTGAGTGTCTCAGTTACTGCCCATGGAACATGCTTTACTATGCTCACAGAAAGCAATGGCACCGTGCATTCTAGAAAAATAAGATGAGGCATGGGAGGTGGGAGACAAGGACACAGGGAGAAAGATGTGAAAGGGAACCACATAGGAATGCTGTTCGAAAAGCTAATCCCTATGAACTAACATCAACCAAGGTGGATGCACGTGCATGTAATGACGCATAAAAAGGAAACGCCAAAAAGAGCTCATTGTTTTGAATGCAGAGGCAAACCTGGACACCCAGTCTGTTACTATAAAAGGTTCATAGGAAAAAAGAGGAGGAAACCCAGTAGCTAGCTTTAGCTTTGGAATCAAGTAGTTTGGCGTTTATAAGGTTTCCATGTCCGTGAATTTGTCACTGCTGTGGGCTTTCTTTTCCCTTGGCATAGAATGGTTACTGTGATGAGTGGTCACATAAAGCACAATATAAATTTTTATTATTATTAGATGGTGCTGGGGCTGGAACTGCACTGTTCTGCATGGAGGTTTTCAGACATATTATAATTACATTCTGTAGGTTTGCAAATAATGACATAACCCAGTCACCTTACTGTGGTTATGATTTATTACAAAAAACAGAATGTTATTATATGGAAATTGGTTTCCACATAACAGCTGACTAGAGGGGAGAGCTCCAGAGCCACTTCCATCACCACGATGAGAATCCGTGGCATTTCAGGACCTGGGACAGCGCCAGAAGGGCCTCAGTCACCTTACTTGCCAGAAAGACTTCTGCAAGAAGGACACTGCAAGGGAGGTGTATGGGACCAGGGCCCTGAGCAGTTAAGACGCAACCTGGATTCAAGGCCAGGACCTTTGTCAGCCTGGGAGAAGGAGCTTCCATGGATTACTTTTGATTTTTCATTTGGGTGCTGCCTTCTCCTGACCTCCTCTCTTTGCAGCTTAAATGCTCCTTCTCTAACTCGAAAAGAAAATTGTCAACCCCAGCATCATATTCCATAAACTCACTTTTTTTTTGCACCTTTGGGAATACTGTCATTATTTAAAGTAAGAAGAAGGACAAAATTCAACCAAAGACACATTAAGTCTTTTGACTGTATGGACACATTGGGTCTAGCCCTATCCATAAACTTAGGCTGGGCGCTATAGGAGGAATACAAGAAATATATGCTTGATCAGTTAAACATTTATTGGTCATTTAGTTGTTAAAAATATTCTCCCAACAGGGTAGATGGCTGCTGCTTATGACAGAAAGCAGAATACAACACTTTCAAACATTCTCTCCAGCTCTCCTTTCTCCCGCTGTCTAAGCTTAAGAGATCTGGAATGCCAGCCTAAGAGATCTCCTCACCCTGGTCACAGCCTGAGGTTTCTAAGGGGATTACCTTTTGGTATAATGCATTTTTACAACATAAAAATAAGGAATGATAACAGTTTTCGTAGAAGCTTAATGTTTCCCCATATCCTACGGGTAGAACTTATTACCCTATTTAACTGAAGAGTAGGAATTAGTTCAGCAACTTGCCTAAGACTGAAGGGGAAAGGAGAGATCGGAACTCAGATTTCCTATTATCCCAGTCCCAGATACATCCTGCTATATCGTGGGTGTCTAGGGTGATTTAGGAGATGGCAGCTATCCAACGTGCAGTACTGGAAACTAGGATGAACTGGTTTTGGGCTCCATTATGCTTTTTGCCCACTTCGGAAGTTCTTGACTCTATGTAGAAACTCTGTTTTTTCCATCTCTGTCTATATTCAGGTTCATCAAAACTGATCTCATCTCTTATTCCCCAAATGTAAACTCCAAACATTTCTTTGCCCTTTTCTATGTCATTTCAGGGTTTGAGGTGGGGGTGGGGGAAAGGGGTTGAAGAAGAGGCAACAGGAGCACTTTGCATGGTGAGTTGGGAGTGCCAACTTTCATTATAGCATCCTGGGGACGCAATTACATAGAACCCAAGGTATGTTTGTCGTCATCTCAAAATCAGGGCTGAGGGTTTCCCTGGTGGCGCAGTGGTTGAGAGTCCGCCTGCCGATGCAGGGGACACGGGTTCGAGCCCTGGTCCGGGAAGATCCCACATGCCGCGGAGCCGCTAAGCCCGTGCGCCACAACTACTGCGCCTGCGCTCTAGAGCCCGCGAGCCACCACTACTGAGCCCACGTGCCTCAACTACTGAAGCCCACGTGCCTAGAGCCCGTACTCTGCAACAAGAGAAGCCAGCGCAGTGAGAAGCCGGCGCACCGCAATGAAGAGCAGCCCCCGCTCGCGACAACTAGAAGTAAGTCCGCACGCAGCAACGAAGACCCAATGCAGACAAAAAAAAAAAAAAAAAAAATCAGGGCTGAATTGCTTTGGTCTAAACTGATTAAGAGCTCTGAGAGTTCTGAGGAAGGATTCTGACTATCCATTTTGGAGTGGGGTCTCCGGTGTTGTCTTTTTTTTGACGTTGGCGCCCGAAGTTTTGCGAGGATGAATGCATTGAGAATGTAAACACCTGGAAAGTAATCACTCCGTGACCTTAAATAACACTAACATGGTGGAATCACAGAATTATCACAGTGATACAGAACCCAGCATCAGTCTCCTTTCAGTGATTACAGAATTTCTGACCCATTAACATGAAACATTTTGTTGCAGCTTGGGGTAAACTTTTGGGTGGTTTCTGGTTTTGCGGGTTTCCAGCCCTCGGCCACTGAATGTCCAAGTTTAGTTCTGGTCTATACTCTTTCCTAACCCTGGGACACTAGTGACTGGAAGGGGATTTCCAGTCAAAAGTCTTCAGTGGTTCCTTATTACTTAGACTCTAGAACTAAGGAATAGGGCCTTGGAAACCTTCTAGTGTCAGATACTTTGCTTCAGGGTATGGATGCCTTCCTCCAAATGAAATTCTACATGGAACTCCAATGTGTGGAATGAGTGGAAAAGATGATGCTCTAAATAAGGCCCCTGTGAGGGGCTCAGAGCCCTCCCTGCTCAGCAGCACCCCGGCCCCTCTCCACATTGTGTGAACGTGTTCACTGAGTTCTTCCCCAGCCTTCTCCCCTCGGCACAAGATATCTGCTACCACCCTGTGTTTTCTGCATCAAGATGAACTCCAATTCAGGGTACAACTCAGTAAGCGTTGCAGGGCCCTGGCTCTGGTTGGGTCAAACGACTTTCAGCTGGGTCAGAAGATGGACATAGAACACACACAGATGTACGAACATCAGACCAACAGTGATATGCGCTCAGAGACAGACACCAAAGCCCCAGGTAGCATCCAGGAATGATCAACGACTCCAGGAGAGCAGTAGGTAAGTGGTGCATTACCATACAGAGGGGAATGGCAGGGCGCAAAGTGGAGGGCCATGTTCTGTGTTTGAATCTTGGCTCTGCCAAAGTGTGTGACCTGGAACAAGTTACAGTCAGCCCTCTGTATCCATGGGTTTTGGGTCCACGGATACAGAGGGCCGACTGTATTCACTGGACTACGGCATTTTATATAAGGGACCGGAGTGTCCACGGATTTTGGTAATCGTGGGGGCTCCTGGAACCAATGCCCCAATGATACCGAGGGACGACTGTACTTAACTTCTCTAGGCCTCGTTTTCCTTATCTGCAAACAGATAAGGTGGGTGCTACTGACAGACCCTACATTATAGAGATATGGTGAGAAGTGGATGAGTTTATTCTGAGAATAAGCAGTGATTTAGGAAAATGCCTGAAATGAAGGAAGAATTCCATAAGCATCGTCTGTCTCTACTGCTGATCACCCTCACATCTTCCCTGCCTGGTCTTTGTGCCCTGGTTCTGCCAGCACCCGTGGTCGGAGTTCCCGGAGTGTGCGCTGGGGCAGGGCTGCGCGAGGCACACAGGGAGGGCATTTATTGCCTGTTCTTTGCAGCCCCTCCCCTCTCTTCCGGGGCCTGGCTGGCCAAGCGGGAACATCTTGCAGACACGTGACAGCCCCTCCCGGCTGAGCTGCGATGCGTAAAGGGATTTACGGTTGTAGAGCCGCATCTCACTGTGGATCTTGTCTGGGAGTGAATCCCCACTCCCCGCTCACAGCTGTGCACTAGCAGGCTGGTCCCGCAGAGGGGAAATGCCAGCTTCCCTCGCCCTCCGGCTCTGAGTCCCACAGGCCATTCTGAGCCAACCCTCCCTCCCCAAACCACAGGATCTCCTATGCTCCCTGCTCTCTTTTCTCCCCGCCCACCAGGGGAGGGAGGAGGGGTGGTCTGAGCCACCACATCAGGCAGTGACAATTAAACCCATTCAGAGCCCAGTCATTTGCATGCAACTCCTCGCCAGGCAGAGAACACTCAACCTGTCATTATCTCCTGGCATTGCTGGTAACTGTGACACGTGGCCGTGGAGATGGCGGCTTCCTTTCCCTGGGTACTGCCAGCCAAGGAGAGGTGATTGACGAAGGGCCGGGGACCTTTCCTCCTGCCCTAGCTGGCCTCTGAAGGAGGCCAGGGGGCCAGGGCTGAAAGAGGAGGTGGAGTGGAGACAAGGTGATAGGACCCCATGGACCCCACTGTGCTTGGGCACTGGCAAGGGTCTCTGGAGGCCACTGCAGGAGGATGGTGGGAGGGCAGGAATCATCTGAGGGTAGTTCCCACCCCCTCAGCTGGAATTTATTGAATGAGGCTGTCCCTTGAAAAGTACTGAAAGCCACAATTTTGCTGTATACCCACAGAGCAGGCTCCAGAGCAGCTGTTCCCCTCCCCCATCCCTCACCCACTAATTCTCCTCTCTGTCCCTCCCCCACCTCCAGCTCTAAATAAATCACAGTAAGATCCAAATGCTACGACGCCTAGTTGTGCTGGTCCAGCATTTCTGGTCTCAGAAACGGAGAGACAAAAAAGACCTAAAGGCTAAGAAGCTCACATTGATTCCCCAACCCTGGATCGTAAACCGTCCACAGCCTATCATGAAACCAGGGTCCAAAGGCCCTATCCCTAGGGCTGGTTGGGGGAGGGGGCAGAAACGCTTCAGCAGGGAGACTTTACTTTAAGTTTAACCTGCTGAGGCCAAGCCGAGATGCCCAAGGTCAGGACTAGCTTACATTTAGAGTAGGTGGTACCATTATGAAAGATCCAGAAGCGCTCTGCCATCCAAAACACTGTTCAGTATCCACTATGACCTGAAATTCCACTATTTGTGTTTTATTCCTTTCACTTAAACACTTGATCCTGGTTTAAATGCAAACACCCCCAAGAGAGGCAACACTATAAAATGTGTTCTGTTTTTTAGTCCTTAGTAAAAATAAGTTTCTCCAGCCTTTTCTGAGAAGAAGCACTGATTATAACGGAAGGGACAAGGACCTGAGGGTCTCACCCTCTTGAGTGGGTGGGGGCAGCTTTCCCCAGGAAAGGGGAAACCCGAAGGGCAAGGTATCTGTGTCGGGAAGATCCTCGTATTTTTTCCCAGAGCCAGTTCTGATTCATTTGTTCCTGGTTGGAGAGATCTGGGCACACTGGGGTCCAGGCCAGCCCAGCTGTGTCCTTTCTCTGAGTTTAGGTTTCCCAGGACAGCAGGGCCCTGGGTTCAATCCTGGACAGGAGCTGGAAGGATTACCTTTAAGTCTCACTGCATTTCCTGCTGCTGTGATGAGGCCACCCACCCACGAAGCTCCAGCTCATTTCTCTTTTAAAGGCATAGATTTATCAAAAGGACCACTGCATCTCCTGCCTCTGTTCCCACCTCCCAACCGGCACCTCTAGGGGGGCATGCCCAGAGGTGCTCCCTTTAGGTGATCTCTAAAAATAGGAACTTCACTTTCTCAGGTAGATATGAGCACCTATTACTTTGTGCCCTCAGATACAAGGAGACAGTTCATCTGCTGCTGGGCAAGAGCGCTCCCTCCGTTCCCCGTCAGGCCCTGGGCACAGGTAACCTGGTATCTCGGTGCGCATGCGTATGCGTATGCGTGTGCGCGTGTCCGTTCCTTCCCTGCCTGTGACTCCTTGTAGGCAGGGTCCCTCTCTTTAGACTCTGCAGCATTCAGCATAAGGCTAGGCACACAGCTGGTGCTTAATAAGTGTTAGCTGATTGGCTGCCAGTCCCTGCCTTTGAGTAATTCATTGTCTTAAGTAAGGCAAGTACTTCACACACAGCTAAGACTCAGAGAGCAGTGAGGCCCCACAGCAGAGGGAGCGGACAGTCTACCAACCTGGCTACAGAGGGGAGTCAGAATCCTCCAGCTCCTGGCCTGGGAATTCTCAACGTACTGCAATGCTCACCCTAAAACGGCTGCTAAACTTGCTCCTAATTTTGTCCATCAGGGGCGCCCCCATCCTGCATCACATGTTATTCACGTGGCTTCCAAGCGGAAGGAAATTCACGTGTAAACAGCCCTGGGGCTGAGCGCTCAGGGTCAGGCGAATTTGAACCTTCGCTCTGTCACTTGCCATGTGACTGTGGGCAAGTGATCCTCTCTGGGCCTCGGTTTCTTCATCTGTAAAATGGCAACAGAGAGCTACCTGTGTCAGAGCTTGCTGTGAAGATTAAACGAGATAATGGACATAAGGGACTTAGCACAGTGCCTGACACATAGTGAACACTCAATAAATGTTAGCGACTTAATTTTATCATTTCCTAATGCATCAGGCTAATGTCGTAAGGGTTATGCAGCAGAATGCATTCTGAAGGAAGATTTTCACATTCAAAAAGGTCAAATCAACTCCTCTCTTCCAGCGAAGTGCAACAGTGGAATTGTTCAGGATAAGAAGGGCTACTCTAAAAATGTCAAACTTTGGGGTAGAAACAGAAAACCTTAGGCAATTTCCTGAATGATCTTGAAGGTCAAGATATTTGTAGGAAGGTCAAATGCTATTACTACCGTCAGCAGTTCTAATTTACTGAGCATCTACTATGTGTCAGGAATTGTTCCAAACACCTTATTTATAATCCTTAAAATGACAATTCAAATAAGGCATTCTTATCCCCATTTAATTGACAAGGAAGCTCTAACGGGCAGGTGCCATGGCTGGGCACTGGCAGAGCTGGTGTTCAAACCTAAGCCCGTCTGACTCAAAGCCCGGTCTTTCTCCTAAGCAGACCGCCTTCCACGCCCTGGTATCACTAGAGCACAAGCTTCTTGCAGGTAATGCAGGCGTCTCACTCGTCTTCAGGAGCCTTGCTCACTTGCTCGGTGTCTGGCCATGGCACGTGTCCAGTACATGGCAACGAATTGAACGTTTGGTGGCATAAACTATTTCACGTAGCAGGGGGTGGAGAGAGAGGTGCCGTGTGTGAGCCAACACGGCCACAGCTCCCCGACCGTTGTTAGAGAGGAGGACAAACTGCACCGACCGTGTTTCTGGGCTGATTCTGTGAACTTGACCCCTTAATGCGTTTGGCAGCTGCCCAGAGACCTCCCTCCCTCCCTGCATCCCCCCACCCCTCCCTCTCCATCAAGGCCTGTGTTAAATTTGCAACAAAAAACAGAGGCCCCACCTTGGAGGGCCCTGCTCATGAATAATGAACCCACACCAGCTCCTTTCTTTTGAAGGAATTCTCTCTTGGCTGTGGAGCTGTGTGGCAGGGAGGCTGCCTCATTATTGCAGTTGTTTATTTATTCATGCTTGAATGGGGTGGGCCAAGCCCGTTCGCAGACATCTTTTCCCTCACTGAATCCTGCTCTCCACTCCCCTTTCCTTCAACTTCTAGCTTCCCTCCAAGGGCTCCAGCGGAGGATGAGGTTGGGATCCAAGTAGCCGGATCGCCCGGGGAGCCCAGGATGGAGAAGCCAGAGACGGAAATGGAAGGAGATTGCTTCCCATGCCAGTCTGCCTGCCCTGCGTCCCTGGCAACCAGGCCTGTCTGGGATCCAGGGCACCCTGCCATGGGGACACGATGCAGGTGCTCTGGGGACCGCCATTGCCTGGCCTGTGGCTGTCTGTTGGCTGTAGGTCTGGGAAGGGACCTGATCAGAGGGGCTGAAGAGTATCCTCTTCCTTCTGCTCTGCCTCCCTCGCCCTCCCGAATTTTAGATCAGCATGACCTTCCTCCTTGCCTGTACCCCCTACCCTACCCCACGGCAGGGCTGGTCTGACAAACACTTCCCAGGGACGCCGTTTAGGCTGGGAAAGATGGGGCTGACCTTGCCCTCGTCTCCCGAAGCTCAGCTCAGGCCTCCCACATTCTTGTACCAATCGCCCATCACCATCTCGGAGGGCTTCCCTCTGCGGCAAGCACAGCACTCTCTCCCTGCGCACGGAGTCACGTGCAAGCCAGCCCAGAATGCAGAGACGAGGCAGAATGGAAAAGCACTTAAGCAGAGGCCCTCAGCCAACTTTCATTTACTCTGCCACCTGGCTTCTTTTAGTCCTGGGCACACGGAGTCTGTCTTTGTTGGACTAGATTTCTGTGTTAGGTCAGGGTAGCCTGCAGGGGGAGGAGGGAGGTGCTTGGGAGGGAGGGTTGGACAAGAGGCAGGGAGGTTGGCGTGATGGGGAGAGATGAGAGGGTGGGGAAGGGGGTCTGGCTTTAGTTCAAGCTGTCTGGGTGAGGGCCTCCCACCCCAGGGAGCACTGTGATGGGCTGGAACCAGGCAGACCTGGATTTGAACCCTGGCGTGGGTTCTCTCTTGCTGTGCCATCAGGGGCGGGGCAGTCACTTAATCTCCTTGAGACTTGGTTTCTTCATCTGTCAAGGGAGCCAACCCCGGCCGCCGTGCAGGCAGTTGTGAGGGTCAGAGGCTGTGTGCGCACAACGCCTGGCCCAGGGTCTGGTAAGTGCTCAGACCACAGCAACGGTTTATTATCCTTTCCACTCTCCAGGCCCAGTCTTCCCTTCTGTGTAACGGGGAGCGCAAGGTGGGGCTCTTCTGTGGGGTATGTGGGGAATCCTTCTTGGAGAGGCCATGACCCCTCCTCACTGAACTCTCAGGTTTGCTGGGGGTCGGGGGCTCCCACCCTCTCAGGGCTCTTTCCTCCCCTCTTGAGATTCCCCCATGAGTGGGTTCTGAGGAGCAGAGAGGAAACCAGGAGCTAGGAATACCTTCTCTTCCTCCCTGGGCCTCTATAGCCCCCAGAAGGAATCTTCAGTCCTCCTGGAGAAGGTCACTCAGCCTTTGCTCAAACCCTACCTCCAGGCTGCCCGTCCCACTTGTGAATAGCTCTGGGGATCAAACAAACCCCCTTCCCTAAACATTCACCCACTGACTGTAGTTATACCTTGAAATAAGTGTGATCTGTTTTCCGTACGATACCCCTTCCAGTATTGGAGACAGCTATAAAACCCACTGAAACAGTCTCTCTACACTTAGATATAATACACTCATTGCAAGAAAAAGTCATTCTTAATTGACACAGATTCCACTCATCACACCCACCCCGACCTTGCTCTGGTTCCACAGATAATCGGTATGTCAGATTCCCCCTCCCTCTGTGTTTACAGGAGATTTTAGAGATCTTATTTATCTCCATGACTTTTCATCCAGACCATCATTGCTACCCGAGGAGGGAGTCTGAACTCAGATTCTGATGTCCGCGTTCCTCAAATGTGCCTGTCAGACCACGGCTTCCTTCTCTGGGAGGGAAGTGGAATTGGGTAGAGAAGTTGATTAGGGAAGAGCGTGGACTCATTTAGTCAGGCAGTGCTTACTGGTGAGGATGCAGAGACGACTCAATCACAGTCCTGTCCTCAGCAAGCTCACCATGGCCTGGACCAGATGGTATTCTAGGCACCAGCTCTGAGAGCCCAACCACCCAGAAACGGGGCTCTTTCACAAGGAGGCATGGGAGCTGATGGAGGGGGCAGGGCGGTACTGACTCTCCAGTTGGCCGTCCACAACTCCAGCGACAAGTTCCCCATCACCTTGTCTCCTGACCCCAGCACGGCCTCTGTGGCTGAGTCTATCCATCTTGGAGACTGGGCCAGAACAGGCTCGGAGGCAGGGGAAGGAGAAGCAGACAGGGTGGCAGTCCATCAGCCTAGAGTGGGAAGCCAGCCTACCAGTCTCAGGAAAAAGACGTGTACGAGGAGGTGCAGAACCAAAGTGACGCTATCCGGGGCTCTGGTCTGGGTTTCTGCCATTCATGCTCCGAAGCGATGCTGACCACCTGGGAGCCACCATCCACAGCAGAGGCTGTGTCTCTGTTGTATCAGCTGGGGCCCCAGCAGGAAACAGAATTCAACTCGGATGGTTCAAAAGTAGAGGCTTTAAGGAAGGGGCTAGCGCCCGGAGACAAGCAGCCAGTTGCAGGTGCATCCACGGCACCTCAGTGAAAAGTGCGGGCCTACGTCGCAGGCAAAGCAGTCCCCACGGCTCGTCTTTGCTAAGAGAATACACCCTGGGTCACACCAGCTGTGCAGACCTTAGCAGGAGAGGTGGTGAGGGCAGGACCTCGCAGCAAGAGGGCAGTGTAGGGCCCAGAGGGGTCTGTTCCAAACGCCACAGGGATAGGTGTTTCCCCTGCACCCAGAAGCCATCTTGGATAGGAAGAATGCAGAGGCCACATCAGTAGGGGAGAAAGACTCTCGATAAAGAATGGGAACTCGCAAGAGTATTTATTCATTAAATCCCAACAGGCCATTTTAAACTGGGAGAGACTGCAGTCTCTTTAAGTGGCGAGTTTGAAACTTCCTCTCTGGAAGCAACCTAAACGTCCATCAGTAGATGAATGGATAAGGAAGACGCGGTATATTTACACAATGGAATACTACTCAGCCATAAAAAAGAATGGAATAATGCCAATTGCAGCAACTTGGATAGATCTAGAGATGATACTGAGTGAAGTCAGACAGAGAAAGACAAATATCATATAGTATCGCTTTCATGTGGAATCTAAAAAAAATGATACAAATGAACATGTTTACAAAACAGAAATAGACTCACAGACAAAGAAAACAAACTTATGGTTACCAAAGGGGATAGTAGTAGTAGTGGGGAAATAAATTAGGAGTTTGGGATTAACAAATACACACTGCTATATATAAAAGAGATAAACAACAAGGACCTACTGTATAGCACAGGGAACTATACTCAGTATCTCGTAATAACCTATGATGGAAAAGAAATCTAAAAAAGAGTATATATATGTATAACTGAATCACTTTGCTGTACACTTGAAACTAACAAAACATTGCAAATTAACTATACTTTAATAAATAAAATAGCTGCTATATATATATATATATATACACACACATATATATATATATATAAATTCCTCTCTCCGCCTGCATCAGAGGGAAGGCAGCTCTTGAGAAACGAGGTCAGTCAGGGAAGCTAACAGAAGTTTCATCCGCATTGTGGTGTATACATCTGATCCCATGACATGTGCTTTGAGACCTCCTATGTAAGGGCATTGAGCCAAGACTGTGGGCGAGGCAGGCGGATGAGACCGTGGGGGAAATCTGGGTGGCAAATATGCATGAACAAATGAAAAGTTCCAGCAATGCAACTGTGGAATACAGCAATTCCACAACGGAGAGATGACATCAATACTTAATGATCTGGTATGGTTAACACAGCCTTGAAAATAGATGTCACTTTTATTGTCATGCTTTTTCTGACCATAAAAATAAAGTATACTTATTATTAAAAAATTGAAACATATTAAGAAATACAAAAAAGAGAATTGAAATCCACAATCCAACTTTCCCTACTAACAGTTCAGTGAATTTCCTTAATATCGTTTAAAACTTTTATATGTGTATTTAAACACACGTACACAACACACTCTCACGTATACACATATTTCAGTACAGTTGAGATCAGACTGTACAGTTATATTTCCTGCTCATTTTTCTTCGCATTCAACTGAGAACATTTTAATATCTTGGCACAGTCTTCCTAAACTAGTATGTTTCATGCCCAGGTGACAGTCCATTATGCCGATGTACTGTGCTGTATTTAAACAATCCCTGTTGATATTTAGACCACTTCTGATTTTTCACTATTAGAAACCTTTATCTGTATTTTTCCATTTATTTCCTTATGATAAATTCCTAGAAATGAAATTATTATTAGGTCTACAGGAACTATTATTTTTAAGGCTCTGTGACACATACAGCCAGAAGTGTCGACACGTATCACTGTAAATATTGTACCAAGTTTTACTATCATCAGCGGTTTGCTGAAGTGTCCTTCTCACCTTTGCCAACACTGAGCATTATATATTTTAAAATACGTGCCACACTGAAAAGGGCAACACGGCAGCTTGTTTTAATTTGCATTTTTGATTACTAGTGAGGTTGATTCTTGAAATAGATTTGTTTCAACTATTCTTCTTTCTTTTGTGACTCTCTGTCATGTTCTTTGCTCCTTTTTCTCTTCGGATGTTAGTGTTTTCTTAATGATCTAAAAGAGTACTATATTTGAAGGATTTTAATTGTTACCCATTGCTATATTTGTCTCAAATAATTTTTTTTTGACTTGTAGTTTGCCTTTTAACTTTTTTTTTTTTTTTTTTTTTTGCGGAACGCGGGCCTCTCACTGCTGTGGCCTCTCCCATTGCGGAGCACAGGCTCCAGACACGCAGGCTCAGCGGCCATGGCTCACGGGCCCAGCCGCTCCGCGGCATGTGGGATCCTCCCGGACCGGGGCACGAACCCGTGTCCCCTGCATCGGCAGGCAGACTCTCAATCACTGCGCCACCAGGGAAGCCCTCCTTTTAACTTTATATACAGTATTTGCTGGATGAAATGAAGTGGTAGGTGTAACGTTTAAGGGTTGGGAAGACTGGCTTTGCACTCTGGCCTTCTCCCATGGCCATAACGGGCCAGTGCAGAGAGGGTCTATGGATCTGACCTGGTCTCCCTGTAACCCTCAAAACCTACATTGATGAACTTCCCTACCAGAACTTCTGAGGGTACCCCAGCGATCACTCTTGACCTGAAAACCATCCCATTCCCACCTTGCCCCCCAAAGAGGAAGAAACCCCCAAACACACCCAATGAAGCAACCTGCCCCCTCAAGGAGGCGCCAGCACTGTCTGCATCTGGGTTGTGAAGCTGTTCCCAGCCAACAGCCTGGGGAGAGGAACTGTGGCTGGTTGCCATGGACTGTTTGTGCACGCTCTCCATGCCGACAAGACACTCTTGACCACTCTGCTCCTTTACTGTGGAGTCAACAGGGGATTCTCCCGCCCCCTTTTGTTGCTACAGCTGCATCTTCCGGTCACATGTGCTTCCTTCCCCTCTCAGCTACATATTACATGCACACCTCCCAGGGCCCTAGATGTTAGGTGCTGGGCGGGCGGTGAGGGTTCTTTTCTGGTCGTCTAAGGGATCGATGTGGCAACGGAGACCTCGTCAACAGCCATCTCTAGTTAGTTTCTGGGGTGACCTCTCCTCTCTCCAACCCCAAATGTGGTGACAGTGCATTGCTTAGCAGGAGCCAGGGCTGCTGGGGCCAGGCAGTGAGGACAGACTCAGAAGGAAGGGGTAGTGGAGGTGTGAGGTCTTTGACACAGACCTCCCAGAGGAGTCCGGTGTGCACTTTGCCTCTTCTTTTCTGTTTTTCTTTTCCCACTTAAAATAATCTTGGGGAGGTTATTCCTTACCGGTATGCACAGAGTCACCCCATTCTTTGTAATGGTTGCCCGGTATTCAATTACACACAGCTATATCCATTTATTTAACCAGTTCTCTATTCCTGAGAGTTGAAGTTGCTTCTAAGTTTCTGTAACTGCAGGTAATACTGCAAACCCCCTGCCCCCAGAAAACAACAAAACAAAACAAAACAAACAACAAAAAACCACAAAAAGCCCCAAACAAACTGGTAAGTAGATCTCTTTGCACGTGTGCTAATGGATGCTTACACCCCTGCAGGGGGGATTCCTAGCGGTAGAATGGCTGAGTCAAAGGGCATGCACATTCCCAAAGTTTCTACCTCCTGCCAAGTTACCCCCCCAGGGAGGATATACCTGTGTACCCCTCTTCCCCACCCCACCTTCACCCCCAGCAGCACGGGAGAGAGCTTCTGCCCACACCGGCCAGCACAATTAGAAAAAGGCAAAGCTCTCAGCATGGCCCATGAAGCACCCCCAAGTCTGGCCCCGACCTGCCTCTTCTCAAAGTCTGCAGGGTGACGCTTCTCCCCTCCCTCCTTCCCTGCTGGCCATGGCCTCCGCATGCAACACTCACTTGCCCAGAACGCTCCTCTCTGCCTTCTCCTACGTATCCTTCAGATCTCAGCCACCCACCGCTTCTTTAGCGAGTTCATGAACCCCTGAGCTCTTGGAGTGCAACGCCCTATACTGTGGTTTGGGGGATTATTTGATAAATGTCTGTCTCTCAACTGGACTCTAAGCTCCACGAGGGCAGGCACCATGTCTGATCACCATGGTATTCCGTGAGCGGGATGCAGTATCTGGCCTACAGGAGATACCAACATATTTATTGGATGACTGAACAGAAGTCAAACCGACTCATCATTTCCCTCTGCTACACTTCATATCCTGTGCTCGTTTGCCTGGTAAAGATCAGTATCCTTCTAGTGCCTTGGCAAGACACGCTATTGTTCTCTTTAACTCCTTTCTCTCCTCCCTCCATACCCAGCAGTTGTCATACACAATTGTAGAAACTCCTCTTTCCTTTCTAGGTCTTTATTTGAGTCATTTCCTTCCCTGAAGTGCCCTCTCCCCCTTCCTTTACCTGATGAAGTCCTATTCTGCCTTTAAGACATATTGCATGTTTTGTAGGAAACTGCTAGCTCTCCTAAGTGGAATTTAACCTCGCCCACAACCCCGTAACACCGTCTCTCTGAAGGGCCTTTTCCTTGGCTGAATTTTGGAGTAGTTTATGAATTTTCCTGTCCCTGCATGGGATGTAAGGTCTTGGGGAGCCAGGAGCCATCCTTGTTCATTTCCGAATGCTCCTCAGCCCCAGGCACAGCGCTCTGTACACAGTAGGTGTTCAATAAACTCTGGATAGAATCAAAGCGAATGACGCTGAAACAAAAAGGGTCTGTCTTCGCTGGGGAGGCTTTCCGGACACAGCTCCCAGGCCAGGCTGAGAGCCTCTTCCCTCCTTCCCCCTCTCCCCAGCACAGGCACGCCAAACCCCATGGCTCGCCAGATTTCAAACTGCATTATCCCCACCCCAGAACTCAGGAAATATCATCAGACAAGGCAGATGTTTCCCATCAGTCTGGAAGGTTTCTATTTTCATTTTCCACATCAGCATCATGCTATCAATCTCTTCTCCACCCTGCTTCCTTCTCCTGCTTCCCCACCCCCAGCCCTAACATGCCAACCGCTAGCCCTGCTGTGGATCAATTCCTGTGCTGCAGATACAAAGGTAGTTTTGCTTGACAAATGAAGCTGCCCTTCCAGGAGGTAATAAGGAGATCCATACTGGTTGGTTACACTGGAATGCTCAGGAGCGAGGGGCCAGTGACACCCCTGCCACGGTCTACCGCCACATGCCATGCCTCCCTCCTTCCATACCCTTGGCATCTGCAGAGGCTCAGTGAGCCCAGGACCAAGCCAGCCTGTGTCTCCTTGCAGAGAAGCCATTGTCCTCATCAAGAGGCGAGCATCCTTTGAATGCAGAGCCCCCTGCCCTGGGCCCTGTGGGCTGACAGCCTGGAGGGTGGGGGAGGAGCCTCTGAAGAGGCAGTACACGGCGGTGCTGATGGAAGAAGGATGGTGGGGTGAGGGGGACAGAGAACAGGCCAAGGTTTAAGTCTCGGTTCTGCCACTCACTGGCTGTGTGACCTTGGGCAAATCACTTTCCATCTCTGATTTGGTCATAACTTCTACTGTGAGTCAAGGAGGTTAGATTAGATAACCTAGGGTCCATGGGTGGGCTTTTGAGGGTCCACATACCCCTGAAATTGTGTTCCCATTTTGTGTGTACGCATATTTTTTTCTGGGTAGAGGGTCCATGTTCCCTGTCATCACCCACCTCCCCCCACAACACACACAAGCCCTTAAAATCAGATTCTTAAAAGAATCCTTGACCCTAGGTGGTCAAGTCGGTCCTAACATTCTTTGATTCCAAAGAGGAGACAGGCATTCTTGCAGTGCTGTTGATGCTGCTGGGGACACATAGCAGGCACCTCAGAAAAAGACTCAAGGGCACTTTTGGAGTAATGGTAAGGAGGGCTGGAGGCAGGTGGATAAATCTGGGAAGACTTCCTGGAAGAGGTGAATTTCTACAAGAAAGCAAAGTTCTCAGAAACCTAAAAGGGAAAGGGGACATTGAGAAATAACAGAGTGCTCTCTCCTCTTCCCTATGCTCAAAAAATAGGAGGCTTTGTGAGGCAGGGGGCGGGGGGACCCCTAATTAGCTGAGGCAGCTCACAGTCCTCCACCAAGAACAAGAAATCAAAAAGTCAAACACCAGCTCATTAAATGCTCGGGGCTGGCTAGCTATTAAAAGAATTTCCATTTCAGAACAGGATGCCTACCAGGGAATGCCAGACCTAAATATAAGCCAGCCCCCTCCCTGCCAGGAGACTTCACCATGTTAGGCAGGAGGGAGGGGGCACTGCGTGGAGATGTGTCATTACTTTTAACATCCAAATATAACCCGCCCCAGGGGGTCTGGGACTAAGGCTGCTCTTCCCAGCTGCCTCCTGCCAGAACAAGGGGAGGGTACGAGGGGAGGCTGGGAGTAGGCCCTGCAGAGCACTGAGGTTTGGGCTGCAGGCAGCCCCCAGGCCACCCTTTTCCTTAACCAAATGCGGGGAGTCTGGAGGGAGGGCCGCTGAGTTCTATGGGCTACATCCTGATCCGGATGCTGGGGTGGGCGGGGCTTTGGGGAAGTTTAGGGGCTCTCTGGACATTTAGGATTACTTTTCCTGCATGCTTCCCTGGAAAGAGCAGAGGGAAGGGGCCACAGGGAAGAAAAGACCCCTGAGATTCGTATGTCTCTGTATGTTTCTCCCACAGAGCATGCTCCTCGTGGGCAGTTCCGCACCCATTGGATGGTTATTCATCTAATGTCTGTTTTCTCCAGACACTGTAGCTCTTTGAGAGCAAGGGCCCTGTGCCTGCTCCCTTTTCCAGCTCCAGCATCTAGCCCAGTGCCCAGTGTGGATAGCGCCTTGGTGAGTGGGTTACCAGATGAACTGACAGTCTTGCCTATACCCCTCATGTGGTAGAGGACTTTACACCACTGGTTCTCAACTCACTGGTGCTCAGTGGAACCACCTGGATGCCTGGATTCTGACTGGTCTGGGGTGCGGCCTGGGCATCTGGAGTTTTACAAGCTCCCCAGGTGATGCCAAAGCAAAGCCGCATTATCTAATGAAAAAGCTTTCATTCTCTCAGCTGATTCTGGGTTCCTTCTCTTCCTCCCCCTTTTAATACCCTATTGTTGAGTCTTAAAACAATTTCCTGAGGTAGGCAGGGCAGGCATCATTATTCCCGTGGGATTTAAGAAGAACCTAGGCTCAAAATAGCTGAGTGACTTGCTCAGGGTCCCACAGCTGATGGACAGTGTTGCTGGGATAGAAGCCCGTGGCCTGGGGGTGCCCAGCCCAGGTTGCTCTCCCTGGCTGCGGCGGAAGCCACGGGAAGGGTCTGGACATTCAGGGAGTTGACCTGAAACAGATCGCGGCTCGTTTCTTGGAGTTGGGGGAGGAGAAGCCAAGGTGGCCAAGGAGAAGCCATGGATCACCACACAAGACCCGGCATCTGCCCCTTCATAGCCTGGTGGGCACTGGCTGTGCAGGGAGCTCGGCCTGGGGCAGCGTCAGGCTGGAGGCTAGGCTGGGGCGAGGGGGCGGCTCCGAGGACACAGACAGACAGAGGGCACAGCTCGTGGTCAGATCACTGTGCCCAGGAGAAAGCTGGCCAAGAACCTACAGTGGAACAGTGCCTCCCAGGCTGCCTCTGGTCCACGTGGCCCAAAGATCTGTCAATCTGGGGGGGAGTGACTTAGGTCTCCGGCAGTGCTGTTTCCCCCTCTGGGGAATGGGGACAAGAATGCCCTCCCGATGGGCTGCTGAGATGGTGAAATGAGAAAATGAAGGCGACAATGATGCTGAAATGGAAGAAGATGCTGCCCCGTGCCTTTCATCCTGGGGAAGAGCTGCTGGCCTCTGTCTCCTTTTCCTGCACCCCCATCACACCCTGAAGTCGGGGACGCCACGCCTGCTGGGGAGCTAGCAAATGCTAATCCTATTTGCAACACTCATTGCATGAACTTCGGACCAGAATGAGTTTGCTTTCTTGAAGTTGGGGAAGATTTCATGGAAGCAGGCGTGTATACAGGGGAGTGGGTGGGGGAAAGTCCAATGACTTGAACCTGTTGGTCTTCAAGGTCAGTTTTAGGGAGAGGTGGGAGCAGGTCTCTCACCGTCGGGGTGGCAGCTCACCGGATGCCCTCCCTTCTCGCTGAGGCCATGTTGGCTGGGTTACAGAGAAGGAAGTACACCTGGGCATGGACCTCATTAAGCCCCAACCAAGTGGGTGGAAAGGCAGCATCCCATCCCTGGGAAGGAAAGCCTCACAAATGCAATTTCCCACACCTGACTAGGCCAGGTGACCAAGTATCTATTGGCTAAAGTGTCCTCATCCATGACCCTTGGGTCATTGGTGAGTGTTCTTCTACTGAGTGTTACTCCCACCAGGGCTGGGAGCAGCGTGGGGAATCCCAGCAGAGCAGGGACATGCAGATTCTTTTTTTTTTTTTTTTTTTTCTTTTTGCGGTACGCGGGCCTCTCACTGTTGTGGCCTCTCCCGTTGTGGAGCACAGGCTCCGGACACGCAGGCTCAGCGGCCATGGCTCACGGGCCCAGCCGCTCCACGGCATGTGGGATCTTCCCGGACCGGGGCACGAACCCGTGTCCCCCTGCCTCGGCAGGCGGACTCTCAACCACTGCGCCACCAGGGAAGCCCGCAGATTCTTGATAGAAAGCTTTGCTCACTTGGATGGAGCTGGGGTCAGCAGCCAGCTCGCAATCACCGTTTTTATCTAACCCACATGGCCCTGAGATTGTCCCGCTGCCAGGCTTTGTGGCTGCAGCCCTTTGTTTGGCCATTTGATGCTTGAATGTCTTTTGTAAGCAGCCTTCTAATGTCTACTTACATGCCTCTAGTGAAGAAGTGCTCACGACCTACCAAGCTTTCCACTTGAATTTACTATTCACTGTCTAATTGGACTGGGGCATTGCTTGGCACTCCCAGCAGTTTGAAAAGTCACCGGGACCATGGCCTGTGGGAGAGACAGAGCCTGAGAAACTGACCCTGCTGCTGGAGCTGACACGGGGGCTCAGGAAGGTGGCCACAGTTGGTAGTCCAAGAATTTCAGTGATCTCTGGTCAGTCTCAGTGCTGACAAATACTCCTCATGTCCTTAATGGGAAGGCCATACTGCCACTGGTGTATATAAGTTTGTTCCTTCCCATTGTTGTACAGTATTTCATTGTATAAATATAGAACAGTTTGTTTATCTATTCTATTGCTGACGGACATTGGAGTTTGTTCCAGGCTTGAATGAATGAATCTCATGAAGGCAACATGAAGGCAAATCACAAACATAAGGTAGAGCAAAAGAAGTCAGACCCCCAAAAGAATATACTTTGCATAATTTGATGTTGTGCTTTTTTTCAGGGAGGGAGAAGTTAGTGACCGGAAGGAGAACACAAGGGGGTTCTGGGGTGCTGGTGACGTTCTATTTCTTGAGTAACAATGATTACACAGATATGTTTACTTTGTGGAAAATCAGCAAGCCCTACACCTGTAATCTATGTCCTTTGACACACATATGTTATACTAGTACAAGTACATCAAACTAAAAAGCTTCTGCACAGCAAAAGAAAGAGTTAACATGGGCTTCCCTGGTGGCGCAGTGGTTGAGAGTCCACCTGCCGATGCAGGGGGCGCGGGTTCGTGCCCCGGTCCAGGAGGATCCTGCGTGCCGTGGAGCGGCTGGGCCCGTGGGCCATGGCCACTGGGCCTGCGCATCCGGAGCCTGTGCTCCGCGATGGGAGAGGCCACAGCAGTGAGAGGCCCGCGTACCGCAAAAAAAAAAAAAAAAAGAGTCAACAAAATGAAAAGGAAACTTACAAATGGAAGAAAATATTTGCAAACCATATACTGATAAGGGATTAATAATCAAAAATATACGGAACTCATAAAACTCAACAGCAAAACCACAGATAACCTAATTATATAATGGACAAAAGAACTGAACAGACATTTTTTTCAAAGATGATAGAGAAATGGTCAACAGGCATATGAAAAGATCCTCAACATTACTGATCATCAGGGAAACACAATGAAAACCACATTGAGCGATCACCTCGCACCTGCTAGAATGGCTATCATGAAAAAGACAAGAGATAATTCCCCTGGAGGATGTGGAAAAACGGGGAAACCTGTGCACTGCTGGTGGGAATGTAAATTGGCAGACACTTTGGAAAACAGTATGGAAGTTCCTCAAACTATGTTTTTTCCTTTTTTTTTCAATTTTCCTTTTTCATCTCCCACAGTCTCTCCTGACAACAGATTGTTCCCTCTTTATGACTATCTGCCATAGTTTAACTGGCAGAATGTTTTTTGTTTTCCCCAGTCTGAATGGGAACATAAATTTAAATGTTTCCTATTAGTTGAGGAATTATTACACGAGAGATGTTTGTTCTGACTCCACAGATAGATCTGAATCTTTTTTAAAAATTTAATTAATTTTTTTTATACAGCAGGTTCTTATTAGTTATCTATTTTATACATATTAGTGTATATATGTCAATCCCAATCTCCCCATTCATCCCACCTCAAACTATTAATAATAGAATAACAGTATGATCAAGCAATATCACTTCCGGTATTTATCTGAAGGAACTGAAATCACTATCTCACAGTGATATCTGCACCTCTGTGTTCACTGCAGCATTATTAACAATAGCCGAAACACTGAAACAACCTAAATGTCCATCCGTGGATGAATGGATAAAAGATGAATGTAATACTATTCAGCCATAAAAAAGAAGGAAATCCTGCTTTTTGTGACAACATAGGTGACCTTGACAGCATTATGCTAAGTGAAATAAGTCAGAAAGAGAAAGAAAAATATTGCATGATCTCACTTATATGTGGAATCTAAAAAAGTCACAATCATAGAAACAGTAGATTTGTGGTTTCTAGGGGCTGGAGGGTGAGGGAAATGAGGAGATACTGGTCAAAGGTTACAAACTTCCAGTTAAAAGATTACAAAGTCTGGGGATATAACAGACAGACTGAAGACTATAGTTAATAATATTGTGCTGTTTACAGTAGATCTTAAATGTTCTCACCATAACAAGAACAACAACAAATGGTAATTATGTGAGGTGAAGGATGTGTTAACTAACTTGATTGTGGTAATCACTTTGCATATCTAAAATCGTCACATTGTACATCTTAAATTTACTCAATATTATATGTTAATTACATCTCAATAAAGCTGGAAAAAAAGATAAAAAAATTTCAGCCCAACCATGACTGATCTTACAATAATAATACTATAATGACCAATATAATGGGACTTTATAATATCTTACTGTGGTATAACAGATGAGAGGAACTTTATGGGACATACTGACCCTTTCACAGAGTTATAATGAAAAGTCTAGCAATTATAAAGATATCCTTATTCACCAAAATTTGTTGACTATTACCACATGTCAGGTATTACTTGAAATGTTTTCTGTGTATTAACTCATTGAATCCTCTAGACAACACTAGGAGATCGGTATTCCCATCTTGCAGAGAAGGAAATGGAGGCTCAGAGAGGTTAGGTAGGCACTGAAAGGTCGCACAGCTGATTAAGTGGTGGAGCTGGGGTTCTGGAGTCTGCTGGGAACACCATCTGAGCTCCTGGATGTCTCAAATAAAAGTGCCCCAGGCAAATTCTAGGGAGGCTGGACCAGGTTGGGAAGCCCTCCGGGCTCAGCCACTGGCCCAAGTGTTTCTGGCCAACTGAGAGGAAACCCACCCCTACAGTGTGGATGTTGTCGTATTTTTAAAAAGAAGTAAATAAGCCTCCTCATTTGCATGATATTTCACGCTGACTTTGCCTCTCAAACTGTTATTCTGTCTACACATGGCACTGTGGGATGCCTGTGATATTTTATAAAGTTAATAACTTTCTCTTAATTGGATGAGTTTATAGAATAGTCTAAGCAATTAACAATAATTACGCCAAAGATTCCAAGGATGCTCCACAAACACTGGCGTATTAAGCCATTTGGGGAAAAAACCACAACCCAAACACACTGTCACAAGACAACACACAGGCACACGCACACGCACACTCATACACTCCCTGCAGTTCTGTGACCCAGAACAAGTCCCCATTTCCAGGCCACAGGATGGTGGGGCTTCTCTGAGATGCTAGAAAAGAAATGGCCCCTGTCACATTTCAGTACGCTCCCGCACCTCCCTCCCTCCGCCCCACCTAGCTAGGAAGAGGGCTTGCAGGGCCAGGTCCTGTTGGACTTGTTGAAGGACACACTGTCTATCCATGCACAGGTGACCATGCAGGACAATGTCCCCTGGGCAACTGGCAAAGACTTTTAATAAACTAGGTCTACAACAGTATAATAGCCTCCGCCTGCCTCTCCCCCGCACCCCCCCCGCTCCCCCCCCCCACTCTTTCTCTCTCTCATGCTACCTTTGATCTCCACAATGCCTTTTCTAGGATGATATCTCATTCAAAAAGGACAACTGCCAAAGAGTGTGGAATTCAACATTACCTGAATCAAGTTTTTGAGCTATTCAATATAGCTCCTTTCACACAGTTATAGACATGCAGGGTTGGAAGAGTCTTAATCTCATTCAGTGGTTGGATGGCTTCTCCAACATTCTACCAGGTGGTTGTTCAGTCTTTGCTGGAGCACCTCCACTGATGGGGAGTTCGCTACCCTCTGAAGGCATCATTCCATTGTAAGGTAGCTTTAATTATGAGAACCAAATTCCATATAATGGAACTTAAATTTATCTCCTTGGAACTTCCACCTGCTTGTTCTACTCTTTGGAGACTAAGTGAATTTCCTCTTTCATACAACAGCTCTTCAGTTTTTCATTACCTATGAGTCATGTTCCCCCAAACACCCAAGTCTTCCCTTCTGCAGGCTGGTGATCCCCTGTTCTTATGACCTTTCCTACCATTCCAAGCCAGCTTCAGAAACTCCTCCATCTCAATATAAACACATTCTAGCCCTAAAATAAAATAGGTCCCTAGTCTAAAATGTTCATGTGACTGTCACCCTCTCTTTTTTAGGTTTGGTTTGCTTAAAAAATAAATAAATAAAAAGAATCAGTCTTTGCAGGCAAAGAGATGCTTGCATTTGGGCTGGGGCAAATGAAGAGCAGGGAGGAGAGAGGCATATCAATAGGGAAAGGGGGAGCATGGGATTGAGAAATGGGACCTCTTGCTGCTAAGGCTGCCTTAGGCAGCCCAAGACTGATACCTGCAGGCATGTGCCTCAGTCCCCCCTTGGGATGGCCTTGAGTGCCACTACCATTCATTGGGGAGGGTGTGCGGGAAAGCGAGACTCTCCATACGGGGCTGCTGAATAACGCAGAAGCTGTGTCCTTTGTCTGCATCTTCCAGCATCAAGCCTGCCCCCAAAGCGCCTCACCCAGGCTGGCTCAGCGAGCCAACTCCTGACCCATCCTTCTCTGTCTTTCTCCCTGTCCCCTCCGCCGTTCCACTCTCGCCTTTATGTTTCTAGCTTGGGGGTGCCCGTGCCAGCCCATCTGTTCAGTCCCATATGCTGTCCGCGAGGGCTGCCAAGTCAGGCCCGGTGCTCAGTGACTCTACTCCAGCCTGGGCGGCTGGTCTGAGGCCTTCTCTGCCCTACCTGGTCGCTAGGAAACAGCCTGGCTGCTGCGTCGGGGCCGGGCCTCGATGTGGTGGCGTTGTGGCCGGGCCATGGCTATTGGCCCAGGACACCTGACGGGCATCCGTGCCAGCCTTCTGCGGAAACTACCCCTGGTCAGGACCCAGGTCCTTGGAAAAGTACAAAAGAGCAAGACCCTCCCAGGCTGGAGAGCCTCATTCACTGTGAATTTGTAGACCACAGGGTGGAGAGCTATTCCGGAAAAATTAAGATTTGGAGGATAACGGAAAAGATGTTTAATCTTTTTTTGTGCCCTTTGCGAATCTGTAGTTCCTTTTTAGCTAAGGAACTTAAAAGTGGATTATGGATAACATATTTTGATTCCAAAATGTTCATGTTGGTATACTTACAAGGGTATAAATGAAGATTTGAAAAACATGGCTACATTTTGGGAAATGCAAAGTTTCTCTTATTTTATCTTACTTTTTTTGCTTGTGAAGTAGTTTATAGATACATCTTTATATGTTTTCACACATCCACAGCAGGGCATAGGTCATAGGGCACCTAATTTTCTTGCCCCTTCCTCAGCCAATTCTTTTGGAAGGGTACTGAAAGGCATGCTTCAGGGGAAATAATTTTTAAAACCTGAGTTCAAATTCTCAATCTTGTATTTATTATCTTTGTGACCTTGGGCAACTTCTCTGCGCCTCAGTTTCCCAATCGTAAAATGGGGATAATAATTTTAAAAACCTGAGTTCAAATTCTCAGTCTTGTATTTATTATCTTTGTGACCTTGGGCAACTTCTCTGCGCCTCAGTTTCCCAATCGTAAAATGGGGATAATAATTTTAAAAACCTGAGTTCAAATTCTCAGTCTTGTATTTATTATCTTTGTGACCTTGGGCAACTTCTCTGCGCCTCAGTTTCCCAATCGTAAAATGGGGATAATAATTCCAATTCCATAAATTTGGTGAGAAAATTAATTAAAACCAATTTGGTCACACACACAGCACAGCGCTTAACTCACTGGAAACAATAAATCATTGCTTGAATGAAGACTAGCCTGGTCAATTACAGCCTTGTGACTCCGAGGTGCCAAATACCGGTGGTCCTAAAACAGTGTCCTAGGTTCCCCAGAACAGCAGGTAAAGCCAGGCAACAGCTCTTAAAGTAGATGAGGAAGCATCTCAGACCAGCAGACGTGGGGACATGATCCAGCTTCCCTGCACAAACCAGAACTAGCTCTGAATTTCATCAGCCACCAACAGTGGAGAACTAACAAACTGCTCTCTTTACCCCACAAGTATGTGCACACACTGCCAGCTTCCTCTCCCTCCCTTCTCCTTCCCCCCTCTTCTCTCTGTCTCTCACACACACATACTCCCCTCCCCCTAAGATTAGACTGGATTCCAGTTTTATAAGTCCTTTCTGACACCTACAGCCAACCAACTGCTCCATTTAATAGGAAAGACACTGTGACTGAAATTAACTCCAGAGGGGGAGATTTCCAAGCCATTGCACAGACAGGCTTGTCTGCTTGCCACCCGTTTGGACTAGGGCCCCCCACTTTACCACACCTCCTCCCTTTCCTCCCCCAAGTCACAGAGGAAACACCCTTGCCTTTGTAGATCCATCTTAGGTCCGGATGGGGTACCCAACCCACAGGGGCAAGTGGAAACCAAATACACAGAATTTAGAATCAGTGTGGAAGCTAGACGGAGTGGACTTGGAGTCAGAGAGATGAGTTCCAATTCCATCTCCACTGCTTGTTAGCTGTGTGACCTTGAGGAAATTACTAAACTTCTCTGGCTCTCAGTTTCCTCAACTGCAAAATGGGTACAATAATAACTACCATAGCACGTGACAGTGAGAATTAAGGACAATAATGCATGTGAAAATATGTCATGTAGTACCTGGGATACACAGTAGGTGCTTAATAGATGACAGCCCAGTTAAAGTCTGCATTTCAGCTTCGAGGCAGAGATAGAGAAGTCTCCCAGGTTGTAAAAATGTCTTTATGCCAACCAAACAGTTTACAGTCTACGGACACGGCATCTGGGATAATTAAGTTGAAAATGGGAAATACTTGTGCTCCTTTCAAAGCCCAGCTTGAAATTTCCTTCCATTAGGAAATCTTCTCTGATCAGACCACTCAAGTTTTACTGCTCTTTTTATTGGTTGCCCTTCAGCACCTATAGACACAGATATAGAGAAAGCTCTATTATAAGTAAGCGTAGGGCTTCCCTGGTGGCGCAGTGGTTGGGGGTCCGCCTGCCGAGGCAGGGACACGGGTTCGTGCCCCGGTCCAGGAGGATCCCACATGCCGCGGAGCGGCTGGGCCCGTGAGCCACGGCAGCTGAGCCTGCGCGTCCGGAGCCTGTGCTCCGCGATGGGAGAGGCCACAGCAGTGAGAGGCCCGCATACCGCAAAAAAAAAAAAAATAATAATAATAATAAGTAAGCGTAATAGGTGGATGCTTAACTTACAGATTGTTAGGAACAAATTTATTTGCTGATGTCTGAAAACCTAAGGTTAAGTAATTTTCAGATGGCTCAGCAGTGACACCTATCTGTTAAGTCTGGTGCTACAGACCAGCTCTATTAGACAAATATTTTAACCAAAGGAGGAAAGCAGGGAGAACAGTGCTTCAAGAGAGAAGTCAGGGGATTCTAGGCTCAGGAAAAGGACCTATTTGGATAGCAGCAGGAAAATCTTCTTTACAAATATTAATGTATCTTGTTGCCCAATTGGACTCTAGGATCCCAAGAGTAGGGCTGTATCTCTTTCTTTGGGGAAAAGAACATGGGATATGGAGTTAGAAGCTGGGCTCTGCCACTTTGTTGGCTGTGTGGTTTTGGGTAAGTTACTCAACACCACTAAGCCTCATTTCCTTATTTATCTGCTAGAGATAACACTTACCTCAAAGGATTAAAGATTAAATGAGATAATGTGTGAAAGTACTGGCCACTTACTAGCTGTGCATCCATAGGTAAGAAATATAGCTGCCCTGAGCCCCAGTTTTCCAGTTTCAAAAGTGGGGTCATCATGAGGTTACCATGCGGATCAAATGAAAGGATGTGTTTTGTGAAAAGTGCTCTATACACTGAAATGCTATTTAAACATTTAGTTATTACTATTGCAAGCATATTACAAGGCCTGAAATTTAGATGACCCTCATTCCATTTTTGCTGAATGAATGAATGGTGGATTGAGAGACCATTGCCTAGTCCAGGCTCAGATGTTTGCCAAAATGAGGACTCCCTCAAAAGGAGAGGAGGTCTGACCAGACTACTACCAGACTGGTTTTTCCCAACAGATCCATATTTAGCTTTGCCCATGCCAGAGGGCCAGCGGCCTGGAAGCTCTATAGAAACAAATGAGGCGGCTTTGTGACGTTGCTTCACCGTGGAGATACATACCCTCTTTGGTGTGAGACAAGGAAGCTGAAAAGCCACCATCTATAAGATGTGGATTCTGACTTGTCTTCTGGGAGAAGGGACAGGCTATACAAAGTTGCCCCCCCTTATCTTCCCCTGTGATGGATGGTGTGCAGGTAGGAGGGAGCTGGCTGCCAATGGGGGGGAGCCTGTCGAGCTGATAGCTCACATGTGGATCAGACACACCCCCAGCCCAGGTCTCGGAGAACACTGTCTGAACCAACCCAGCGCCCGTTCCCTCCATCCTCGCCTGGAATATTTTCATGTGTATGTTCTGGAACTCCACCCCACTGCTCAGTCCTGGGTGAAGCCTCCCATTTCATGTCTGGGTCATCCTACTATTTTCAGTTCTGAATGACCAGAGCCCTAACCCATGAGGGATGAGGGGATACCAGGACCCAGGGCCTTCAGCAAAATCAAGTTCATCTTAACAGCATACACTTTGGCACTCCTCACTCTTCCAAGGCACTCAGCATGCACAATGTTTCCCAGGCTGCACTTCTACAGGATCCTATGGGTAACAGATTCAGTACATCATATGTGTTTATATAGAAATAATAATATTTACTGAGTCCATTCTGTGTATCAGACCCTGAAAGGTGTACACACACACACACGTAAGCTCTTCCACTGGTAGAACAGTGTAGACATCATGAGTGCTGACTTGACAGTAGGCTAGTTTGAGCTCAAATCCTGGTTCTCACTAGTTGTGTGGCTTTGGGTATATCATTTAATATCTTGAAGCTCTAAGCCTACCCCCTCCTCACTCTTAAAGGACATGAGACCCTGGTTTTCATCAACTAACATCAATTGGAAACCCCTGTGATGTTAAAGGGCATCCGCTGGTCTAAGATGCTAAACTCTTCCAGTAGAAGATGCCTTAGTGTGGGATCTGGGGTCAGTTTGTCTTGGCTCCATCACTCACCAGTTCTGGGACCTTGGGGAAGTTAAATAACCTGAGAGTCAGTGTCCTTGCCTCTAAAATGGGGATAATATTAATACTGATCTCACTCTATTGTTGTGAAGATTAAATAAGACAAATGACCCTAAAACACTTAGCCCAGTGCCTGGTACACAGTACATGTTCAATAAATCTTAGCTATTATTGTTAACTAAACTCCTAACGGAAGAGGAAGCAGAGGCTCAAGAGGAGAGATAAATTAGGAGCTTGGGATTAGCATATACACGCTACCATATATAAAACAGATAAACAACAAGGACCTACTGTACAGCACAGGGAACTATACTCAATATTTTGTAATAATTTACAAGGGAAAAGAATCTGAAAAGGAATATATATATATATAAAAATAACTGAATCACTTTGTTGTACACCTGAAACTAACACAACATTGTAAATCAACTAACTTCTTTTTTTTTCTTAATTGAAGTATAAGTAACTTGCCAAGATACCCACCTGGCATTTGAAGCCAGGTCTCTGGCACGAGACCAGTGGTGGCGTAATAGGGACGATGGCTTACTGTTCCCATGCATGAAAACTACAGATATGGCTACAGTGTCTGCCAAAGAGCACGATGGTGGGCATTCAGGTACCATGGAGGACAGGCGGAGAGAGCTCTCTGTACAGAAGGTAGAGTGAAGAGATAGAACAGCTTACCCTCAATTAAGCGACGAACTTTCTTTTTACCATTTGTTGGTTCCAAATTAAAGCGAGTCTAGCCAATTTGCAAAGCCACCCACCAGCTTCAACTTGATTGAAATGAGCTGGACGGGAGTGACAGCCTCACCAGGTGCTCACAGAGAAGGCTGAGAAGGGTCAGAAGCAGAGGCTTAGTGAGCAACAAAGGGCGGGAGGAGGGACTGTCAGCAAGGCCTGGAAAGACGGGGTGCCTCTTCCTCAGCCCCCAAGGAATGACCGGAGCCATTCTTGACCTTGTAGCCCTTGACAGAGGGATGAATAGTAAGGGGATCTTAACCTGCAAATCGAACGGGATTTGGAGGTTCCAAACCGATCTGTAAACAGGCTACAAGAGAGACAGGGTGGAAAGTAAGTCCATTACACGTTCAAAAGAAGGCATCGAGTGCACCTGGGTTTTGCCCTCTTCGTTCTACATTTTGGCCTTTTTATTTATGGTTTGCTCATGTCTGGGTGAGGTAATCATGACAGGCATTTGCATGTACTCTGGTGGCCCAGAAAACAGCCCGCAGTCACTCCCTGGCCCTTTAACTCCTTCACTCCCCCGCCGGGTGCTGGAGGCACCCACATCCATCCCTCACGGAGAAGCTTCATAAACCTTGGGTCCACATGCAACCTTGGCTGGAATCACAGCTTTGGGAGCCAGCCTGTGGGGCAGAGAAGCCTTCTAGGCAGGGGCATGGATGAATGCGGGGCCTGGCAGGTGAGCGAGAACCGGAGTTCGGGAGGCAGACTTGGTTTTGGGTCAAGGTCAGTGGTTCCCAAAATTGTCAGCAACTGGAACCACTCGAAGAGCTTCCAAACCCACCAGTGCCTGGACTCACCCCACATACTATAATGTCATTAGTCTCCGTGTGGCCTGGGTTTTGGACGTTTTAAACCCCCCTCCCCCAGTCGAGTCTGGGAATCCCTAGGACCCCCTGGGAGAAGGAGTCCTGTTCACACCCAGACTCCACCTCTCCCACCGCAAGCACACAGGTCATCTCTACGGGGCCTCACAGGTTGCTGGGCTCAGCACGACTGCTTTATGAGAAGGCAGTGTCTGAAGAAAGGGATTTCAGGGGCCTGGCAAAATGCCCTCTGGCTTTCAAATCACCTCTCCCACCTACTCCCTGACACCTGCAGCTCCCTTAGCTGGGACAAAGCTCTTTATTCCACAGTGAGAGATAAGGCTTAGAACAGCAATGCCCTTGGGAGGCTTAGCCACGTTGCCTGCCTGTGGAAACAGGAAAGCTAGAGGGGGTCCCCTCATTTTAGAAATGAGAAAACGGGGCCCCAGAGGTGTGATGCGATCTGGCCAAAGCGATCTGTTCAGCAGGTCAGCCGTAGAGCCTGGGGGTAGAGTGGATCCTTTCCACACTCAGCACAGCTCGGTGTGGGGCTGGCCTTGAAGGCGCATCCTATAGGTGTCTGTGGTGGATTTTTGTATCAGACATCACGCTGCCCCCTACACGCCGTGTGGAAGTATGTCGGGGCGTTTTTTGATTGTTAACAATGCCTATAGGTGCTGCTGGCATTAGTGAGCGGGGTCCAGGGACACTAAATATCCTGTAATGTGTGGGCCGTGCTGCCCAAGGAAGAATAGTCCAGCCCCAAGTGGCATCGGTGTCCCCTTGAGAAACACTATTCAACCCTGGGCTGCAGCAGCTTCTGAGGCCCTTCTTCCCCTAAAACCATTACAGCAATGCTGGTCCCACGTTGCGGGCTCAGCCACGATGCCGGCACAGGAAGCAACTACCCCCAGGCAGGCTCCACGGGCACTGTGCGCCCAGTACGTGGGCAGCGGGGTTTTCCACAGCTGCCACTCTGCCCCACGATCTGGAGCTAAGCCCTGGGTTCAAGGGAGGCTGGAGACCTCCATACCAGCTTCAGGTCGGGGGTAAAAATGCCCCGTGGGTGGCGTTCCACAAAGCCCGCTCCTGCTGGGACCATCCCCTCTTCTGGCATCAGACCTAGACAAAGACTCAGACCAAATAACCATCTGCCCTGTGCCCAGCCCGCGTGGCCCCAGTCCCCTGTGGATGCTACACACAGCAAAGGGCTTGCCAGCGACGGCTGCCCTTTCTTGAACAGATAGGACACTGAGTGGTGAATCTGGGCATCCAGGCTGCTGCCTGGTTGTCTACTGGGGGTACCCCTCTCCTCTTAACCCAAGGTGCTTACCCCTCTCCTCTAGATCAAGGTTTCTTGATTTGATAGTGAGGTGAGGTTAGACTGATGGACGGGCCATCATCAGGTACTTAAAGAGGCCGAGGCGATTTCATTTGTTCACGGGGCCATCCTGTGTCCTCTCGAGCCTCAGCTTTCCTTATCCATAAAGTGGGTCATCCAGCTGCTCGCCCCACTGCAGTGAGGACCAGATGAGGTAGAGCATGTACAAGGGTGTGGCAGACTCTAACTCTATACAAAAAACCCCCTCTACACAGGGGGCACTTATGTTGTCATCCTTTTTCCAGGCACCCAATGCCCCTCTGTTGCCAGGGCCCACACCTGCACCCCTCAGGCCTGGCAGGACCCAGCTCCCCTGGCCTGCTGTCCCCAAGGACTGTCCGCCACACCTTGCCCACCTGGGGCAGGGCCCCGAGGGCCTGGCAACAAGGAGCAGGCATACAGTAGGGCAAATCTCATAATATACTCCATGGTGTTTGTTACCTGCCCACGAGCAGCGCCCTAATTCCCTAGGAAGAAAGAGAGAGGGGGGAAAAGAAACCTGCAAAAGAAGTCAGCCAGGCCTGTCGGCAGCGGCTCCCGCGAGACTTTACACGTAGGAAGACGAGCTGACATTTATGGTGGGAAGTTTTATTTCTGTGGTAAATAATCTCTAATGGTGTAGGCCATTACACTAATTACAGCAGACAATTAATTTTCTAATTCTTTTTTTTTTTTAGGTGACCACATATTATAAGAGAAACATAATTTATTCCTTTTCTTCCTGGGCGGATATGACAGGGCTTATCCTGTCATCCTGCCCCACCAGAAGCTGAGATGGCAGGGGAAGTTTTCCTCCGCAGCCCCTGCTCCACCAAGAGGTTCCCAGAGGGTCCAGGAGCTCCCCAGCCCTCCTCTCCCCCTTAAACATTGTTCTCATGCAAAAGCTCTTTCCTTGCCACCATCTGAAGATGATTTTCCTTAGATCAGCCCAGTTTCCCTGAGGCCTTGGGCACATGGGCTGGTGTCGATCTTCAAAGCTTTGATTGAAGGCCTGTCTCATGTCCTTCATGGGGGAGCATCTGGTAAAGCCAGCCAGGCCGCCATCACCACACGCACTCCCGCCTCTGAGCCGCAGGGCTCATGTTCCCTACCGCCTGGATTCCCAGGTACCCCTTTCTATGTAAACCCCGTCCAGGACCGTGGCTTAACTCAGCTTTCAGCTCGATATAAGTCTTTGCATGAGCGTATCCGTGCAGCGCCCAGTAGGGAACGTGGGCAACTTCTGCACCAGGCACGCTGCATACATTAAATTTTCGAAGGAGGTTTCCACATCCTTATTTCGGAGCTGAGGCTCAAAGAAGTTAAGCGCCTTGTCCAAGATCACACACCTGGGGGTGTGGTCAAGTTGGACAGGCATCCGGCACGGAGCCCATGCATTTTCTCTTGCTCCCCTGGGCCCATGGTTGACATTCTATCAGGCATTAGGCCCCTTGTATCCCTCTCAGACCTCATGAGTGCTTCATTTTCCAAACTCCTCCAGCTCCGGGCAAGACCACTCTTATTCCCCGAGGGGACCATAGGCCCCTCTGCACGCTCCATTGCCCCAGATTCCTCACAGAGACCATCGTGGGCCTGGGCACCCGGGATTTCTCACTCATTATCCTGATATTTTAAAGGGATTTATGTTTTACAAAGCCTGTCCATCCCATACTGCATTTGAACCTTACAATATCCCTGTGAGGGAGACATCCCTATGTCATAATTCCAATTCTAAAGATGAGAGATGGAGGCGTCCAGGGTGACACAGCTGGGTGGACGTACAGACAGAACTAGCGTCACGTCTTCTTCCCCTTGTCCAGGGATATTCCTGCCACAACACCGGCTTATGCAACTGAGTACAGGATGGCATGAATCCTTCCACGTACTCCCTGCAAAACCCACAGGGCCAGCCTCTGCTCATGGCCCCTTCCCAGGGTGGGAGGGCAGATGTTCCCCGTAACCTCTGAGTTGAGGAGGAAGCATCAGTCCTTGGCGGCCCTGCCTTCCCTGCCCAGCTTCCTGGTACAGTTAGAACCACCGGTTTTAGAGCAGGACAACCTCCCCATCTCAGCACACGCTCACCCTCCTGGATCTTGCCCTCCCAAGGCTTCAACGATCACCATGGCACTGTCAGCCCCTCAACCTGGGCCCAGCCCCAGCCTCTGCCCTGGGCTTCAGCCTGTCCCTCAAACACATCTCTCCTGCTATCTCTCCCTCACAGCTCCTCCTCCAGACTTCATTCATTCACGCATTCACTCAAAAAAGTCCTTATTGACTCATCAGATACGTGTACACTCACGTTCGTAGCGGCATTATTCACAACAGCCAAAAGGTAGAAGCAACCCAAGTGTCCACTGACACTCGGATAAACAGAATATGGTATATAAATACAATGGAATATTATGCAGCCTTAAAAAGGAAAAATAACTTCTGACCATATGCTACAACAAAGATGAACCTTGAAGACATTATGCTAAGTGAAATAAGCCAGACACAAAAGGATGACTATTATATGATTCCACTTATATGAGATCCCTAGAGTAGTGAAATTCATACAGACAGGAAGTAGGATGGTGGTTGCCAGGAGCTGGAGGGAGGGGGGAATGGGGAGCTGCTGTATAATGGGTGCAGAGTCTCAGTTTGGGACGATGAAAAAGTTCTGGAGGTGGATGATGGTGACGTGATGGCTGTACAACAAGGTGGGTGTACTTAACGCCACTGAACTGTACGCTTTGGTTAAAAAGGCGCACTTTAGGTTACGTGTATTTTACCACTATTTTTAAAAAGCTTTATTGTGTGCCTATTATATGTCAGGCACTGTTCTAGGTTGTGGGGACGTGGCAGTAAACAAAATAGAGGAAAAAATTCTTGCCCTCATGAAGCTTACATTCTAATGTAACAGAGACAATCAACAAGGAGACAATCGACACGTAAGGAAGTTGGCACTGTAGGTCAAGTGGTTGCTAAGTGCTATGAAGAGAAATAAAGGGGGATAAAGAGGGAAGGAGAATGATACGGGGGCTGCTATTTCACACAAGGGTCAGGGAAGGCCTCTGTCATAAGGTGATGCTGGGGCACACACCGGAAGGCAGGATGGAGTGAGCCACGTGGATAGCTGGGAGCAAGGTGTGTCTGATGGAAAACTAGCACGTGCAAGGGCCCTGAGGCCGGGGCCAGTGTGTCTGGACCAGAGTGAGCCAGGATGACAGAGAGAGGGGCCAGATCATGCAAGGCCTGCAGCCTGAGCTTTGGAGTTCATTAGCATAAACTTTTTATTGTTTTTCATGGTTTTCAGACCTTGGACTAACTTAGCTGTCTTGATTGAGAGCTTGGACTCTGACGCCAGTCTGCCTGGGCTCACATTCCAGCCCCTACTTCCCAGAAGCATAGACTTGAGCAAGATACTGACCATCTCGGGCCTTATTTTCCTCATCTGTAAAATGGGGATGATGATGCCAATGCCTCCTTCACGTAGTAAGCCCTCAATCCGTGTCAGCTTTTATTATTCTGGCTTGCTTTGACTTTTCCTCTCTTGCCCTCGATAGCTGACCTGCTGCCAAGTTCTATTTAAGTCCACCTCAGTGGGCCCAGAGTGGCTCCTCACGTGGGCAGGTACGCCAGCAGCCAGGCCACATTCCTCGAAGGACAGCTAGGCTCCTGACATGAGACTCCACCTGTGCCCTGCATGGACCCTCTCCCACTCACTTTTTCCTTCCCTTGACCATTTACTCCACTTGTCTTGGTCCTAGGCTGGGTTCCAGACCTGCTGCTGCTCCCAGATGGGACTTGACTGCCTGCCCAGCTTGGCGTCCCCCTGGCCACCTCCCTGCAGGGGTTCTCCCAGCCTGCACACCTGGCCTCCCCACAATGCACGCCTCCCCAGAGCCTCGCCCGTCCACCCGTCTACATTTTCTCCCACTTTCCAAGTTCAGGCCTGTCTTCTCCACGCCTAGGTCACCACCCTAGCTTCCCAGACGGTGCTTCTGCCGCTGCTTTCCCTTTGGTCTGATGTGCCCATGTGGCTGTCGCATAATACCTGCTCCCGTTCCATCACTCCAAGTCCCTCCACGTGTGGTCCCAGCCTGGCCCCGAGCATGGCTAACCCACATGGAACATGAATTTCCCAAACTCAGATAGAAATTAGAAATGGCAGATTGATCAGTATTAATGAGGCTTAAAAAACAGAAAACCAAAAACCCCCAAACCCAACGGATCTAGGGATTAAAAAAAAAAAAAAGATGAAGAAGAATCAGCTCTACTTCAAGTGTAAATGAGGCGGTCTGGGGGTTTTCACTGATACATGTCACGGTCTGGAGGGGTAGTATGGCTGTGCTGGGCACCCCTGGGGTGTGAGGTCTGGTTTGGAGGCTCAGCAGTGCTGATAGGCAAGTGCCGGTGACCAGGCAGCTTCCCTGGTGCCGAGAGCCCAGCACCCCCAGCTATCCCTCTGGACCCCCTCTAAGAGGCCTGCATGGCTGCTGGGCTGACCGGGCCAGGAAGCTCCAAGGTTGCTCCTCCCCGCGCCAGGGACCTGCAGAGCTGATGGCTGCCAGGCTGAGCGCCGGGATGGGAGTGCAGGTGGCCTCAGGGTCACGTGACAGCGGGAGGCTTGCTCTGGGATCTGGGACAGCCCCCGGGGAGCCCTGGGGACAGAGGACAGTGCTCTCTCCTCCCAGGAGGAAGCAGCCGGAGGGGCCTGGATGGACTGGGCAAGGCTGATGAGAAACTACTAGTCAGACAGGCAGAGAGAGCAAGGGAAATGGCAAGTGACAGACACAGACAGTGGGAGAGACAGAGAGACAGTCGGTGAGGCTCAGAAACTGGGGGAGGGGAGAGAAGCCAGAAAGAGACGTAAAAAGAGAGGAGAGCCCAATGCGGCCTCACAGGGCCTGAGAGACAGCACACTGAGGCAGAGCGACAGTGGCTGCAGACGGTGGAGGTTCTGTGGGGCGGTGGCCAGAGCGCCCCTGCCCCGCACGGCACTGCTGTAGGGCACAGTGATGATGCCTCCCACCCCGGAGCCCCTTCCCCCTTCTTCTCACAGTTCCCTAACTTGCTGGAAGGAGAGAAAGAGAAGCAAGACAGGCCAAAGGGGGCCCGGCCACATGGCCTGTGGACGGGTCAGTGAATGCACTTAATATGCCCACTGCTAATCGGCCTAACAAACAGAACACACATCTGCTCAGCTCAGAGGCCTTGGAGCCGTGTGTATGCATGTGTGTCTGTGTGCAGCTGTGTGGACACGTATGCATGTATGGGTGCGCATGTGTGTGCGTGTATGTGTACAGGTATGTGTGTGTGAGTGTGTGCGTTCGGGTGTCCATTACTCCTTAAGCCAACCATCTGCCCATCTAACCATCCAACCACCTCCACTTTGGAGCCTTTTCCCTGGGCCAGGCCCTGAGCTAACCTCTGGGGTGACAGAGGACAGCGACCTGGTCCCTGTCACCGGGGAGAAGCCCCCTAAGCAGAGGGGAGAAGGTCTACAGACGGGAGAGGCTGGCTGAGTCACAGGCTTATCCCAGGCCGGAGGGGCAGCAAAGCCTCTCACTTGCTGATGAGAATGTCGTAGCCCAGAGAGGGGATAGCCTCGGCGCCCCATGGACTGCTGGAGGGACACTAGCAGTAAACTAGCTGTAGCCTCCAGCCCATAAAGTAATGTCTTCTACGGCCGGGTTATCAGAGGCTATCCACATGCTGGGGGAAGGGTTGGGAAGCTCACCAACGTTCCAGCGCGGCCACTGCGTTCTCAGGCCACTGGAGCTGTCAGGTTATAGTAAACAGTCAGGTCTCTCCAAACCCCATCCCTTGGCACTAGTTCTGCTTCCTCCTGGGCCTTTAGGCAGCTGAAGGTAGCCACTGTATTTCCTCAAAGCCTTCTCGTCTAAACCTTTCCATCCCCTTACCATCCTGAACCCCCTCATCCTAGGAGGGAGCAGGCCATCGAAGGGATTGGTTCTGGGAGCTGAGATGCCACCAGACAATCTGGTCAAAAGACAAGTGCTTGTAAAGTCACTCTAGGGGATGGCCAAGACTTGCACTGAGTTTTATGACACAGCCCCAATATTTGGTCTGCAGTTGGATTTTGTTCACGGGAATGAGCCCAAGAATTTTCCCTATTCAGAAAATTCAGGCTCACACGAGTCTCTCACCCATTGATTTCTCCATATATAAGAGCTGCACTAATTCACTCAGAATAACTCTCACTACCCATTTATTAAGCGTTTATTATGTGCCAGGCACCATGGAAAGGGCTCTACGTGTATTATCTCATTTAATTCTCCCAGCAAAGCTAGAGGTGGACACTGTCTACTAAGGAAAAGCAAGCTGAGGCTTACAGGAATTAACTCGTTTATGTTTACACAAATAGTAAGTGGTCACTTCAAAGCCAGACTTCCTACCAGGAGGCCCCGCAGCCTCTCGGGAGCGGGCTGGTCCAGGTGGGTGCTAAGTATCTTACCACGCCTGGGACAGTACCACCTTGGCCTTCAGCCTCCTGATCAGGAAAGACAACACAAAGCAAGCTCTCTTTATCATCTGGAGTTTGGGCTGACAACTGTACCGAGAAGGGTGGACTCCTGGGGACAGTAAGCGTCTCCCCGTGGCCTGTGGGAACCCATGCATCCACTGGCTGAGAGGTTGGGCAGGAGACACCTTGGCCAGCCCGGCTCCAGCCACCCTTCAGAGAAGGAGACCCTTGTCCTCCCCATAAAGACACGTCTCCCAGCTGAGAAGGCCCGAGGGGTAGGGAGGAGACAGATGCAACTGAATCCAGCCCTTGCTGCCTGTCAGCGCAGAAGGAGGGCTCTGAGTGCTCTAAAAACTGGGTTAAAAATGGCTTGGCTGTACCTATCTTATCTGCTTTACGCTGAAAGCCTTCAGCGCATGGCAGGTTTTCACATAGAATTTTCCTTGCTAATCCCCCTTTGTTAGCTCTGATGCCGACACTGCAATACCAACCTCGTCTGAGCGATTTGAGAGGGATTACAGACCCTCAATCCTTCAGCGCGTGGGAGAAGAATGTTTTCTCAAATCAAATTTTACACAAACTTGTTTTCAAAAATAATGAAACTGCAAATCCCTCCTCGGGATTGAAGGGTGGGGGGAGACACTTGTCTCTTCAAAATTCAACACGGCAAACGGAAGCCTGTCCTCCTGGAGGGCAAGGAGAAGGTACAGAGCCACCTACCTGGCTGATTAATGGCATTGACCTTTCTCGTCCTCCAGACTGTCACGCTTGCTAAGTGGGGCTCTGTGATAGCAGGAAGGGTCAGATGCTTTGGCATGGGTTGGCATTGGCCATGACCCTGTGCTCCGAGTGGTACCATGATCAAGGCAGAGAAACAATGGGGCAGGTTCAAATTCAAGTTCACCAAATGTATGTTAATAGTCTATCATGTGCCATGCGTTGTGCTGGGGATTGTGAGGGATGCAAAGATGAGTAAAGTTTGACCCTTGCCTTGGGGAAATCACAGTCCAGCAGGGAACCTGATATGGGGCAGATTGGGATAGGGGCTGTAATAGAGCAGCAAGTGACAGAAAAAGAGGTGATTCCGCTTTCTTAGAAGGCTTCCTGGAGGTGTGGGGGAACAGGGATGGGGTTGTGTTTCATGTGGGCTGGAACCTTGGATGTCTCAAAGGCTGTCCCATACAGAGCAGAAAGAGAGCCAGCGGGAATCAGGCAGACCGGTTCCGGGCCAGACTGTCACTAACTGTGTGACACTGGTGTATCACTACATCCTTCCCAGCCTCCGCTTCCATACTGTGGCATCAGACTGCAGCGGCACTCCCCTTCTGCCTGGCTTGGTAGAACAGGCCATCTTTAAGGCCCCTTGCAGCTCCTATAGGAGGCTTTAGAAGGTCAGGAAAAGGTAACAACAATATAAGATGCTGCGGGCCTGCGGGTTTCATCTAAGTTGCCCAGGGCCTCAGAGGCAGCCTGGGGTCTGTGCTGCCTGGAATTTGCATTAGTGATTTCTCCTTAATGCTCTGGTGGCAGGAGCTGATCAGCTGGGCCCCGAGGCCACATCCACTTGCAAATCCTCCTCCCTCTCGCCAGCCCCTCCCATCCCCTCCATGCCCACCCACACCTGGGCCCCCTGCAGGGTGGCCGCACCTGCCCTTCAAGGCTGACCTTTGTCACAGATTAGAGTTTGGTGGATCCCGAGCCTGGCTGGTCACAGGAGCTGGGCTCTCCTTCCTCGGTGCCAGAGGGAGCCGACGTGGGACGCCTCTAAGGGGCCAAGGCCTCTGGCTAGAAATGGGCCTTGAGATGGGATTTTGCCTGCGCTGTGGCTAGGCACAGGGAGCAGTGCGCCCAAGCCATAAACCCTCTCCTCCCTTGGCACGGCCATGCCTGCCACCCACCAAGCCCCCGACAGGCTGCTCAACAGGGAGCACATCACCTTATGGGGGCTGATTAAAGATGGATGTGCAGTCCCTGAGGTTACTTGAAGCTCAGGCTGCTCTCAAATGCATAACCCCAATATTTTCCTCTTAAGCAATTCTTCTGCTCTTTGATGTTCCGCCGCAGCAAACAATCACATTCAGTTTGGTGCACGGAAAGGGGAGGAGGAGAGGGGGAGGAAGGGTGCGGGGATACGGAGAGCGAGCCCAGCTCTGTCTGCCCATTCTTTCCGGGAAAATTCGGTTTCACCATTTCATCCCTGGCTGGTCAGGAATTCAGTAAGCTGTGGGTTGTCTTCTACAGCGCCAGAATCACGGGTATACGAGGGAACTGGTGCCAGTGGTTGGGTTTTATGGCTTTAAATGCAGAACTTCCCAACAGCTTTTAAAAAAAATTCTGTGACTCATCTGTCAATTTCCCTTTGCCAGGGTGCCCCCGGGGCTCAGAGGAAGGAACAGGGATGAGCCTCGGAATCATTTGTGTCTGGGAGAGGGGAGAAGGGAAGGAAAAGAGGAAAAGGGACGACAGAGGGGTCACCAAGAAGAAGGGGAGGAAGAGAAGGGGCAAAGGAGTTGGATCGAGGTGCGGGAGGAGAAAAGAAGAGCAGAGTACATGCGAAAAGAGAAGGAATGGGAAAAAGAAGAATCCATCCTTTACGACATGCAGAAGAGGAGGCGATGATGTAGCAAAGTCATGATGCTGGCTGGGAAATGTCGCTTTAGCCAAAACTGCGTTAAAATCATGGAAACCTACTGCTGGGGAACAGGGGAGGTAGTGGAGGCCCAGATCATTTAAACGACTGGTCCAAGGGTTGACCTCATTCTCTGGGCTCCCTTCCTTTCATCCCTACCCCTTCCAAAGAGTGGCCCAACCAAACTGTATTCCGACGCAGGGGTTTTGGTAATTTCTCTTCTGACCACGTCCAAATCACAACCGGTGTGCAGACCACCTGCCCTGCTCCCTGAAGCCAGGGACCGTGTCCTGGCAGGTGAGCGGGGTCAGAGAAGGGTTAATGTGCTGATGTTGAGACACTGTGTCTGAGGAAAAGCTGAGCCCTTCATCGGCATTATGGCTACAGTGAATAAAATTATACCCATACTTCTCCTGGCCAGACATCTGGGGAATAGGCATTCCTTTTTAAGAGTGAAGCAGTAAGTTTCATTACCATATTTTAATTAAAAGGAAAAATCCTGTTAAACAATTCCCAATGTATTGGGATTAGCAAAAACCAGCACCTGAGACCCAGTAACTCAGCATGTAGGAACACACTAACCAGACGTATTTTCCTCAGAAATTATCTCTACACCTGCCCCTCCCCTCCCAGCCAAGGAAATGGCTTCCAGCGGGCTCCATCCTGGGTGGGCCACGATGGGAGTTCCATGCTTCCCTCACTCCCTGAGGGGGAGAGTAGGAAGCCATATCTCCCCAAAACTTGTTGAAACCCCCAAAGCTTCCTACTCAAAGCACTGCTGGCAAGAAACCTGCTTTAGAAGATGGGGTAGTCCTGGGCTTAAAACCCACGGTCCCCACTTCCTAGTTCTGCAATTCCTTGATTTTTTTTTTAGCTTCAGTTTCCTAATTTGTAAAATGTGAATTGTACATCTACGTTGTAGGGTTGTTGAAAGGATTAGAACTTATATGTGGAAAGAAATTGGTACAGCGCTTAAGTAGTGGTTAGTAAATAAAGCGAAGCTGGTATCATTGCCTATTATTATTTTATTTGTGGACAATATAGAGGAACCACTTCCAGGAGATCCTGATAAAACACACCCTGCTTCATGAGCACGTCAGTCCAGGCTGGTCTCTCCAATTAACTGTCACAGCGGGCAGGTCACGCTTTCTCTTGCTTCCTGGCCTTTGCTCGTGATGTTCCCTGGCTGGGAACCCACTTTCCACTCCCATAGCCCTAGCACTTTGCCTGGGTAACCCCTGCTCACCCATCAACTCTGGATTTGGAAGTCGCTTCCTCGGAGGAGCCTTCCCTGTCTCGGGTGGAGGCCTGCCACCTGTGCACCTCGGTTTCTGGGTCACTGCAGTTCCAGAGTTTCTCTCAGAGCATCTGAAATGTCTGTGTAAGGGTCTGGAAATCTCCTTGGAGGCTGTGAGCTCCATAGGAGCAGGGACCAGGCCTTGGGTACTGTGATGTCCCCCACGTCACTGTCCATAATAGATGCTCAAAAAATAGATACATGAGAGAAATGGGAGAAAATGAGATACAAGCAGATAAAAATAAGTAGGGAAAAGTGGCAACGGAAGCGACAATTTCACACGTAAAGCACGTAGGGACCTTACCAGGACCACACGTTAATATATGGCCCCCCCAACCCCAAAGGCAATGCAAGGGGGTTGCATTCATAGGGAAATAGTCTCCAGACAGAAAGGATGTCGGCTCTGCTCCCCTGCACACGGGTAAACCAGCTGGGGTGGTGGGTACTGCTCCAGCCCCCTCTGTTAAACAGCCACCTACATGGCAGAGCCCATTCTGCAGAGACCACCCCAAATGGTGAGGGGACCCCAACTGAGACATGGCCAAGGGGCAGAGGATATTAGCTCAGCAGAGGTGGTTTGGGCCTCTTCCTAGGGCTCTCTTCAAGTCGAGCTGTCATGGGGCAAGGTAGGGACTGGACGTATTCTGGGTGACTCCAGGGGGAGACCCCAACTCAATCAGTGCACATTTGGGGAAGGCAGATTTGGTTCTGCGTGGAATGACTCACCATCCAGTTTGCCCAGGTCTATCCCAGCTTCAGTACTGAAAGTCCCACATCCTGGGGAAACCCCTTAGTCCTGGGCAAAACTCTCTGTCCCCCAGCACTAATCTACTTTCTATTTCTATAGATTTGCCTGTTCTGGGTATTCTGTATAAATGAAATCATATAATACGTGGTCTGTTTTGACTGGCTTAGTATAATGTTTGCAAGGTTCGTCTATGCTATAGCATGAATCCATAGCTCACTCCTTTTTACAGCCAGATAATATCCCATTTGCATGGACATTCCGCCTTATTTACCATTCCTCTGATTTGCTAATGGACATTCGGGTTGCTCCCGTCTTTCTGCTCTTATGAACAATGCTGCTATGAACATCTGTGCACACCTTTTTGTCTGCATGTTTGTTTCCATTTCTCTTGGTAGATACCTAGGAGCAGAATCGCTGGGCGTATGGTACTTCCATGTTTAAGCATTTGAGGAAAGGTCAGACTGTTTCCCAAAGTGGCTGCACTATTTTCTAGTCCCACCGGCCGTGTGAGAGGGTTCTGATTCCTCCACGTCCTCGACTCTCGACTCGTGTTATTACCTGTCCTTTCAAGTATAGTTGTCCCAGCGGGTGTGGCTGGCATGTTTTAACAATCAGAGCCCTGAGGCAATTAACTAGGCTGCTTGCAAAGTGGTGAGACCCCTGACATCACAAGTATCCCCACCGAACGGGATGAGCCGGGAGAAGGGCTGCCTATGTTGGCTCGGGGGTTGGATGAAAACAGGTCTAAAAGTCTTTCTTACCCTGCTCTTGGGGCTGAGGGGTTTGGAGGAAGGCTCTGGAAGGGGGACGGATGGTGAAGGAATCCAAAGGGGAGCGGAAAGTGGGGTGCAGACCCACACGCTTGCTCCCCGCCCCCCCAGATTCTGCTGCAGGCCTGCCAGGGGAAGCAGAGACGGCTCAGGAGCTGCTGGCTGGGTGCGGCTGCTGTCCAGTGTGGGAGGACTGGCCGCGGCTGCAGAGCCCCAGAAACCGCAGCCTCCACTACCATGCCCTTTCCACTGCCCCACGTGCCTCCTGTCCTCTTTTCGGGGGGCTCTGCTGCCCATCCTCCCTTTGACACCTGGCCTTTCCGTTTCTGTCTTGTCACCCTAGAAGGGGCTTTTCAGCTACCCAGGAATGTTCTCCCGCGGAGAGGTGAGCAGAAGAGGCGGGTGCTCTAAGTTGGGTGGGAGGGGCGGGGGATGGTACTCCAGTGCACGGGGCTGCTCGGGAAGCCTCAGAAGTGGCAGCCGCATCTCATTCTGCTGCCACCGTTCTCAAACGTGCAGCATAACCACGGCTCAGTTGCCAGTGCTTGGGCTGCGGCAGTGGCTCTCTCTTTCCTAATTTCTTCCTCACTCCCCATCCCACACACGTGTAAAGCCCATAGGACAAAGAGCTCCTTCCCTGCCCAGGCAGCCCATTCAACTGCTGAGCACCTTGCTGGCATTGTCATCCTAACACCATGCTGGCAGAGAATCCTGACATCCAAGATCTTGTTTAGTCCTTAGGAAAATCGTGGGAACGAAGTAGGGGAGGCATTGCTGCTCTCACTTTACAGACGGGCTTGAGTTTATATGAATGACATGCTCTAAATCCTATAGGGCAAGTGCCCTGGTCAGGACTCAAAGCCAGCTTCTGGGTTCTGGTCCAGTCATATGCTTTCCAGCTGCTCAAGCCAACAAAAACTTGGGCATCATCCTTGGCCCATCTAACCCATCAGAAAATCTTCCTCGTTCTATCTTCAAAATACATCTTGATAAAGCAACTATACCCTAATTTTAAAAAAAGAAACAAAATACGTCTTAAATCTGATCACTTCTCATCCCCACACCATGGCCCCAACCCCCAAATCCCTATTTTCTCTCACACGCACCTCTTGCCCACGTCTACCCGCAACCCACCTCTGGCCTCTGAAAACAGGCCAGGCACGCTCCTGCTTCCCCCTTTGTGTCTGTTTCAGTTTCTTCTCCATCCTCAACTTCCCCCAGCACAGTGTGGGGCCACAGCTGCACTCACTGAGATGTGTCACGTAACAGAACTGAGATGAGATTTGTTTCCTGCTGTGTGTGTGTGTGTGTGTGCACATGTGTGTGCATGAACACAGATGTGCTCTGGCTTCAACCAAAAGGATACAAAACCCAGGCACATAGCCATACTCTTAGCAAAAGCTTATTTACTCTACCCCTACTTTTTTTCATAGAGAGAGGGGAATACACACATTACATTGTGCAGCTAATCAGGTTAGAACCACTCCAACTGGCAAGATGAGATGGTGTGTTTCCAGTCGGGGAGAGGCCACATCTCAGTTCCCCTGCCATCCTGCCAAGTAATTTGGGTTTGATCGGATGCCAGGACCGGGAGCTAGTTGACCCAAGGGTCCCAGATAGAGATCATGTGTGACACAGATGGCTAAATGTCACCTTCTCCCCACCCCTAACAATGGAGGCTGATCGCTCCGAAGGCTGCAGGGCTGCTGGGGAGCAGGCAACCTCGGCCTCAGCTCTTTATCTTTCAAGACTAATTTCGGCATTCTCTGCGAGCACATTAGTGCGAGAATGCCTGTTACGGTTAGTTGTCTACATCCAAGATGAGGATATAATGACCTCCCTGGTGTCTCACACACGCATACACCCAGCCCCCCCACAGACACCCACTCTGCATCCGCACACAGCTGCCTGTGACTGTAGCAGCCATCCCATGTGACCCGGCCAATGGGGACTCATGTGGAGGCTTTTTAATTGTCTAGGAAGAGATGGAGGGGGTCCGGTCAGCATTAGCTCCAGAGTGTCAGAGCAGAACCTCCTTAAACTCCCAGATGGGAGGGTCCTCAGAAGGGGGAGACTTGGAGAGAGGGAAGAGGCTGAGGCTGGGAGCAATGTCACCAAGGGCTAATTCCTGCCCTATGCCTCACTGCAGGGCCTGCCACTCTCACGGAACTACAGGAGAAGGAAACGAGCAATTGCTGCTTATCGTTCACAGCTCAGCCCTTCGCGTGCCGTGGAGAGCTATTATTGAGTCCATTTTACCAACGAGGTAGCCTGAGGCTTCGGAGCCTAACGTCGCAGAGCTGGTAAAGTGGTAGAGCTAGGATTCCAACCCATGTCTTTGGCCACCAAGCCCGTGCTCTCCTGCCACACCGGCCTGCCGCTCTCTCCCCAGCAGCTTTCCCCACTCCACCAGTCCCTCCTCTGAACTCCTACTGTGTTCCTTCCCACCTCCCACTTAGCCCTTGTCATTGCGCTTGAGCTGCTTCTGGTTTGCAAACCCCACCCCCAAGCCCCCTGGATCATAAGCTCCTAGAGGGCAGAAACCATGACTTGGGGTCCTGCCGCATCTGAGTCTTACGGTGCTCTGGACGTCACAGTGCTGTTCGCTAAGCAGACTCTGGGCCTTAAACCAGCTATCAGGTAGGGTCCGTGGTGCCAGCCAGAGCGACCCAGGTCCAGTACGTGGGCATGGCCCCCCTAGCAGGGCTTGGCCAATTGCTGGTGGCTGGGGCCCTGGCAGGCTACTTAACCTCTCCGACTGGTATGGTTCAATGAGACTTAGCACCTGACTTAACAAAGAGGTGATAAGGATAAACAGCAATGTGTTTATTTATTTGTTTTAGCCTTTGGCCGTGCAGCGGTGGCTTGCGGGATCTGAGTTCCTAAGCCGGGTATCGAACCCGCGCCCTTGGCAGTGAAAGCGCCGAGTCCTAACCACTGGACCCCAGGGAACTCCCGAAAGCAATGTATTTAAAGTTGGGGGAATTCAAATCTGGATTGGGTATCAGATGACACCAGGTCATTGTTGTTAGGTGTGACAAGGGCCTTAGGGTCAGGTAAGAAAATGTCCCTATTTTGTATAAATGACTGCTGACATATTTAGGGGTGAAATGATAAAACGTCTGGGGTTTGCTTTAAAATAAATGAGCCAAAAGTAAACATAAAATGAGCAATAACGTAGAAGATGAAGTTAGTGTGGCAAAATCTTGGTAACTGTTAAAACTGGGTGATGGGCATAAGGGCGTTCGTTGGGTGGCCTCTCAACTTCTATGTATATTTGAAATTTTTTTCATAATTATAATACCAAAAAAGGTAAAAATAATACATGTGAGAGAAAAGGATATACTAAAAGGATCTCGGATTTTGCCCCAGCACATATGAGGCGCTCACTATATCATTTTCAGTTTTGTATTTCTCCTTTTCCATGCTCCCCAGAGACGGAATTTCCTTCCCCTTAGGAGGAAGCCCACATCTTACAGCCCTGAGTAGCAGAAAACAAATAGGAAGTAGCTGAGCTCACATGGCCGAGGCCGGGTGACACCTCTAGGGCTCGAGGCTACTGGCAGCCATTCACTAAGCACTTACTACAAGCTAGCCACTGTGCTAAGTCCTGTAAGTGCATTCTCTCTTTAATCCCCACAGCACCCCTAGCAGGTGAATAGTATTATTATCTCCATCTGTCCAGCTCTGAGCTCCCTTCCTCCTTTTGTCTTCCCTGAGCTCTGATCCTACCCGCAAGAATCTGCGCTTCCGTCCAGGTCTGTGCACAAGCCTTGCCCCCATAGGCCACCTGGGCACAGTCTAGGGAACAAGAATGAGAACAATCTGGCCCCACTGCCAAGATCCTCGGTGGGACCCCAGGTTGGCAAAGCCACATAGACAGCTGCTGGGACAGCAGGAGCACCATGGTGCCAGGTGGTGGTTTGGTAAGGAGCAACTCTGAGACATCGGAGGGTTGTGTCCCTGTGGATGGGAATGAGCACCTGGGGGCCATGGCTGTGGTGGCCCAGAGTGGGTTCTGAGGGTCCCGCTTCCTTCATGGGCCAGTGGATTGCCATGATCCCAGGTCTTGCTGCTGCTAAGATGAGGACATCAGAGTGGAGGGGCTGAGAAGCACCCCTTGACGATGCCCATTCTGCTCTTGGATTCCATTCTCCTCCTTCCATCTCCGACCCTCTGTCTGGAACACCCTTCCTGGCCCAGGTTGCCAAAGCCATCCCGTGTTCAAGCAGCTTGGGAAACGTTGCCTCCCCTGGGGTGCCCTCGAGGAGCGAGAGGAGGAGAAGGCAGGACCATTTCCCCAAATTTCCTCTCCAGAAACGCAGAACTCCTTTGGTTCGCCCATACTAAGCTCTCCACTAAAACCTTTAACCCTCCACCTGCAGGGATTTCAGACTTCGCCTCTGGTGTACTTGTTACCTAGTTCTGAGTCTGAATTTATCCACCTTGTGTTCTCTTTATATCTGCTTCTTTCCGTATAGTTCCCTTTGAAGCTTTTACGGGGCTAGTTTAAGATTGAGAGAGAAAGTGTGACTTCATACGGAAGCTTGTAAACTTTGGGAACATCTGACCCCAAGAGGTGGGACAAGCTGAGGAAATACAGTTTCTGAAAGGGTTGAGCTCATTTCATGGATGTCAGACCATGATAGATAATTGAAGAAAACCAAAGTGACTGCCTGTATATCTGATTGTGAGCCCCTGCGTGTATGTGACGCGGGAGTACATGCCATCCCCCCCAGTAAATATTCCCATGTCTTTTGGTTCACATCCCTACTCTTTGAGGCTGGTGTTGGGGAGGAAAATTCAAGGCTGATCCCTTAAAGAATTCTGCAAGTTTTCCTTTTATTTTAGTTTTCCAGAGGGTGGAGGATTCTTCTCTGCAGCCTTTCATTCACCAAAGAAGAGCTGCTGAATCATTTGTAAAATACTGATCCTACCCAGTCTAGGCCTGTCCAGTTTCAGGTGAGTTGGGTGGCCCAGCCTAAGCCTCAGTACTGACTCAGATGCTGCTCTCTGCAGGGGAGGGCACCCGTGGTGTCTCCACTCCATAGAAACGATGCTTGGGTAGTCCTCCCATAGAGCCTGCCGACACTTACGTTGATCACCCTGCAGCAGGCTCAGAGCCCTCATGTACCTCGGCTCCTGTGATCTTCCCCCTCGCCCCACGGGGTAAGCTGGACAGGCGTTATTTGCGTTCCACAGGTGAGGAAAGCAGCTTGAAAAGTAGTAAGACCCAAAGCACGTCTATATGTTTATAACTGAGTCACTTTGCTGTATGGCAGAGATTGGTACAACATTGTAAATCAGCGACGCTTCAATTAAAAACAAAACCAAAACCAAAAAGTAGCAAGGCCCACCCACAGGCAGGTGGGGAGGTGGCAGAGTGAAATGTAATGTACAAGCCTGTCTAGGCAGGGGGTGTAGAGAGGCTCCCTTGGGCTATGAAACTAACATCTGGGTAGAGGCTGGTCAGACACCTGTCTGGTTCCCCCAGTTCCTACCGAAAGAGCGCTCCTTATCTGTGGGCACAGCTCTTCAAGGAAGCCTGCAGAGCTGGGCCCTGTTGAGGACCCGTGGTCATGTGCTGTGCTCATGGCCACCCAGTTCTATCTGACCCCTGGCCTTGCATGCTTCCTCTCTCCCGAGAGAAACACACTTGGCAGCCACAGCTCCCACATCTTGCAGGGTTCCCGGTACAAGATGCAAAGCCTCCTCTTGGGAAATAAAAGGGTGATTTTAGAATCCCAAAGTTCCAGTCACCGACCATCCACTCCGACCCTCACTTTACAGGCCTGCGTGGAGAAGAGTTTTCCAGGGCCTGCCTGCTTCTCTGCGCACTTGTCCTGGGCACTGAGGTGAGCACGGGCAGTGTAGCCTAAGGCTCCTGGGAATGTCCAGCTCCTGCCGGGGCCGCAAGGACGCTTCTCCTCCCCTGCACATTGCCGCATATGTGCTGGCATCCAAAACACTCCCTCCAGACCGCTTTCCTTCCCTAAATTGAGCCCATTTAGAAAGTTTTCTTTCCTCTCCCCACTGAAGACATCCATCACTTTCCCCAGCAGAGGCGAGGCGGCCACAACTCCTTCCTCGGGTTTATTAAATACGTTCGAGAGCCTATTTGTAGCTGTCACGGAGGAGCCGCGGGGGAGGCTGGGAGCCCTCTCAGCCGTGCAGCCTGCATCTCAACCTCTGGGTCGGGGACCCCCTTTACAAGCGTTTCTCTGTAGCAGGCAGAGCTGAAGGGGCACCGCAAGCTCTCACGCACTTGGCACCAGGGACCACAGTGGGGGGGGGGGTCAAGGAAACTCAGCGGGGGTTGGCCGGTCAAGGGTGGAGCCAACACAGCAAAACATCCACCTGCCATGCACTGGACTCCACCTCAAACGGCGCAGTGAAGAGCAGATATACTCCCTCTCTGTCCCAGACCCCACAGGGCCACCTCAGAGTCACAGACGGGACCTGGGAGCCTTAGGTGTGGGCATCACCATCCCCACCATGTGGGCTGTCCCCGCTCGGACAGGCAGGGATGTGGCTTGAGAGATCCCTCCAGCTGGTGGGTCACATTGGAGTGTGGAAACACTTTCCACAGAAGCCTGCAGGGCTCATCTGGCCCAGGGAAGGAGGTTTGGAGACAGTGGCTGCAGCCCCAAAGGACCTAAAGGGACCTCAGATGCCCTGGAAACTCCTTCCCCACTTGATGATGAGGACAATAAATCCCAGAGAGAGAAGGGGTTCGCTTGGGGTTCCCCACCTACCTACCCAGTAGGACCCACCCTACCCACCTACGGGGACCCAGTGTGCCCTCTGCGCCCCTTTATCTGAGGATCCAGGACAACTGAGGCTACTTTTTCCCCACCCATGTGATTTAAAGGGGTGGGGAGAGAAATTCCTGGGACGATTGGGACTGAAATTAGGAGAGCCAAGCTTCTTGATTTCTTGAGTCATTTCATTTTCTTTTTTATTATGAAATATCTCTAATGTACAGAAGAGCATCAAGAATTATACAGCTAATATCTATGTAGCCACTATCCAGTATTAACAAATCCTAATAACTTGAACGATTTCTATTTTCAAATATGGTATTAGCTGCTATACGGTTAGCTGAATTTTTATAGCTCTATTCAAATGTAAAATAATTTTTATTCTTTTTAATAAAGGCATTTCATTAAATGTATAACCAGGATTTAATTTTTAGACCCTGGAAGACTTCATTTAAATACGTTCAAAACCAGGGGTGGGGAAAGCCCTCTGTCAGAGCAGAGGGTCCTGATTTTTTTGTTGGAGAGACAGTCTCTGGGGCTGTGGTCTGGCACGATTGGAGGGAAGGGAAGTTGCTACAGATTCCCCAGACTCCGGAGAGGCAGAATCTGAGGGAAATGTTTTGTTTCAAGATGGACGCCCGCACCCCCACCGCCCCACCCCACCCCCAGCATGTTTGCTGAGGAAGGAGGAGCTTGCGAGGAAGGAGACAAGGGTAGAAAGTTCAACCTTGGGTGAGTTCTGCCGGGTCTCCTGTCCTGCCTAGACTCCCTTCCCTTCCCTCACCCCCGACCCCCAGCCCTCCCACCTCCCCCACTCCATGCCTCTGCCCCCTGCTTGCAGGCTGTGCTCCCCGCTAGTGGCCACAAGTCACTGAGTGCGCTGGAGCCGCTCATGCCAAGAGCCCATTGCGCCTCTCTTCCCAACTCCTCGTTCAGTGATATACCTCCAGAGGGGTATCTAAGTCATGAAAATCAATCTGCAAACGCTACCCATCGGGGCTTCCCCTCTCCCGGAGAGCTGGTTATTCACCGTTGGCCAGCACACCACTGGTCAAAGGACACTCGCCTTTAAGGGTCTCCCCTAGACAAGCAAAACACTCAACAGCCAAAGGAATGACTCCCACATGGTCAGATTTCAGACACGAGACAGAGTGAGAGGATTTCACCTCAGCAAAGCAGCCACTGGCTAGCATTTGGTGGCTAGGCAGGTCCCTAGAAGTTATCTTGTCCGGTCCCCTCACGTTGGAAAGCAAAACAAAGTCCAGAGAGGCGATGTGACTTGCCCAAGGTCACAAAGCTCACTGATGTCACAGGTGGGCTTACAATTCACAGCTTCCTTTCCTAGTACTTTTTACACCGCATCCTATGCCTCATCCTGAGCCTGCTCAGCTGGAGATGGAGAGGAGGTCACCTGAGGCAGAGCCCAAGTGGTGTCAGCAAAGGCACGGCGATGGGAATGGCGAGGCACTGAGCACTTCCTGCCCCTTTGCCCTCACCCTGCTTTCCCAGGAAAGGGCTAGTAGGGGCTTAGCAAACACTTGAACAGACTCAGGCTAACGAGGCGGTGAGCAGTGTCGAGACGGTCCGAGCAGGGGTCTGCTCCCCAGACCTAGGTGTGAGCCAGGAGGTAGAGGGACATAAAGAAGATGGGAGCAAGCACACTGGTGCCACCTCAGGCTTTTATGTCATTAGGGCACAAGCATGGTGCCCATGCCTGGGAAAGAGGCAGGTGCTTAGGTAAAAACAGAGAGAGAAGGCGAGAAAGGAAGGGAATGGGGAGGGGAGGAGGGAGAGGAAGGACAACTGGAAAAAGGGAAGGGAGACGAGGAGAGAAGAGCCTTCTGGCTAGTGGAAAGCAAAGACAAGGTAGGAGCCTGAGAGAGCAAAGCAGAGCAGAGAAAGTGCAGGAGGATGGAGCCGGAGAGGCTGAGGGAGTCCCGGGAGAGAAAGAGGGGAGCAAGGGAGACTTGTCCCCACGGAGCCTTTCTTGACCTGGCTCAGATGTCCTCCCCTCCCCCACGGCAGCTCGGGTGACGCTGTGCCTGAGTGCCCTCCCTGTTGGGGCTTCCAGTCCAGCGGTCCATGCAGAGGCTCAGAGAGGTGCCCTGACAGATGCTGGGGCCCAGAAGCAGCCCACTGGGTGGTCATGCCACCCAGCCCTGCATGGAGGCACTGTCCAGCCCACACCCCCTCCCCAATCCCCTGCACCCCGTCTCCCCGCCAGCACCATCTGTGCCCAGCTTCACGCTCTCGCCCTCTGCAGCGGGAGCCGCAGTGACCTGGAAAGCAGGAGGACTGGTTTTTCTGCCCAGCTGTGTGTCCCTGGGCTGAATTAGTTCCACTCTGGAAACCAAGGGGAAGGTTAGGGGTGGCGGTGTGAGGGGTGCTCCTGGGCTTCCCCAGAGGCGCAGGCTCAAGGCTGAGCTGGCAGCCACTGCCTGAGCACCAGAGCCCTTTCTGAAAAGGGCTGAGAGCAGAGCGGGACAGGCTTCCGCGCAGTTCACCTCAGCCGGCCATCGGTCTCTCAGAAGCTGAGTTCAATTCCTCACGCGTCAGAAGAAATCAAACGTGAGAAAGGAAGAGAGGAAAGGACTCTGCGGGGAGCCGTGGCCCTAGTGAGGGAAGTGGTATGGGCTTTGGGGTCAGCAGACATGGGGTTTGTGGCTGGCTCTGCCCCTTAATCCCAGGTCATGGAGTGACCCATGTGTGACTCACCTTCTCTGCAGGATGGGGACAGTGGTGACCCCTGGCTGGTGGTTGTGTGAAGTGAGAGAGAAATAACACACAGCAGAGGCCTGCTGCAGACTCACTCCTGGTGGCCACTCAATAAGTGTCTCGCCCCCTGCTCTCCTGCCCCTTCCAGCCTCCGGCAACCCTGGGGGGCCCAGAGTCCGAGGCAGCCGCCTCCAGAGACAGGGGGTAAAATCTTTGCAAAGTCAAAGGCTTGATGGTTTCTGGGAAGGTGCGTCTGCACTGGGAGAAAATCAACCGAAGTGGGGGATGTGAGATTCCCACAGGCTCAGACTTGAGCTGGTGGTAGAACAACAAACAACAACAAATTCTTGAGCGTTTGCTCTGGCCAGGAATGGTGGCTCATGGTTCACGTACATCATCTCAGCTGAGCACCCAAAGGAGATGCCTTTCCCTTAAAATCCATCTCCCCCGCCGGATAGGTCTCCCATCTACACTAGTCATACTTCCCGACACGAAGGTTCAAACCATCACATATATACATATATATATTTTTTGGCCGCGCCATGTGGGATCTTGGTCTTAGTTCCCCGAGCAGGGAGCGAACCTGGGCCATCAGCAGTGAGCACATGGAGTCCTAACCACTGGACCGCCAGGGAATTCCCAAACCATCACATCTTTGACCCACCATCACTTGCGGTCTCTGGGCCTGGTTCCTGGGCCCACTGCAGCCACCACGTGCACACGGGGCACGCTGGGGCTCCCTCCTCACTGATCTGCCTGCTCTGGGCTGGCCAGCCTTGAACCAATTGTTCTCTTTATTGTGACAGTAATTGTCTTAAAAATACCAGGGGCCAAAAAACCTTCTCAATGCCTCCTGAATAATGTATGAGTTCCTTGGTCCCAAATTTGCCCCCAGTCTACTTTTCTGGACCTATCTCTTAGTTCTTACGCCCCCATCCCACCCCGAAGGCCCAGGGAATTCTCACTTTGAGACTTTGGCCCCCTCCATGCCCCCCTGAGCCTACAAAGTCCTTCCTCCTTCCTCCCTCTGAAACACAGCCCTCCCAAGCTCTGCCTCTCGGGAAGCCTTTTAGATGGTCCCTCACCAGAGCCACTTGCTTGACTCATCCCTTCCTGCCTTTGGCTGGCAGGACATCCTGGAAAGGGCACTGAATAGGGGTTCATGCCACTGACTGGGCGAGTTAATCAATCCTCTCTGGGTCTCAGTTTCCTCATTTGTGAAATCAGAGAATGGACTCCATCAGGGGTCCCTGGACATGGCTCCCCGTGGCATCATCTGGGAACTTTCAGAAAGCCCAGATTTCCAGGTCCCACCCCGGGCCTTCTGAGTGTGGATCTGCAGGGTGGGACCCAGGAATCTGTCTGAGAACACTTCCCAGGTGATTCTCAGCCACAGCCGGTTTGGGGAGTCCCTGGACTAGAGAACCTGTACATGTGGATTGGCCTAGTGTAGATGGCTTTTGCATTTACAGACGTCAAGAGGACGGGACCCGTGTCTTATTGCAGGTTTGCAAGGCCTAGTTGTGGAATTCAGAGGATGTTCAATAAATGTTACTTGAATGAATGAATGAATGAATGCCCTGAAGAGAAGCAGCTGTAGCTCTTTAGAAACCCTCCCCTCCAGCTTTTTCAAGACAATTAGGTAGAAAGCCAGAAAAGATCACACGCAGGGCTTCCCTGGTGGCGCAGTGGTTGAGAGTCCGCCTGCCGATGCAGGGGACACGGGTTCGTGCCCCAGTCCGGGAAGATCCCACATGCCGCGGAGCGGCTGGGCCCGTGAGCCGTGGCCGCTGAGCCTGCGCGTGCGGAGCCTGTGCTCCGCAACGAGAGAGGCCACTGCAGTGAGAGGCCCGCGTACCGCAAAAAAAAAAAAATCACACGCAGCTTCATGCAAAGGGGCTGCTGCAGCCTGTGACGGTCTGAACAGACAGCTAAAGGAAGGTCATGGCGCTGAGCAGTGGATCGGAGGCTGTCCTAGGAGCTGGTCTCAATCATCCTGTTTAAGGGTGTGTGTGTGTGTGTGTGTGTGTGTGTGTGTGTGTGTGTGTGTGTGTGTGTGTGTGTGTGTGTGTGTGTGTGTGTGTGTGTGTGTGTGTGTGTGTGTGTGTGTGTGTGTGTGTGTGTGTGTGTGTGTGTGTGTGTGTGTGTGTGTGTGTGTGTGTGTGTGTTGGCGGGTAAGGCTTGGGGTTCCAGGTGGGTGGCCTGCTAGGATTATCAAGATTACTGGCACTGGCGCAGGGCTGCTCAGGATGAGGCAGCTAATCGCCCAGCTTCCCACCATGGCTGTGGTCACGGGTTCGAGCCCAAAGGGAACCTGCAGTGCAGGGTCACAGTGGCTTCTCTACAACAGCCCAGACCGGCCCCAGGAATGTACAGGCAGTGAGGATTCCCCAGGGACCTCCAGGGAGAGAGCAGGAGTGTCTCCGGTGGGTGGGTGAGGGATCCTGGAGGTCAGCCCCGTGACTGTGTGCAAATAGAAATGGCCTGGTTTGTGGGCCATTTCCCAGAAGCCCAGGGTGCAGACTAAGGCCACATTTTGACCGAAGCCTCAGCCCAGAGTGCTTTGCTCTTACAGCCTATCACAGCTGTCTCTGTCCCCAGCTGCTGGACCAGCGTCCCATGGCCCTGGTCTTGGCCCTGGGAGGGGACAACGAAGACAAATGGATGCTAAGATCCTGGCAGGGGCTGCAGCGGCAGCACTTCTGTCCCGTGGCCCCGTTTTCCTAGCTCCAGCACTCACGGATGCTCCGCTCAGCTGTCTGAGCCCTGCTTTGCATCTGAGCAAAGTAAGAATAATTAGACCCTTAAAATGTTGCTGTCCCTCAGAATTTCAAAGTACTGTTTTTTTGGTTTTTTTTTTTTTTTCCTCACCGCTGTGGCCTCTCCCGTCGCGGAGCACAGGCTCCGGACGCGCAGGCTCAGCGGCCATGGCTCACGGACCCAGCCGCTCCGCGGCATGTGGGATCCTCCCGGACCGGGCCATGAACCCGTGTCCCCTGCATCGGCAGGCGGACTCCCAACCACTGCGCCACCAGGGACGCCCTCTAAGTACTTTCTTAACATTATCTAGTTTTAGAGTCACAGCATCCCTTCAAGGCAGATGTTCATTCCCTCCTGTAGCCCAGAGAGACATCAGGGACGCCAGTGCCTACACCACGGGCTAGTTGTGGCTACCACGATCCCTTATTGCCCAGGGCAGCCCCGGCTTGCCTCTGTCTGTCTTCAGGGTGGTTCCTCTAAACCAGCAAGACCCGGACTTTCGGCTCTCACTCCTCCTTTGCACCGCCTTCCTCATCAGAGTTCTCAGATTACAAGGCTGAAAGCGAACCCTCGGACCAGGCTGGACTCCAGCAGGGAAACCCCCAACTTTGAAACAGATACTCGACAGTGTCTTCTCCTTTTTGGAGACATTAGCATCAGTGGGATTAATCTCAGGCGTGTTGCCTATTCTAGTCCCCAGGTCTCCCTCTAAATTATCAGAGGTCACCTGGGCTGTGGAAATGTGACTAGAGGCTGCCATGAGGTTACTCCTGCACCAGGAAAGGCAGCTGTGTGTGATCGCCTTACACGCCTTAGGACTGGGAGATGGAGTGGCTGACACGTGCCCACTCCTCCAGAGCTCCTGTCCCACCACTCCTGTGCCCTCCCAGCCCTCCCCTCCCCATCTGCGATGGAGGGGGTGGGTGAGGAGGCCTCTGAGGGCCCTCCAGCTGCACTACACTCCCATTTAAAGGTGAGATGCTCACACTCAAGGCAGCCACAGCTCTGGTCTCATCCAGGGTCGGTAGATAGGGTGGTGGAGAGATGGGGACCGGTGGAAGCCTGAACCTACACGCTCAGCTTCAAAATGTCATGAGACCCTTGCTTTTCCCTCCAGAAGCATCTGGATTAGCAGACGAAGGACTGGGACTAGTCATAAAATACTGTCATGTTTATAATCGTGTGTGCTGGGGAGATGGTGGGAAGCACCACCAGCTACACAGGAAACTGTAGTCACCCTTCTTGTGATTTTTCCCCAGACACTAAGTGAATCCAATATTCTGGCCTCAACACTTCGGATGATCTCCGTGGAGACCAGCTCTGGTCTTTGGTCAAGCCTGATACGAGGATGCCTTCTGCATGGCTGGACACAGTGCTCTCTAGAAGAGATTCCTTCTCCCTCTCCCCCAACCCACTCGTCTACCACTTGGCCTGAATCAGCTTTGTCTCATTTCATCCTCGCCTCCCCATGGATCCTCTAGCTTGCTTGTAAGCCAGGTGAAGATTTAAGAGAACATCAGTGTTGGCAAGGATGTGGAGCAATTGCAACCTTCATACACTGCTGGTGGGATATAAATGGCAGCCAGTTGGGAAACAGTCTGGCAGTTCCTCAAATGGTTAAACATCGAGCTGCCGTCGATCCGGCAATTCCGCTCCTGGGCAGATACCGAAGAGAAATGAAAACATATGTCCACACAAAAACTTGCACAGGAATGTTTACAGCCACATTATTCTTAATAGCCAAAACATGGAAACAGCCCAAGTGTCCATTAACTGATGAATGGATAAATAATATGTGGTACACAACGGAATATTATTCAGCAATAAAAAGGAATGAAGTAGTGATACACACTACAATGTGGATGAATCTTGAAAGCATTATACTAAGTGAGAGAAGCCAGTCACAAAAGACCACATATTACAGGATTCCATTTACATAAAATGTCCAAAATAGCAGACCCACAGAGATAGAAAGTAGATTGTTTATTGCTTAGGGCTTGGGCGGGGGGCGTGGTGGTGGTGGTTAAGGGTGCTATCTAAAGGGTAGGGGGTTTCTTTTTGAGGTGATGAAAATGTTCAAAAATTGTAGTCATGGCTATACGTATCTGTGAATGGACTAAAACCCACTGAATTCTGTATTTTCAATGCGTGAACTGTGCAGTATGTGAATCATATCTCAATAAAGCTGGTTTAAAAAATGAAAAAACCAGAACATCCAACTGGAACTGGGAGGTGTGGGCTGACGTTCTGGACACTCTATCTGTTTGCTCTGTGACACCGGAAAAGCCGTTTACTTCTCTGAGCCCCGTTGGCCCATCCACGAGGCAGGAGAGACTCATGCCTGCCACTGAGGAGCATCGGGAGGAATCAGGGGATGGCAGGTATGTTGCAAGTAGAGGAACAGAGGCATTATTTAAATGGACAAGATTTACTGTCGAGATGTCACTGCCCTGGGAAGCTGCGGCGTCCCTGAGTTACGGGCTCCGACTCCCGCAGAATGTTAAGTTGCAGGGGGCCTCAGAGACCAATCAGGAACACAGCTAGAACAGTCCTGTTCTTGCCCAGGTACACGTTCACCCCCCACACACACACCATCCACAAACATTGATCTGAGGCGTGGAGGGCACTGAACTGATGGAGAAGCGGCAGGAAGGAACCGCCGTGCTTTTCTTAGGGCGCCCTGGTGGGGCCACCTGGAACAGCATTTCTCCTCATTTCTACCCCAGGATGTAAAATATAGAATTAAACGCAACCACCTCCCTGAAACAGAAAACCCTCCTGCCACGCTTGCCTCCCAGCCCCAGTGCCAGGTGTCCAGGTGTTGTGACAGCTGCCAGCACACTCCCTCTTTCCAAAGCCTAAGTGCACAGCCCAGGGCTGAGCTATGGCTGCGAGCCTTCCTACCGTCCCTGGACCCAGCTCCAGTCCTGAAGTCCCAGCTGCCATCTTGATACCCTGATATGGGGACCCATCTGCAGCGGGGGGATCCACACCTGCTGGGGCCTGTGTATCATGGGGATCTGAGTGTACCCAGGTTCAGGACAGGGGTAGGTTTAATGTGGAGGCAGAAGAGGGCTGGCTCCTTCAGGGTTTTGAATTCTGGGGCAGCAGGATATGATAAGGATAGTGATCATACTAATAATAGAAACAATAATCATCATAATAAATAGCTTCTACTTTATTATAGGCATAGACTTTCAGGTATTATGATTCAGTACTTAAAACAAACCTATGAGGGACATATTATCATCTTCATTTTATAGATGAGGAAAGTGAGGCTCAGGGAGGTTAAGCATCTTGCCCAAAGTCATGCAGCTAGTAAACAGTAAACAGAGAATTTAAAACTAGGTCTGTCTGATGCAAAATCGGTGCGAAAGTCTCATCCATACCCTAGCCCCTTCAGGCTTCCCACCAGGAGCCCCAGTGACAGAAAGCTCAGGGATCCTGATAGCCATTGCTCTGCAGAGAGCCACCTCAACTCTGCCCCAGCCCCTGTGGGAGTTGGGTCCAGTCTCAAACCACATTTGTTAAGTGCCAAGAGGGGATTTTGTTTTGTCAGGATGGAGACACCAGGGAGAGGAGGTATACTTTGCAGGGCTGAGCCTGGAAGGCAAACGTAGATTCAGCAGGAGCCTGGCCCCAGCACTGCCCCTCAGTTCCCTGTGTCACAGCTGCTGAGACCGCTTTGGTCTCTCCGCATCCTGTGAAAAGCAGCTCCCGGTCAGGGCTCTGGAACAGAGCAGGCAGCGTGCTACAGGACTGCAGGACAGAGCAGGGTCTGCCCGTCATCTCAGAAGGTGAGACAAAGAGGGTGATTACTCACACTCTTCAGAACAGGGGTCAGGGTCCAGAGTAAGGCAGAACCAGATCCCAATTCTGACACCACACTTAGTGGTCTTGGCCTTCAGCAAGGAACTTAGCTCTTCTGAGCCTCAGTGCGATCAGCTGTAAAATGGGGATAATAACGCCTACGCCTCTGGACAGTCTGAGGAAGAGGATGAGGATGGCTGCGGGCTTATGTAACATTTACTCTGTGCCGAGAACAACTGTTCTAAATCTTTACCGAAATATCTCTAAGTGTATCTATCTGTCTGTCTGCCTGCCTGTCTACCTATCAATTTAACTTTTCAATTCCCCAGTAAGGTATTATTCTTCTTCCCCTTTTATAGATGAACAAGTTGAGGCTCAAAAGGGTTAACCCAGGACACAGAACCAAGTTAGTGGGGCTGCTGGGATCTGAACCCTATGTAGCCTGAATCTAGAGTCTGTGGTCTTAATCACCACATTATACGGCCTCCAAAGAACACATGTGGAGGGTCTAGCAATGGTGCCCAGACCGTGCCCAGTACAATGCCACACTGTGGTGGGGACAGTACATGGTCCTCAAACGCCCCAGGCCGCCCCAAGGAACTGGAGGCTTACTAGGAGGTGCCAGTGTTATGCCGCCTGGATCTAGCCATTGACTAATTAAATGAAGAATTAGAAATGTACTTATTACTCTAAGAGGAAAACAAAAAAACAGCTTAACTGTTGACTCATACAAGGAGTCACTATACCAGCTACTGGAGGCTGGCAGAACCCCCAGCAGGGTGGGTCTGTGGGCTGCACTGCCAGAAACACTGCATGTCACCCATGCTTCCCAGGGCTCCCAGGCTTCAGGGCAGCTGGTCCTTGCAGGCGATGCCCCTGCCCCTGCCCTGTCTGCCAACATCCACATCCCACGTCAAGCGGCTTCCTCCCAGATTCTCAAAAGCCTTAGAATTTCCAAAGGGGACCTGGCTCCTTAGGTTTTCAGGCTCACACTTAACTCAACGGGCTCGTGAAAGAAGAAATGGAGAAAAACAAACCAGTCTTAGCAAGCCTTGAGAAGTCATATAGACTCTTGGAACGTATGGCATCGGAGTAAGAAAAGGGAAAAAGAAACTCTAAATCCCAACCTCCAGGGTCATCTTCCCTGGCCAGTAAGTGACTGTGGCTTGCTTTAAAATTTAGTACCAGGGAAAAGACCGCCTCTCCTGCCATGAGTCCTTTTGTCAGACACCCGTGTAACAGTCATATTTCCATTTTCGCCTTTGCTGCCCAAAGAGCTCAGATTTGAATGTAACGTTCACTGTCGGTAACCATCTAATCCTAGGTCCCCGGCAGCACGAGCTCCTCTTCACCCCATCCTTCTATTGATATGGGATCTCCTTTTCTGACTTTATTTGTACCTGTCAATGGTCTCACTTCTCCTTTCTGGAAGCTGGTAGGACACACATCATAGATGGCCGCAGGATTACAGAGGGAGGCTTCAGCGTCGAGAGGAAGCTGGATGGGTGACGTCTTAAGGCCCCCTTTTCGCTCTGAGATTCTGGGACTGTGCTCAACAGTCTGCCACACCCTTCTTCCACAAAAAAAGCCGAGCCTCTTCTTCGCCTCCTGGAAAAGGGGGTTGGGCTTCTGGAATGTCAAGGAGTGACTGACTCTGGTGTGTGGTTGGCGCGGCACAGCGAACGCACACCTGCTCTTGCTGGCGTCCCCTCACAGCCCTGGAGCTGGGCTTGGTCACGGGATGCCAGCTGGCACGAGGCACAACGAGCTGACTACTTGAGAACAATGGTCTTTCCACAAAGCAACTGCCTGCTAGCTGGCAACACAGGCTTGGTGGGGACCGTGGAGTCACCGGGCTGTCTTTCCAATGAGCACAGAACAGGAAGTGAGACTCGGTTAGGACCCATGTTTAAACATAAAGGGGAGACACCATGGCGTCCTTTGGTAGCCCTGGAGTCTTCGGAGCTTGTGGTCCATGTTCATCTGAGGCTCAGTATCAGATGGTCTTGGCTTGAGAGGTTTGCCGATGCCAGGCCCATGTGATGGGGTGCCACCTCTCTCTCGCCTTCTGGTGTCAAAGAGGCCTTCCTGATCCACTTCTCAGGGCGATGGAGTTCAATTCCCTCCTTTTACAGACTGGCAAGCTGAAGCCCAGAGAAGTTATGACTTGCCCAAGGTCACATGGTCAGCTTACTGCCAGAGCCAGAACTAAAACCCATATCTTCAGAGTGAGAGCTAAGATTACTCTTGGCACTGTCAGGGTGGCCACCTCTATGAAGAAGGTATAGTTCGAGGCCAGGCTCGTGAAAGGCTAGACCCCATGCCACGGCCCAGGTGAACAGCTGTGACCTGGACCGACAGAGGGTTAACATCTCAGGAGAGAGTGACAGAAGCTCAGACAATTCATTCCAGCCAGAGGAAGAGGCAATTAACGGTTCAGGATTAGGATAAACACAATTTCAAGTGGCACAGATTCTCCTTAGGTCAACCGGGCTGCTTAGCCCATAAACCAAAATGTCAATGAAACCATGTGCACCTTTTCCCTAGCATCCCAATGTCCAGATACTTCTAACTGGTGTTGTTCAGGCAAAAACCAGTTAACTGGGTCACCGGGAAAAGATGGGGCCTCTAAATTCTCCGGCCAGCCTATCTGTCCCCAGGACCAGGCTGGGTGTAGCTCTGGCTTCCAGAGCTTTCCACCGACCCACACTTCCTTTCTGACTCCTAGGCAGCCTGTTCAGGTGATGGGCACCACACACGCCTCCTAGTCTGGGGTAAGCACTGATGCTATTTCAGAGTTCCTGGAGGGGTACGTGATTGGGAGTCAAGGAGAGCTTAGCTCAGCACAGTCCTGCGGTGACAAGGGACCAGTGTTTGAAAGACTATTTCTTCTTGTGCCTAGTTTACGTTCCCCGGCACCTGTGGGTAAATGTCACAGGAGAGCCTCCCTGGCAGAGATGATCACAGCCAGCCCTTGGACATTATTATGGTGCTTTTCAGTTTATGGACCATTCTCACATGTACCTAATATAAGTCTGACCACAGAATATGAAGCCACTAATACTATTCTCATTTAGTCGTAGGAAACCAAGGCCACAAGAGGTTAAAGACCTAGAACAAGGCCACCTAGTGAATGGAAAAGTCCGGACTAAAAATGTGATTTGCTGCCTCCTGAGTACAATAAGACTGTTTTCCAAAGCAGCTTGGTCGACCTAGCCCTTTGCCAAGAGCTTTTTATTGTTTAAGCACTGGCCCTTCTGAGGCCCAAAGGCCCCAACTGGTGGAAAAAGTTAGCTTTCTTAAGCATCCCCCAGGGGAGGAGAAGGCTTGGCTTTGCTCTGGGCCAGAGCACCTCAGCTTCCCCACTCGCCCAGCATTCCATCTTCTGCCCCACACCCTTGTCCTTATTCACCCAGAACCATTTCTCTCTTTTCCTATCTTCCTTTCCTGCTTCTCTCTTTTTCTCCTCCCTGACACGGGCTGTAGGAAACGGCCCAGCTACATAAGCAGAGTCTCCAAGTCCCCTCCCAGGGCTCCAGCCCCACAGAAGGAGCTCAGAATTCAAAGCTCCAGGAAGGGGAGACTGAAGCCACCAAGGGCCTAGTCCTTCCACTCTGGCAAGGAGCTGGTGTCACGGTCGAATGTCAAAATGCCAACGAGGAGCCAGGTCTGAATGCAAGGCCCAGGTCAGCCACAGTTCACGTGTCCTCGGGCAAATGGCTTTCCCCATCCAGGCCTCAGTTTCCTTATCTGAAAAATGACAGGTTGGATCCTATAATTTCTAAATTTCTTCCTGTTCCCTGAGTCTCTATGAGGACTCTTTGATAAACAGCGAGAGGAGAGCCTTTGTATAAATTCTACCCTCTGAAATGACTTTGCCGTAAAGGGGAGGCTGGAGCAGGGACTAATAGATTCCTGGACACTCTGGAGAGCCGAAAAAGGGTTTTAATTAAAATGTAAATGTTGTAAACATTCAAACTCGCTCCACCCTGGGAGCTGGGGCCCAGCTGCTGAGAGGGGTCAGGGCATCATTCGCCACTATTAGTGTTAACAGGTGCCCTGTATAGCTGCCAGTGCAAAATTCTATTAGGGATCTCAAGCACATGGAGCAGCCGTGCGAGGAGAGACTGGGTGTCCTCCAGCAAGCTGTATCTAGAGGCGATTTTGTGTCTTGATTTTGAGAAAGAGCCCCTGTCCCCAAATATCTTTCCATCCCATCATGTACACACATATATACATACTTTATAAATACATTTTATATAAAATCCTATGACTAGGGGTGAGTTAGGGATGGTGTAACTATTAGTTAGGCAAATAGCGCGGAAGACGTAATATGTTTTGTTACTGGTCACTTCCTAGCTGTGCAGTCTTGGGCACCGGTCCTGTTCTTTCTTTGAAAGAGTGATGAAAATGCCTAGGCTTCTTCTCTGGGGATGAGGGGGGCTACAGTGGCCAGGCCCCTGGACTCTCTTTCTTGGGACCTAGAATCCTAGACCTGTGCTCAACCTTCTCAGGGTTGATGACCCTGGGACTTGACCCAAATGGCAGGCGGAAATCCAAGCGCTGGAAACCCTTGTAAGGGAGGTGCCTCACAAGGACCGCAGACCCCGGCCAAGTAAAAACAGACCAGTGGAGGAGGTAGCCATGGCAATGGAAGGCCTTCCCCTGGGGGAGGAAACTGAGAACACGACAGGTGCGCGAGAACAGTGAATCCCATCACTGGCTGGGTTTTCCATTCATTCCACTTACTGCAACTTTTGGTGATTGTCTAATTATGGCTCATTACAAACATCAAGTTACACTTTGCAAGGTCGTAACTACAGGGGAAGGATACCATTATTGTAATGAACCTTCCCCAGCCCCAGACTCTCTCCCCCCCAATCAGTCCCAAATGCCACTGCTCAAATCATTTTCCTCGCCTGCCACCTGGTCCTCCTAGGTCTCCTCTCCTGCATCCCTTTTGAAGGCCAAGGTGACAGAGCACGATCCAGGGCACAGTCCTTTCTGTGGCTTGTCTCCATCAAAAGGTACTTTTCTCCCTTTTTCTTTCCCTGCTAATAAGCTGCTTTCTCCTGGTGTAGCCTTGGTGGGGGGGAAGAGCTGAGGGTGTCAGATGGCGACGAGCAGAGTCGTGGCGACTGGGTCTATGAAGAAGAGGGGCAGGATATGAACCAGGGAGTCAGCACCTTCCAGCATGGCCTAGGGTTGCAGCCCACCTGCTGGCTGAAGCTGGGCAAATGGCTCCTCAAAGGCTGGATGCTGTGACAGAAACTCTGGGCCAGCGAGTTTCTGGGAGAGAAGAAGGCTTGGCGTGGCCTGGATCCACTTGCTTCTCGCCTTCCTCCTAAGTCCTTCTAACCCCCCAAAAGTCATCCTATGAGGAATCAGCCTCCCTCCTCTAAGGGCAACTTTCCAGGGAAAGGCTGGTCTGTATCCAAAAAAGGAGAGAGGGTTTGTCTCAGTCCTTCCTTTCTGCTGGTCAACCTACTTCCAGGAACAAGGTGCCTCCCTTTCAGAAGGACAGCCATGAACCCAAGGACCCAGAGAAGGGCAGCTAGAAGGTGAGAGGTCCTTTAAGGGAACTGGTAGTTTCCAGTCCAAACAAGAGACTTCAGGGGACCATGACAGCCGGCTGTCCCGTATAAGAGGGAGTGGACTTGACCTGTATATCTGGAGGCAGAATCGAGACCTGCAAGCCGGCCAACCATGGACTTGGCCGCCTCACAGAATAGTGAGCTCATGGACGGCCACTCCTCAGGAAGACCACAGAAGATGCTCTCTCTCTGGGTGGCAGATGGTCTTTGAGGTCCCTTCTACCCTAAGATGCTGTCTTTGAACCCAGGCAATAGCCCTGGCATAGCACCTTGTACACAGTAAGTACTCAATCAATGTTTCCAGACTGTCAGATGGATAATATTAACTTACACGGGGGAATCAGCTTTCGAGTAGACGGTAAAGACCTTCTCCAGAAAACCTCTTTCCAATCAAAGGTAATGAATGTAGCTCCTAACAGGGGTTATCAGATTCATGTAATTAGGAGTCCTGTACGTGCTTATGTAAACTACAGGTTCTTGGGCCCCACTCCAAATTTGGATTCAGTAGATCTCGAATGCGAAAAAAAAAGCCTGTATTTTAAAGTAAGCTCCAGTTGATTCCTATGCCTGGGATTGCCAGCCCACACTTTAAGAAATGCAGACCTACAATAAAAAGTCCTGGGTTCTTCTGGTTCCCTGATATCAGCACCATCAGAGCTGCCATTGCCTTTGACTTCCCCACATCCACTTGCTCCTGGAGATGGAAGAGGCCTCCATCTCATCTGACTGAACCCCAGGAAACTCTGAGGCCTGGAGCAGCCAGAGAAGATGAAGGCATCTTTCAGCATAAGACCCACCCCCAAATAATACATCTGATACCACCGAAAGGCTGGCCTCCAAGTACCCTTGCCACGTCACAGACTTGGTCCTGAGAGCTCACCCACCTCCTGGGTACTTCTGGCCTTGCAGCTTACGTTCCCAGCCAAGGCTCTACCTGGCTCTCCTACCTGCGTTCAGTCTCTGGCTCCCACCTTTCCTACGATCTAGGCTCTGCTTCTGGCTCCACTGCCTTTGGCTCCCCAGTCTGGCTGCCAGGCCCCTACACCTTGGAGCTGCCCCTCATCACCTCCTTTGTCTTTTTTGCTCCAGTCCTGCAAGCAGGACCCAGCCAGCCTCCCCCTGGGAGCTCTCCCACCTCCTGGGCTGAGAAAGAAAGATGAAAGGTCTAGAATCGCATCCCAACCCTCCTTCTCCAGGCAGCAGTCTCTGCCCGTGGTTCTTCCTCTCCTCTCCCACCCCCGTGCCAGCATGAATGACACCCAACCTCTTCCAGGAGGTTCTCTCTTTCAGTCCCCAGATCACTGCCAAGGGCCTGGCCAGGCCAGATTCTCCCCTCGCAACCTTTCTCTACAGGGATTGATTTGTTTAGTTTCAACAGTTTAATCTTCTCCTTCCCTTGGAGGTGTTCTGTATTGGACTGAATAAATGGTGGGGGGGGGGGACAAGGGGAGGAAGGTAAAAGGAAAAAAAAAGAAAGAAAGAAGGAAAACATACCTCCTGGCAAAACCCAGAGCACCACTTTCGCAACATCTTTCCTCACTATATTATTTATAGCATGACTGAAGCATTTATTCCTCCTCTGCTCTTCCAAAGAGCACCGGTGTTTCCACCGAGCGGTAACAAGTACAGCGAGGCTGCACTCAGCGAACACTGAGCATCTGATACACAACCGCGCACCCCGGAAAGGGCTGTGGCTCACAGCAGCCGGGAGGAGACGTGGAGCACAGGGCAGGGCCTGGGAAGAGAGAGGGCAAGATGGTGGGTCCTCCAGGCAAACAGCTAAGGGGCCTACAGGAAGCCGGGCTTGCAGAGAACCAGAGACCTGGACCCACGATGGCCTGTGGCCAGCCACTAGCCACATCAACAATGATGCCTGAGGACGCACTGGCTGGTGACAGGCTTTATGAGCAGATACTTTAATTTTATCTTACAATTTATATAAATAGGTATGTTTATACGTCATGGTGTGATGGAAAGGCTGTGGATTCTGGATTCAGACAAATCTGTGTTCCAGTGCCCCTTTTGATACCTCCCTGCTGTGTGGCTTGGGGCAAGTCACATACTCTCTCTGAGGTTCAGTTTCCCTTTCTGCAGAAATAGGGACACCCATACCCACCTTGCATTGCTGTTTGGGAGCCTTTAAGTTCACGTCTAAAAAGTACCCAGCACTTTAGGTGAATTTCACCTCAATTAACAAAACAGAGTACCTAGCACCCAACGGATATTCCAGAAAGATAGTCCAGTGGCTTTTTGGCTGGCAAGCATTGTGAATACTCACAGGTTCTGCAGAAATGTTTCCCGATGGCCTTGTGTACATGCTAATGAGAATACACAGTGCAGTGAGGGAGACCTGACATTCTCGAAGGCCTCCAGCTCTCTTTGAAATAATAAGCCCACGGACCCATGACAGCGGAGTTTCCCATCCCCGTGCACCCTGGCTTTACTTTAGCTGAACCAGCAGCTACCACGTCCCTACCTGGCTGCAAGTCTGCTGGGCACCGTCAGGGCCACGTCTATCAACAGTTGCTGTGGGTTGCCCAGTGCCCTAGGGACCCCCAGGCCTGACACCCTTTTCTGCCTTAACTACTGTCCCTCATACTTGCAGGAGGAGATGCTGATTCCCACCCATTTTTTTCAAAGCTTTTTCCAGCACTTGTTCCTGTCCAGGAGTGACCCTGTATCCAAACACATTTAAGTCACATTTATTTTTTTTTTTGTTTGTTTTTTTGGGGTTGTGTTTTTTTTTTTTTTTTTTTTTTTGCGGTATGCGGGCCTCTCACTGTTGTGGCCTCTCCCGTTGCAGAGCACAGGCTCCGGATGCGCAGGCTCAGCGGCCATGGCTCATGGGCCCAGCCGCTCCGCGGCATGTGGGATCCTCCCGGACCGGGGCACGAACCCGTGTCCCCTGCATCGGCAGGCGGACTCTCAACCACTGCACCACCAGGGAAGCCCCACATTTATTTTTATAATTGCTTTACTGGAGAAGAAGGGATATGGGATCTAGCACCAGAAGATCTACTATTTACTAGCTGTCTGACATTGGAGCAAGTAACTTAACCACTCTGGGAACAAGATAACCACCAAACACCATTAGCATTTATTCTGTGCTAAGAGTTTTATACACATTATCTCATTTATTCCTACAACAATCTTAGGAGGTGGATATTATTATCCCTATTTTCTTTCTTTCACTTTTCATTTACTCGTTCCTTTAAAATGTCTACGACATACCAGGGATGGCAGCAGGAGTACAGCGATGATAAGACAGCTGTCCTCATGGGAGCTTACGATCCAGATGAGGAAAGGTTGGCTAAGGCCTCGTGATATCTTCCCCAGGTAGTGATCTCATGCCTCACACCTCTCGCAGGGTGCTTTGCAGTCTACAAATCCCATGGGACTATTTCATGCCAGAGCGCACACACACCGCCCCTCCCAGCCCCCCACCCCGCAGGAACTGGCTCATGCACACGGATGTGTAAAGGCTGGAGTCCAGTGGGTCCCTATGAAGCCAGCCAGGTCCCCTTCTAATTGCAGGACCCCAGCAGCTGTGCCCAGGAAGGTGCCTGGGCCAGATCCTGAACAGCACTGGGTTCCAGGCAGAGAGCGCTGGCCCTCCCCGGCCCTCCCTCCACCGCCCCGTCACTGGTTTCCATTTGACTGCAGGGCGACCTGGTCTCACACCAGCCACGTCCGCAGCTCAGTGCCATCTCCTTCTGGCTGTTCCTGCCGCTTCCACGCGTGGGGAGTAAAGAGGAGAGGAGCGTGGCTCGAACAATAGCCAACTTGCCTAAAACCCCAATGCTGGAGTTAATAAAAAGAAACGAGCCCATTCAGGTTAGCGCTGAAATTACAGTCTCGGCTTCACTGTGGTGACAGAAGGTGGGTACTTGAGCAAGGAGCTTGGCGTCGGGTCTGTGGGACGGTGGGGGTAAGGAGTGGGTCTCCTGCTGCAGATGGTAAACCAGGCCCTTTGATTTGTTTTCTCTCTTCCTTTCCAGCCGCCCCTCCTCTCCAGGTCCCAATCCTATGAATATATTTGTTTGTTTATTCCTATAGATTTCCAAAGGCCTAGGTGCCCCCCGGGGCCTCTTGCTGCAGGGGTACCAAATGCAAATCTGACAATTATAGACAATCCAGCAGCAAAATACCCCCATAAAAGGAGAAAGCCAAAGGGCTCCCCGCTGGGGAGAGAAGCCCTCAAAGCAAGCCCTCCACGGAAGGGGGGCCTCGATGGCCCTGGCAGCACTGGCCTGGGCGGGCACTGGGGGTGGAGATGGCCGGGTAGGGCCCTTGGGCAGACTCTGCTGCACGTGGCTGGCTGGGGCATCTCGCCCCGGGAGAACTTTAGGGTCCCCATCTGCCCGAGCTGGACGAGCATGGGAGATGGAGGCAGGCGGGGCTGCAGTGGCTTCTCCCAGTCCAAGCTGTCTGTGTTGGCGCGTTTGTTCATTCAACAACTATTTAAAGGACATTCTTGGTGCCCAGCACTATTCTAGGCCCTGGGGAAATACCAGTGCCCAAGACAGACAGAGGTGAAATGGAGCCCAATGTGAAGTGTGTAGGGGAAGGGCTTTCCAGGCAGAAGAGCGGCCTCTGCAAAGGCCCTGGGTTTGGGGGTGGAGTGGTGGAAAACCCTGCTTTGTCCGAGAAACTAAGAGATAGGTGTGGCTAGAGCTCAACGAGCGAGGAGGGTTGTGGCGTGAGATGGGGTCAGAGAGTGTCAAGGGCCAGACCATGGGGGCCTTAGGGCCCCAGAGTGACATCGGGATTTAACAATGGAACTGTCAAGCTTGGGCTGACAGCCCGGCCAAGCCTGTGATGCTAGACCCTCTTTAGAGGAGAGAAGCTTTCTGGCTCCTAGGTCTTCAGGAACCTTTGCCTGCCTTTCAGGAAGGAAATTAAGACAGCAGTTCTGATGCTGATTACCATAATTTTAGGTATGTTCTATGTGCCTTAACTTCTTGTAATTGTTCAAGACCAAACCTTCTCATTCACTGATTTATTCACTCCAGTAAATACTGAATACCCAAGTGCAGGGCAGAAACGTAGGTGGATAGGAGGCGAGTTCAGCTGGATCAGGATGGGCCTTGGGTGTCATGTCAGGGAGGCTGGACTTGATTCTGGACCCTGGAGACACTTTGAACAAGGTTTTGAAACAAGAGAAGTGACAACCTTGGGTTTGAACTACAAAAGGAGGCTCTGACTGCAGTGAGGAGGTGAGACAGGAGGGAAGGGGCAGGGTACAACCTTTAAAAGAGTGACATAGGGCTTCCCTGGTGGTGCAGTGGTTGAGAGTCCGCCTGCCGATACAGGGGACACGGGTTCGTGCCCCGGTCCGGGAAGATCCCATATGCCGCAGAGCGGCTGGGCCCGTGAGCCATGGCCGCTGAGCCTGTGCATCTGGAGCCTGTGCTCCGCAACGGGAGAAGCCACAACAGTAAGAGGTCCGCGTGCCACCAAAAAAAAAAAAAAAAGTGACATAGCCATTGAGGGTACGAGAAAAACTGGTTAGAACCGATTGGCCCAAGATGGCGAAAGATTTGACTTCCATTAGACTTTGAGCCTCATTATACACTCATTGTAATACATTAACATATACTAAATGACACACCCACAGATGCCATGACAGTTCCAAGGCTGACCATAAAAGGTCAAAAAGTTAGTGGTGGTCCAGTTCCTAGAAATGCCCACCACTTCCCCGAAATAGTTGGAATAATCCTCCCACTATTAGCCTGTAAAATTACCCAGCCCATTAAACACTAACCACTTCATATTCGGGGGCCTCCTGCCTTCTGAGACGGCCTGCACTCTGTCAGTGTAGTGTGTATCTTCCTAAATAAACCTGCTTTCCCACTTAGTTCTCAGGGCAGAGCCCTCTTGCCTGCCCGCTTGTATCCCTTACAAGCATCCTCTATTAATAAATCCTCTTCTTACCTATCCCTTTGCCTCTTGCTGAATTCCTTCCACACTGAGACATAAAGAATCTGAGCTTCCTTAAGTCCTGTGACCAGGTGTGCAGTTTCAGCTGGGAGATTGTGGGTTCAAGTCCCCTCCTAAGTCAGAGATTGTGGGTTCAAGTCCCATCTGAAGCGTGGTTGGGTTCGAGTCCTATCCAAAGGAGCGTGGTTACAAGATTGTGGGTTCAAGTCCCAAGTGAGGTGGGATTGGATCTGAGTCCCAATCTGAGGTGTGTGGTTTCCATGGGGACCTGATGGGTCCACCAAGGCTACAGTCTAAGGCCACTATGATTGCCCGGGGAGAGGCGGCACTTCCTCCTTGAGGCGTTTGCCAACTCCCAGGACAGAATGAAAGTTTCGCACCTCTATGCCTGGGGGACGTTTTGTTCCTAGCTTCTAGTGTATTCCCATTTCCTGTATGCCATAATCTGATCCTGCAATCCAACAGACAATCCAGGGGCCTCTGTTCTGGACTTTAGAATCCACTAAGGGTTTAGGCAGAGGACAGGGAAGGGACAGACCTATCCCGCAGTGTCATTTTGCCGATGTTGACAGTGAAATGAATTTGCCTTCCTGGGCACGCAAGAACTAGACAGAAGGGGAGGAGCCCAGAGGGCCTGCGTGGCAGAGGAAGTTGGACTGGAATTCCTTTCTCCATACTCGTGTCCACGTGGATAACCGAGAGGCAGCTGCACCTTGAAAGTGGCGCATGTTTGGAAACTGCGGGGCCGGTTCCCTGTGGCCTGCGCCTGGCATAAGGAATGGACTTAATGCTCACACTTCAAAGCACCAACTGGGTCCACATCTCCCCCAAGAGGGATAAAGCCTGGGCAACCTAAGCCAGCAGCAGCATGTGATATGCAAATCTCCCATCTCTTTAAGCTAGATTGTTTGTGAAACAGAGAGTTCGAATCAGAGTTCAGGGAGTCTGAGCCCTTAGACATCATGACGCCCCACACACTCATTTTATAAACTGGCTACCAGAGGCATGCTGAGCTGAAATGACTTATCCTGAGACCCTCAGTTAGACGGTCTGAACCTCTTGCACTGGATGTCAGGAGGCCGTGTGGAGTCTATGTTCACATCTCAGGGCTTACCTGCTAAACCCAAGGCACACATAGAATGTCTCCCAACAGCAGTCCATGGATCTGAGAAATAAATACTTAGATAGAAAGCCGTTTACCAGGCTTCCCTGGTGGCACAGTGGTTGGGAGTCCGCCTGCCGATGCAGGGGACATGGGTTCGTGCCCCAGTCTGGGAGGATCCCGCATGCCGCGGAGCGGCTGGGCCCGTGGGCCATGGCCGCTGAGACTGCACGTCCGGAGCCTGTGCTCCGTGGCGGGAGAGGCCACGGCAGTGAGAGGCCTGCGTACCACCAAAAAAAAAAAAAAAGCCATTTACCAAGACCCAAATGCCTTTTAACAGAGGCTATGTGCCCAGGAGGATAAGCCAATTACCAAAGGATTGTGTTCCAAATGCAGCCTGTCTCAAGGGCCATGTCAGGGGGAATCAATAAGTAGTTAATAAATGGATTGATTGATCGTTTACTGCTAGTAATTAAATTTTGAGAAAGTACAAATTCTATTACACCTACAGTCAGTCGAAAGCAATGCTCAGATCCTGGAACATGAGAAGAAATAAAAATAGAAGCCCCGTGGCCATAGTATTAGAAAGTCAGAGAGAGGAGGGGTGGGGATGGGGGAACTTTATCTTACGGCATCACAGGTCTTCAGAGTCAAAAGAAACTTTGGGGATCATCCAGTCTGACTCCCTCATTTTGGAGATGGGGAATCAGGGCTCTCAGAGGTCAAGGTTGTGCCCAAGGGAACCAGCGGGCTCGCATCAAAGCAAGGACTAGATCCAGACCTCCTGCCTCCCAGCCAAGTGTCCCTTAAGAGCGGGCAGTCCCTGTTGTCCAGTTTAGGGTGTGGTAGCAACATCATCAATGCCTTGCCAACAGCTCTTTCCTTAGGGGCACTCAAGAGATTTCCAAATGGCCATTTTCTCTCACCCCAAACACAGGGCTTGTCCATTAACACAGAGATTCACAGAGGCACCTTATATACCAATGCCCTACTTCTAGCAAAACTGGAAGGAAAAATGCTCCCAGGATGAGGGTTTGCCATCACTCAGGAAATTCAGCACAAGCGCATGTGCATGAAACAGTTCCTGGAAAAGCAATTGCAGCAACTTCAGAACAAGCCCACGGGCATCCAGGGCAATCCCACGAGCGGACAACTCACACAGATGTACGTGTTCTGCTCTGTTTGTCAAAGGTGTCTCATTTTCTCATACAGCCCATGCCATTACCATTCAGGGTTCTGTCTGACGCTTCCCCTGTAGCCCTTAGATTGAGTACCATTATGGGCCTGGCATACTTGGTGAACTGATTCAAAGACTTGAACGTGTGATGTGACAAACTTAAGGGCAATCATCCGTGAAGGATAGGTAGTCTTTATGCCAGCTAAGGAGACAAATGCCATTTGGTTTACCCGCATCTGGAGGTGGGAGGCGGAGGGCGGGGGGAAACATTTTGGTGAGCTGTGAGTTTCTGTACTTGTTCCCAAAGGTAGGTGGAAACTCCTCCAGGAAGCCGCCCTAGACCCCCTGCCACTTTTGCTCTACCACAGCAGTCCCCAACCTTTTTGGCACCAGGGACGGTTTTTTTTTTTTTGAGCATAATTGCTTTACAATGGTGTGTTACTTTCTGCTTTATAACAAAGTGAATCCGTTATACATATACATATGTCCCCATATCTCTTCCCTCTTGCGTCTCCCTTTGTGGAAGACAATTTTTCCACGGACGGGGGTTGGGGGATGTTTCAGAGGGTAATACAAGTGATGGGGTGCGATGGGGAGCGGCCCATGAAGCTTCGCTCACTGGCGCGCCGCCCACCTCCTGCCGTGCGGCCCGGTTCTTAACAGGCTGCGGATTGCCACTGGTCCTCGGCCCGGGAGTTGGAGACCCCTGCTCTAGTGTGTTCGCGCATCTCCCCAGGCAGTTTTCATTGCCTGTTTTTATGGCTCTCGACGGACAGGCTGTAAACTCAAAGTACCTTTCTCCAGCCAGCCAGCAGGATTCGGAGCCCCCTTGCCCCTTGCTGCCAGTCTAAATGTGATCAAGAAAGGCAAACACGTTTTTATTACTTGCTTAAGCTGAGTGGAATTAGGTAGGTAAATCTTCTGGGAGGAAAATCAATACGTTCCAAAGCCAAATATCAATGATTTGCGAATTATCCTCTGCTTGCGTAAGATCTGTGCGGGTGTCTCTGTTTATGTTAAGCGCTTTCCTGAGCCATCCCGTGGGTGGGCTTCTCCAACCAGTAGCTGGGCAGCTCCCCAAGGGCGGGAATCCTGCCTCATCCTCTGCCTTTCTCCGCACGGTGCTTGAGAGAGTGCTTTCACAAGGGCTTACCCCAAGTGCGGACGGTCGGACGCTCTATTTTCCTCCGGAGTCTGTCCCTACCCTCATCCCTTCTTCCCTACCCTCCCCCAACCAAATCCACCCTGCCCCCATGCCCAGCGTAGCAAATCAGAGAGATTAAGGATTACTGGACATGTTCTGGGCAGTCATTGGTAACGTCCAACCTCCCACTCCCCGCTAATTGGATCCGCTGCCGAGAAGTCTGATTTAATCAGCCTGTGATCACCGCTGGGGGGAGGGGGTGGCTGGAGAGAAGGATGGGCCTCCCAGGCCTCGGCTTGCTCTGTTTGCCGGCCCAGCTGTGTGTGTACAATCAGCTTTTATTAACTATTACACTTCATCCGGACAGCTGCCTGGGGAGAACATCGATCCATTCCCCAAGCTTTTAGGCTGCCCTGGAACTCCGTGTTTCCATTCATTTATCTCCTCTTTCCGTGCACTCTCACAAGGTAGACCAGGACTGGCGAGGCCGTGTCAAGCAGTGGATTCAATGAGAAGCATGTACTCCGCTTTCTTCCCTTACACTCCCACCTTTCCTTGAGTCTCACCCGTGTGGTGGGTTTCCCTCAGTCCCCCCACCTTGCCAGCCCTGAATAGAAGCTTCTCCATGGGAGGAAGTGAGCGCGGCACTTACACCCAGAGCAATTTACTTTGTCGATTCTTGTCTGGGTCCTCTGTGTTCACCTGATTTCTGGGTGGATGCCGGTCTGCTCCCATCCACTCCCGATTCTCGCCCACGTGTGTGCGAGGCACGTGCTGCGGACAGTACCTGAAACAGAGCTAGTTTCCGAGGCTTCCCAGCTGGGCCTATCTCCAGGGACTGGGGGCTCCTAGGCTGGCAGTGGGGTGCAGTCACTCCTGGCTGCAGGATATTTTAGGTTCTTGGTGGAGGGGGAGGTGGAAGCAGTACCCCCATTCTGTGGCAAGGTAAGAGGGTTCTAGGTAGAGGCATTTCTGATGGACCAGATGGAGCTGCTGTGGCTCTCAGCGAATGGGGGCCTCCAAAATGGCAAGGGCACCGTGTCCTCATGCTTTGTGCCACGTGGCCCATGTGCCAAGCCCTCTCTTGGATATTAATGGGATATTCACCAAGGTAGTACCCCCGCATGTTACTGCAACCCAGATATCCCCGTCCAGATCCAGGACCCCCCATCCTCCAGGGGGCCCCTGCCAAGTCCCCCTTTCTTCTGAATGGACTGAAGAGAGCTGATTACACCTACAGAGGGCTGAACAGACGGTAAGAGAAAGAATATCTTCAAAGCTCTCAAAGAGATGACACTTTAAACCTCTCCTGCCTGCATGCTCTGAGTCTCTCGGCTGCTACCTGCCATGTGACTTTTGGGCAAATTAGATGACCCCTCCGAACCTGCATTTCCGCATTTGTAAAATGGGGCAAATCTGCCCTGGTTGCTCGCCCAAGAGGGATATTTAGGACCACAGGAGATGATGTGTGTATAGATTTGTGGAATGTAAAGTATCTCATCAGGCAGACAGTGGAGTGGTTAAGAGAACAGATGCCAGAGCCAGCTGCCTGGCCGTGCTCTGGCCCAGCTGTGTGGCCTGAGGTAAGCTTTTGCCCATTCTGTGCCTCAGCTTCCCTTTTCTAAAACGAAGATAATAATAGCCACATCCCTCATGAGGTTGTCACGCAGATTTAATGAGTTGTCAGACGTGAAGGACACAGAACAGTGTCTGTGTCAGTGTTAGCTTTTGTAATTACACACGTGGACAGCCCAGCTCCTCACTGTGCTGCTCTCAAAACACACACACACACAGAACAGCAGGACTCCGAACACTTCCAAACATACCACAAAACTTCAGGTTAAACTTTGTACCCCTGGCCAGGCAGGGGCCCTCTTTTCCATTCAGCCTGGCTCCTAGTCTGCAGTTGGGACTTATGGGAAGAAACCTTTAATGATGCCATCACTAAACGCATGGGCCTGGTTTTCTAAGTGCCAGTCCTGTCTCACTCCCCAGCAGAGGGAAGCTGGAGTACCCTGGGCATCATTTCTTGTTTGTTGTATTAAGGTCAAGTATCCATCTGCTTTCAGCCCTCTGCCACCAGCAGCACCGAAAGCAACCCACAGACTCTCAGCTGCCCACTTCAGCGTCCATCTTATCAGTACTTCCTCCCAGCAAAATGCAAACTTCCTCAAACAGTTCACTCTCCTGATTATGATTCTCTCTACGTACTGAGTGATCCACACTCCAGGGACAGCTTTTTATAAGCGGAGGGCTAGGGGTCAGAGGGGGAGACCGGGAAGCAGAGGAGGAAATAGGGCTTTCGAATTGTGATTCTGCTTATGGGTTCCAATGCCACCAGATTTTCTCATAAAAAAGTTCATTGTGTATCCATTCTCCCCCAAACTCCCCTCCCACTCAGGCTGCCGCATAACACTGAGCAGAGGATACATGTATATGTATGGCTGAGTGGCTCTGCTGTGCACCTGAAACTATCATGACGTTGTTAGTCGGTTATACTCCACTATAAAATAAAAAGGTTTTTTTTTTTTTTAAAAAAAAAAGTTCATTATGATTGAAATGATAAAATAGAGCAGAGAGCCAAGTAAAGGACTGGCAATATTATCACAAATTGGAAAAAAAAAATCACTGCTAGCTTTGATTACAAAAAAAAAAAAAATGCAGTTATAAGGGAGATAGGGAGAGGAAAGCGACACCATTAGATAGTAGAGCGTTTACAATTACAAGAGGGTCCAGGAAAGAACTTGGACCAGGGTTAGGAAAACTCTTCTGCCGGTCAACATCTTAACCCCGCATTTCAAATGCAAGTACCTCTGCCAGCTATAGGGCACCACATGGGTCTCTTTTTCTAGTCCCATGGCCCCTATCACAAGAACAGGCCCCAGACCTGCCTCTCACAGCCTAGGTTCCCTTCCCCACAAGGCTTCCAAGGGTTCGCATTTCCACAATTACACAGAAAGGCCGTCCCTAAGACCAGCCTTTCTCTGCTCTCCTGAGCTGCTGTTCCCCGGAGTCAGCCTCCATCACAGGCGTCCGGGATGGCCTGGAGCTGTCTGGAAGGACCAGCCTCTGCTCAGCAGACATCTTGTTAAACAAGTAGCCCAGGTTGGGGGTTCACTTCACAAGGCCAGACAGCAGGGCAGTACTCAGCTCCCCACAGGGCAGCACCCCGAGCCACAAGCTTTCCAGCGGGTCCCCGGCCACAGTCACTGGGAAGCAGAGGCATGTGGGAGGGCTGTGAGCCCTGCCCAGCCCAGTCAGCCCCCAGACAGTGTTCCTTCCTGAGGGGCGGGGGCAAGCCCTGGGGACTCTTCTAACCAAAGGAGGGCCGTTCGCAGGGACAGAGTTGCACCATTCTGCTTGAGAGGCAGGTTGCAAAGCACTGACTAGTGGAGGACTCTTGGGTCCATCATTTCATCTTTCTGGGTCTTGGTTTCTTTACATCTACCTGGAAGGTCTGAACCAGGAGATCATCAAGTCTCCTTTCTGCTCTAACATCCCAAATTTATTACAATAGGTTGAAAACAGGCTGTTTCCCATGGCCTCAGAATTGCTCGTGAAGCCCAGAGCCAGGCATCACAGGACAAGGACGTTCTAAGAAGAGGCACTAGGCTCTCCACGAGGGGCTTGATCGTGGGTGGGAGAGCTGGTCCTGCGGTCCTGGGCCCATCATCACTCCAGCCCGGGCAAAAGCTGAACAGACTTCCTATGAGATGACAGAGTGAGGGTCTCTTTGAAGAAAGTGGGGTGCTCCATGGGTCTCTGCATGTGTCTGAAAAATGCATCCCACCCATGGTCCAAGTGAGGGGTTTTGTGAACCCAGGGCAGCCCTGGGAACCTGGGATTGGGGGGTGGGACACTTCAAGATGAGCTACACATGAGTTACAGGGCTGCAGGCAGGGGCTGGTGATGACCCTGGCCCAGGGCGGAGGCAGCAGAGAAGGTTCTGGAGGGCTGTGTTGGTAGCATGGGACTTCTGCTTACTGAGGGGGCCGTAGACACCATGGAGGGCACAAAGGACCATAACCAGGGATCACTTTTATTGAGCACCTCCTATGGGTCAGGCTCTGTTTTAAGAACCTCATACACAGCATCTCATTTAAACATCATGCTAATGAAATACTGCTATTAACCCCATTTTATAGATAAGGTAACTGAGGCTCAGATAGGTGCAGGGACTTGCCCAAGGTCACCTGAGCATCTGTGTCTGGCCTTACCTTTAGGTCTTTAATCCATTTTGAGTTTATTTTTGTGTATGGTGTTAGGGAGTGTTCTAATTTCATACTTTTGCATGTAGCTGTCCAGTTTTCCCAGCACCACTTATTGAAGAGGCTGTCTTTTCTCCACTGTATATTCTTGCCTCCTTTATCAAAGATAAGGTGACCATATGTGCATGAGTTTATCTCTGGGCTGCCTTTTGTTATTGAGCTGCATGAGCTGCTTGTAAATCTTGGAGATTAATCCTTTGTCAGTTGCTTCATTTGCAAATATTTTCTCCCATTCTGAGGGTTGTCTTTTGGCGAAAGCAATCTTGAGAATGAAAAATGGAGCTGGAGGAATCAGGCTCCCTGACTTCAGACTATACTACAAAGCTACAGTAATCAAGACAGTATGGTACTGGCACAAAAACAGAAATATAGATCAATATAACAGGATAGAAAGCCCGGCTTTCTCCTCCAGTGCCCTGCCCCCAGCCCTCCTTTTCTAGGCGAGCATCCTCTCCTTTTTCCCTCTAAAAAGAAAACAGAAAACCCACGTGAGGACTTTATGAGTGGATACAGTTTCTTTAATTAATTTAATAAATGAATCCTTGGGCTTTTTCTTTATGCCTCCTTGGGAGTGCTCCTAAGGCACTGGGCAGAATCACAAACAGCCACATAAAGCCCTCTGGCTCGCAGGAACCTCTTCTATTGATATCATTACAAAGTCATAGAATTATTTAAGTTCCTAACTGGCTGCCTTGCTTCCACCATCCCCACCCCGACACCACAGTGAGCTTTCTGAGGCACAGGCCTTATCCTTCAGGGGCCCCTCATCACCTACAGAGTGGTCCTCAATGAAGGTGAGGTTTGGAAATTGGGGCGTTTTGGTTGTCACAAAGACGGGGTGCCTGGGTGCCAAAGGATCGCCGTGTCCCAGAGCTGAGCCTTGTGGAGGGGCCTCTGCTCTCTGCAAATGCTAGCCGTGTCCTGTTGAGAAACGTGTGAGAGGAAGGTGCTGCCCTAGCCTGCCCTTCTCTGCCTTTCCAGTCCAGTCTCCCCACGACACTGTCCGCCCCCCCACCTCTGCTGCCACACCCAGACTGGGGGTGACAGGTTTGTGACAGGCATGTGACTCTCCCTGGTAAGCGTATGAAGGCCCGAGGCTGCCTGGAGTAGCCATGGAGGGAAGGGGGAGGGTAGAGAGCTCCCTCAGCAGGCTTCTCTGTCTTTCCGCCACTGTCTCCTCTGTTCCTCAGATGAGGATGCTGAGGCTCAAAGAAATCTGGCAACTTGTCCAAGATCCCATTGTTATTAAATGGCTGAAATGGAAATCAGACCCATATCTGCCCCACTCTCCACCATGCCACAATATCTCTCCATTCCCCTGGAGAGGATGTGCCCCTTTCCTGGCTGGTCTGCTCACTGAGTCATTCATTCCGTCTCCCTCAGTTATTCCTTCATTCCATCAGTTGAGAAGTATTTATTGATCACCGGCTATGTTTATCTGTTTGACTAATTTGTAGCTTAACCTGCTCCAGTATGACTTAGAAGCAGCTTACAAAGACACCTGCAGTATCATATCTGATGACATGAGGGACGAGGTATGAAATGAGTGGGGATACTGATGTTCGAATGACCAGGACAATTGCACAGAGGTCAGAGCATGGCTGGTCCCCAGGAAATCCAGGGCATACAGGCCTAGGTCATTCCTAAAAATCAATGGAAATTGGACTGCATGCTTCTAACCGGAGAAAGTGATGAACCTACTGTGTGTAAAGCAAATATCAAGTACGCCGATCCCTTTGGAACATAGTGATGAAAGCTTGGGCTCAGTTATCCAGAAGTTACCAACATCCCTTCCAAAATCTGCAAAGGACATTGACATCATTTCTGTCTTTAGGTCTCCTAATAACCCAGTAAGGAAATGGATGGTCAGAGAGGTGAGTGACCAGCCTAAGGCCACACAGCCGCCAGGTAACACAGGCCTCTATCTCCAGGCCCTTTCCTATAGAGCACAGGAGTTAAGTATGTGGATTCCAGGGCTAAACTGCCTGGGTTCATGTGCTGGATCCAACTCTTAAAAGCTGTGTGACTTTGAGGAAGTGACTCAACCACTCTGTTTCCCCATATAGAAAATGGGGGAAATAAGGTACCTCTCATAAGCGAGCACTGCACTTAAAACTCCTGGCTTATATGAGCTATCAGAAAAATGTTTGCTACTACTATTTTATCACACAGCTGGCTGTCTCCTGTCCATTATGCCCATCAAGGTCCCAATAGGGGCTTCAAAGAAGGACACAGAAGGGTGGGCACCAATGCACATAGATACATATATGCTGCTGGCATCCTCAAGCCAGACAACAGGAACTTTCTTATCCACCCTTGCCTTCTCTCCCTGGGAAGGGATACCAAGGAATAAACCCTTAGGAGGATTTTGGCTCCTATGAAGACCATCCCAAGTGTCAATCCCTTTCTCCTAAACCAGGGATGTGCTGATTCACTTCTGAAAGGGGTGGACCTTGCCCCAGTCCCTGTGCCCATGGCAGGGCTTGCACACGGGGAGAATTCAAGAGGACACATCGCACACAAAATTCTGTACTGATCTTTCCCCTGTCTTCCCCACTGCCAGCCAGCGTCTCCTTCAGAACCTGCCTCTCCCTCCTACACAGAAAGGTACGAAACCCATCGGAGCTTACTTTCAACTGGGAACAAACTGTTCACACATTTCAATAACCAAAAAAAGAGAAAGGGGGTGTGTGGGGTGACGACGCCAGCATATCGAATCCATTTAACTAAATTATATACGAAGACTTGGCGTTAACCAGGAGCAGGGTGGCAGGGAGGGATGGAGTTTCATTAAGAAAAGACCAGGGCTTCCTGGTGGCGCAGTGGTTGGGAGTCCGCCTGCCGATGCAGGGGACACGGGTTCGTGTCCTGGTCCGGGAAGATCCCACGTGCCACGGAGCGGCTGGGCCCGTGAGCCATGGCCGCTGAGCCGGAGCCTGTGCTCCGCAACGGGAGAGGCCACAACAGTGAGAGGCCCGCGTACCGCAAAAAAAAAAAAAAAAATTAAAGAAAAGACCAGGTGCGGAAGGAGGTGGCCCATTGTCTTTGTGCTGGTTTTTCTGCGCTGATAAGATGTGTCTGTGTAATTTAAAATGTACTGCCGAATGTTACACACTTTTAGTCAATAATGTAAAATTGAAGGGTATTTGCGTGAGTGCTTGAGAACAGAGAACTTGGCGTTGAGTGAGTAACCCCTCTCTTCATATATCGCCAGGGCTTGCCGAGCTCTCAGATCTTTAGGCAAAGGGTGGGATTGGAATTTGCTTGCCTACTGCAGTTCTTCAAGGGGAGGACCGCTCAAAAGTCCCCTCGTGATAAAGCCCCACTGGAGGTCACGGCCAGTCCAGCCAGTGCCCAGAGCGTGGGGTGGGAAACTTGGCAATAGAGCAGGTCCTCCATCTAAAGGGAGACATCTAGGGATCTCCAGGTGGCTTCCTTCAACCTCTCAACATTAATTGGTGCTGGATCCTATAGTGGGTGATATCATTGTGGGAGAAACTGTAGACATCAGGATTTCAGATTTGGAAGGAAATTTAGGGACCATCCAGTCAGGCAGGCCCTTTTCTACTATAGATGAGGAAAGTGAAGCTCAGAGAGGTTATGTGACTTAGCCAAGGTCACACAGGAAATTAATGGCCAAAGCCAGAATCCAGGTCTTCTGGTTCCCAGGCAGGTGATATTTTCATCACTCCACCTCCCTCTCATCCCCACCTTTTCTGGTCAGGTCAGTGGATGCCAGGGTCATGGGCAAGGCATGCAGAATTGAGTCCAGGCAGAGTGACAGGGCACACGTGACCCTGGGGGCAGGTCTGAGGCTCCATCACCTCCAGCTAACGGGGCCTGTGGTGTGATGCCAGGCCTGCTGGCTGAGGGGATGAGGCTTCTGGATGGGTACCTACAGATGTTCTGGAAAAGCACAAAGCTTTGCTTTGTACCCATGGAGCTGTTGTGAGCTCTGAGCTCCCCAAGCGGAGATGGAAAGCCCTCTTATCTCTGGGTGACTATGGGTAGCAACTCCACCTCTCTGAGCCTCTCCTTATCTGCCCTACTCCCAAAGTCGTGACGAAGTAGGTGTGGGTGGGAAAGTCTTGGAAGTTGCACAGTCCAGTCATTGTGAAGGGAGATGCTGATGGCTAGCAGTGGTATGAGGACGACCCCATGGGCAGTGAGCGTGGACGCTTTGTATTTACCTCGTTTTAAGTTTACTTTTGGAAAGCAGGACCTGGGGAGAGCCAATCCCCTGAAGATGTGCTATGACCTCCTTCCCTGAGACTGGGAGGGATTTTTCCACTGGTAGATTCTGTTTGCTGCTGTACCTGTCCTGCTGGTCAATGAGCATTCTTAGGCTGAACCCAGAGGCAATAGCTTGTCGGGACAGGACTATAGAGAAGCTGAGACCCAGAATCGAGGCCCCAGGCTCCCATCCAAACCCCCGAGGGGTGCCAACTCCTGGCCTGAGACTTGCAAGGTGGACAGGGCTGAGCCTGACTCTGAACAGCAGTCTGGGAGAGGGAAGGGGGGAGGGGGGACTGGCCTCGGTTGGTTGGCTCACTCCTCGGCTTAGAGCGCAGGAACTGGAGGAAATCCCCAATGCTGACCTGCCCCTCACGCTGGCAGAGGTGCAGCAGAAGCGCTCATACAGCCCTCCATGAGGATCAGGCATGAGCAGCCTATACAGCACAGCACAGCGCAGACGGGCTTCAACTCTTCCTTTTGGGAAAAGAGTAACTGGGCACCATCGTGCCACCGGTGGAGCCAAGAACAGAACCTAGTCTAGGGCTGTTCCCCAGCCTCCCCACTCTGGGTCCTTGCCCCCCTCTGCAGAATCCCCATTACGAGCTGCTCTGAAACCTGGTGTTTTCTTCCTGGGCAAAGTTCTCTCCCCACTGCTTGTGGCCAGTTCCGGACTCCTCAGGTATAAACGACTATAAAGCTTTCCAGTAACCTTTCCTGGGAGCACATGGGTGTAAAGTGGATTCAGAGTTTTAAAGAAGAGGCAGGCATATACCTGGGGGTGGGAGAGAGAAGCAGCGTGGTCACCAGGACCCCAGGGCTTCTGAAATCTAACCGCAGCAGCAAGGACCACTCTGGCCAATGGGGGAAGCTCGTCTGGCACACCCTCCACCCGCCCAGCAACAATGATTCACTTGATGAGGATGGTGCCCCTCACTGATTTAGCTCGGTGTTTTCAAAGCCTTTATAAGTTGGCTCCAGGAACGGGTGATTCAGGCACCGAGTGGGAAAGTGGACGGTGACACACAGGATGTGTCTTCCACTCTTTAAGAGTCCGTCACTGCGAGGAGTTTGCTGGTTGAGGATAAATATCTTATTAAGCCCATCTCTCCAGAGGCTGCAGGCGTGGGGATGCAGGAAGTCATGCAGAATGTGGACCAGTGAGAAGAAGGTCCAGGACCAGATGTGGAAGAAAATGTACGGGAGGAGGACAGAAATGAGAAGCGGCCACAGGGGGAGGAGGAAACCATAGAGCTCACAGTTGAAGAAATGAATGGAGGAGGGAGAGGTCAAGGGCTTCTTGGATTTGGGAGCCAACCTGAATTTAAATCGCCAATTCTTCTGCAGTACTTTGTTCCAATAAACATTCACTGGGCACCCACTGTGTGCCTAGCAGAGTATGGTACAGTGAGCACTCCCCCAGACTCTGGGAGGTTAATATTACCACTTGGTTTGAAAAGTGAGGGAATCAAAGCCTAGAAGAGTGGTCTCTCTAGGCTGCAAGGGAAGAAACCACAGCTCTGAAAAATTAGCAAGACTGTTAAGGGAAGCTTATAGAGGCTGGTGGCCTGCATTCCCGCACAAAGGTCCCCAGGGACCTCAGGAAAAAGACAGCTGGGTGGCCTGGACTTCGGATCTAACCACAACTGTCCTTGTGGCCCGGCAGGCCCCAGGGTCCAAGCCACAAGGAGGTCTCAGGGAAGCCCTGAGATGGAACCCAGGCAGCTCCTCCTGTAGGCCCAGAACAGGCGCGGGTCCAATGTCCCTTCTCCTTGCTAGCTGTTGGAAGAAGGAGAAGCTCATTTGGAGCCATCGCCCCCTGCCACCAGCCCCCAGCCCCCAAGGGAGAGAAGGCCAGTGCTGGGAGAAGGGGAGGGAGGGATGAATTCTTAGCAGCAGCGACAGCAGGGGAAAAAAGAATGGTGTCTTTTAAGAAGATAATGACTCAGAGAGTTTGGAGTGTAGAAGTGCCTCTGAGGTGCTAACCCCAAGGGGCAGAGTGGGAGGACCAGGCTGGCTGTGCTCATGGAACATCGTGCGTGGCACCTGGGTGGGTCTGGCAGTCCATGATCCCCTCTCTTCTCCAGGCAGGGGAGTGTGGAGGCTCTGCTCTCTGAGCTGGGCCCAGGCCAGGCCCGTGTACCCCAACAAGGTCCTAAGTCCCAGCAGGACAATAGTTGGGAAGGGCTGGGGAGGGGAGTGGCTTCCTTTGCCCCTCCTCAGGCAACATCAAAGATCCACCCCCTTCCCTGCCCCCTCCCCTCACACACCTGCAGCCCCCGTCTTTAAGGGCAGCAGGAAGAACACAGGACCAGGAGGCAGGGGACAGGCTTCTGGGCTGGGCTTCACCAAAGACAACCGGTGTGGGGCTTCCCTGGTGGCGCAGTGGTTGAGAGTCCGCCTGCAGATCCAGGGGACACGGGTTCGTGCCCTGGTCTGGGAAGATCCCACGTGCCGCGGAGCGGCTGGGCCCGTGAGCCATGGCCGCTGAGCCTGCGCGTCCGGAGCCTGTGCTCCGCAACGGGAGAGGCCACAACATTGAGAGGTCTGCATACCGCAAAAAAAAAAAAAAAAAAAAAAAAAAAATGACAACCGGTGTGACCTTGGGCAAGTCCCTGAACCCCTGCACACCTTGTATCGTAGCGTAGGGATGATCAATGCCCACTTTACCCGTCTTAAAGGGCTGCGAAGAGAAGACGTGGGAAGATACTTTGAAAAGAATAAAAGCCCAAGATGAATATACAATCTAATCACCAGCATCTTCTTCAAATCTATTAAGTGCTAGTAAGATACGCTAAGCTACACAAATAGTTTTTTGTTTTCTTTTAAATCAAGGTCAACCTAAGCAGACTGGGATGGGCTCTGCCCTGCTGGCACCCTCCAAACTCCCCAAGGAAGCTGAGTAACCGTTTCAGCACTTGGCCACCAGGTACCATTGAGGACTGGTCCACAGGAAGGATCGAACTGCAGAGTTGCAGGGAGCCCCTTCCTACCTAACAGCCCAGGAAGCGGCATAGCCGCCATCCTCCTCCCTCCTTCCAGGGACTTCTGTTTCAGCAAGTGCTGAGTCCTCCCCGTCTACCTTAACCCTCATCACAGCTCTGGAGAGAGTTGTTTTACTGTTTCACTAATGAGGAAACCAAGACCCACAGAGGCTCAGGAATTTGCAGACCAAGAGTAGTTTTTAGCAGAAATGGAGATGTCTAAGGGACCATACAAATAAACTCAAATAAGCAGGGCTGTTTGTTTTTATGTTTGCTTTGCCTTCTCTCTGTCTTTTCCTGCCCATCTATTTTTTAAAGCCTTGCTACTTGAAGTGTGCTTCGCAGAACAGCATCACCCAGGAGCTGGTTGGAAATGCAGAATCTCAGGCCCTGCCCCAGAATCTGTTTTTTAACAAGATCTTCCAGTACTTGGTAAGCATCCTGCAATTTGAGAAACATGTATCTAAAGGAGAGCAGCACATCACAAGAAAGATTGTGTTTAACTGTAAAGAAAAACTTCCTGCCAGCTGGTCACAAAATATGCTTATGGAGGGGATGGAAGAGGCCAGGGCAGAGATGCTCAGCTTCCTGGGATGCTCAGATGAGTGATAGGGGATGAACATGATGACTGCTCAAGGCTCCCTTCCAGCCTGGGAGACACATCCTGGGCTCCTGAGGAGGAGCCGGAGGGGGTCCCATACACCCGTCAAGTCAGCTTCCATGACTGCTAGAGACCCGGATTCAAATGCAGCCGCCTCTGTGGAGCTGAGACCAGCGGGCTTAATTCACATTCTCCTGAAGGATAGGTATTTGCATCCGAGATTACCCTGGAACTTAATTCTGCATAATGTTTCTCAGACAAACAACACCCCTGAAACTCTTTGCCAAGGCCAATAATTACATAACTGCAGAGAGAAATAATGAATAGGAGCAGAGGGAAAGAGAAAATCAAGGAGGCGGGGGATGGGGGAAGGGGAAGGAACAGAGACTGGCTTCCAGCCAGAGGCGTTCTTGTCTTTTTGTAACATCACTCGCATGTTGCTAACACACAGTAGGCATTCAGTAAATAGTTTAAAAAACACAGACTACATTGAAAACAACAAAGTGAAGTGGAAGAGAGAGCTGCTTAGTTCATTAACTAACTAGTCTATTAACCAGTTCAGTTGTCCAACCAATCACTGTGCAAGATTCTATGGCGTACCAGCTATGAGTCAGGCACTGTGCTGGGCACTGTGGTCCCTGCCCTCCTTGGCTAAGCGCACTGTGGGCAAACACAGCAGTGGGGGGGCCCCCGTCAAGGTCTTGGCCCAGGAAGCTTAAAGCCCAAGGGCAGAACCCAGGCAAGTGACTAACGGCCTCACAAGGTGTCGAGGCATCTACGGGTCTCCAGGGTGTCCCTTGCTGGCCTTTCAACACCTGTCACCTTGGATACCGCACAGGCCAATGTAAATTTTCTGGAGGTCTGTACACGGCTTAGATCTCAGAGCTGGAAAGGAGCATGAGAGATCATCTAGTCGTCTCGTTCATTTCACAGATGGGAAAGGGAGGTCCAGAGAGGCAGTGAGATTTGTTCAGGCCACCAGCCACTTACTGGCAGAGCTGGAGGAGGAACCCCTCCTGGACCAAGTTGTGTACCTCCCTGGAAGGCAGGGGACCTGGGACCAGTCTCTGGGACAGACAGGTCACATCTCTCTGGAAATCAGTTCTGTCATCTGGAAACAGCGAGGGGGGATCTTTCAGGAGTCCCCACACTGTGCTCCACAGAGGTGCCTCTGGGGACACCTGGAAGAGGAGGGGGCTGGCTAGGGGGTCTCTGGGCCCTTACCGTGCTTAAGTCAGAGCATCCCTCTTGTTCACTGGGCTCCCCTGAAATATTTGGTTTGAACCAAGGGTCCCACAGCTGAAAACCCAAACCAAAACAATTAACCAAAAAAAATACACACACACACACACACATACATATATGGGGCTCCTGCAACACACGTATCGTACACTTGGCGATTACACAAAGAAAAGAAGACAGGATCTCTGTCCTCCAGATGCGTATACTACTAAAAGGGAGAACACACACACGTGAACAGACTTGAAAGCCCCAGGAAGCAGCATTTAGTCCCATAATTGTCCGTCCCCAGAGTAAGTAAAATCTAAAGCAACCCAATGCCAAAGGATGACGTGTAGGGGGTGGGGCAGATGGCAGCCTCCCTGCCCACGGGGCTCCCAGAGACACGGGTCCCCCTGAAAACACACAGCGGCAGGAGGAGGAGAGACTAGCGACAGGGGCCCTGGGGCGTCCTACTTTCTGCCTTTGGGACCCCACCCAGTGCCCTGAGTGCCACCCTCCGCCCATTGCCACCGGCCTCCCCTCCTCCCACAATCTCAACCCAGTTATGTGTGTTTACATTACAGTTACGTATAATTCTGCCATTTACATTCAGTTGCCGGCTCCTCTGTGTGCTCATAAAATGTTAACACTGGAGGGCCGCTTGTTGCAGAAATGTTTATAATTTCTCTTCCCCATTATGGGCTTATTAATGATAATAATGCCGTTTCCCTGCTTAGGAGCTAGGGCTACCGAAAGGCAATCACTCACCAGAGCTGAAATATGACAGTGGGAAGTTGGATTCCGTTCCTTGCTCAGCATTTAATCTTAATAACATTTTATCTTGGACGACAAGTGTGTGTAATGTTGTTTAAAAGCCATGACTACACGGATACTCCATGTTCAGGAAAAGGGAGGGGGGAGGGGTGGTAAGGCCTGCCCTGCCCTCCCCTCCCCTCCTCCACTGCCTTTTCCTGCTGCTCTGGTCACAACTTTCCTTTCCACAATCCCTGGCTTTCTCTGGCGGGCGTGAGACTGCCCCCTAAGTGAGTCAGGCTGCAGCAGGCTGCGGGGTACCTCCCTCCACCCGATCCCGGCTCAGCATTCCCGCCATGAAAGGATTTTTTTTTTCAACCTGTGAGAATAAAAAGTACTTACAAGGACATCAGCCTTTGAAAACACAGCTACCTCAAATGGGCTCTATTAAAAATAAATAAGTCCATTTCGGCTGGAGAGCTGGGCCTAAGGGAGTGTGAAGTCTTTAAGCTGTGTTGCAGAGGGACACGTGTGCTTTCCTCCTCCTTAGGCAAGGTTCCTAATGATACAGCCGCTGGGCACAGCTCACTTAGCCCCGCTCTGCTCTCCCTCCTCACCTCAGCCTCACCTCCATCTCACCCTTGCTTGGGGCACTTTCCTGCTCCCCTTTCCCAGCCTTCTTTTCACTTCCCTAATCAGCCCCCTTTGTCTAATGCTTGCTTACCGCAACTGGCCCTGTTCCCCTTCTGCCTGTCGCTTCCCCTGCCCCCGCCCATCTCATCCCTTGTCCTGGGATACAGGAGGGTGCAGGCCATTTCTTCTGTATTTCCCTCCTCCTTAGGGGGACACTTAGGGAAGGAAACTTTTGGAGAGGATGGATATGTTTACGGCATGGATTGTGGTGATGGCTTCTCAGGGGTATACTTATGTCCAAACTCATTCAGTTGTATACATTAAACATGTACAGCTTTTTGTATGTCAATCATACTGCAATAAAGCGGTTTTTTCCCCAACAGGCATAAGTATATATTTGCATACATAAATAGATACATGCAAATATCAATATATATTTAAGGAGAAACTGGTTCTATTTAAAGCTCCAAACTGTTTTTACAGAGAGCAGATATATACAAGATAATTTGGAAACCACACTGTACTTGCTAATAATTTCAGCCAATGCCAAAGTCGTCTTCCAGATGAGGAAATCATGGTGGCACAGAAAATCTGGGGCTCATTATAGTGTTTAATATACATTGTATAGTGGCCATTATAATTATGATCATCACTATTCACTTCATGATCAAATAATTATCTGTCAATGTAAGAGGTTTCTTGAGAAATTTCTAACTTTGAAGAAATAGGAAAAAAAAAGCCACTATAAACAACAAAGATTCATTTGGGAATATCTTCTGTTCTTTATCTACTTAAGCCCTTTCCTCTATAATTAAGGGTTGTTTTTTTTAATAAAAAGGATCAACAGAAGGAAAAAATTATAGGTATAAATGTATAGTGTGCCTAGAACATAAATTATACTCTAGGTTTACAATCAACATTGTTTCCTTCCCTCATGTCTAAGTCAACTATTAAAGTAATTTTTGTTCAGCTGAAGAAAGCAAAGACACTTAGGACTCTGTCCGTAGTAGGTGCTCAATGACTAAATGTTGGTTGGAATTTAAAACTAAAACTACCATTTAGCCTGGCGAATCCTATTGGGCTGAAAAAAGGAAGAATTGTTTTTTTCAAGTCTGGTTTTATAAAAGTATGCAGGGTCATAGTACAGTAGCAGCTAATAATTGGAAGGGACCCTCAAGATCACTTAAATCAACCTTTTTCCCAAGAGTGTCTGCTTCTCTGCTTCCCTAACAGAGTGTCACATCTTCAGCCCACGGAGCTCATGATTCGCACGGATGTAGGACTGGATGTGGAGACCCAGTTGGAATGTTTTCCCCGCATGGAACCAAAATCTGCTGGCCTCCGGCTCCCAAGTTCTGCCCCCTGGAGTTCACAGAGCCAGTCCACGTGTCCTGCTACATAACAACTACCCTGAGTATTTTCTCAGACTAAGGGTTCTCATTTTCCCAAGTGTTGCTCATTTGACAGAATTTCTAGACGCAGCACCATCCTGAGCGCCTGCCTCCAGCATGTTCAGTTTGTCAAAATCCCTCCGAAAGTGAGATGCTCAGAGCTGGAGCCCTGGCTCGGATGTGGTCTGTACAGAGTACAGTAGAAGCATTACATACTCTGTTTTGGAATCTAACTTTTATTGTTTCAGAACAAGAACAGACTTCAGCACCTTGCTGTGGCTATTTCAGCAGCTAAGATGCCCTAAGATCCTCTTGTACTCAACTCGAACACACAGGTCTTTACTCTTGAACCTACATCAAGTCAAGGTTTCTCCACCCTGTACTTATGGAATTGATTTTTTGGAAACTTCAGTGCAAGACTTTCCATTTATTCCTGTTAAGTTTCGACTCCTTACTTTCAGCCCATCATGCCAGCCTGCAAGGTATTTCGGATCCTGATTCTGCAGTCCTACATATCAGCTAGCCCTTCTGCATCTGTGTCACTCACTTATTTGAAAAACATGCCTTCTGGGTTCTACTCCAAAACCTGATAAATTACTGAACGGGCAGATAGCATATCATGTGACATCTCCCGTCAGGTAGACGTCAGCCAGCGAGAAAGCTTACTTTGGGCATGATTGCTCAGCGGGCCACAAACCAACGGACTCCAGGAAAAGCCTTGTGTCAGCAGAGGCTCTGGAATTGCAAGAAGTAGACCATGGGACCTGTTATGCTACTAATAAGCTGTGTTTCTTTAGAAAAATGAGCCTTTAGGGTCTCAGTTTCTTGACCTGTAATGTGAGAGGGTTAGATCGGAAGCCTCCAAGTTCTCTTCCAATTCAACACTTAAATGGATCAATGACTATCCCGCAACCATGCTTCTCAGCCTTGCCCGCTAGGAACAGTGACAGACTTTGTCAAAAGCCTTATTCAAGCCAAGGTATCTTGTGGCTCCAATATTTTCTTCTCCTACCAGCACAGTATCCTTATGCAAACAGGAGATGCGTTTCTTGACGTGACTTGTTTTGATTGAACACAAGCTGGTTCTTTTCTAAAGGCAGTGTGGCTTAGTGTGGAGGGGAGGGGCTTCCCTCCCCCTGTCATTTTTAGTCTCTATCTTTCCCACTTTTTTGCAAATTAGGCTATGAATCCATCTACAGTCTCCTGGCACCTGTTTATGTGTCAAAACAAAGGGAAACTAACATTTCGAGAGTGCCTAAGATGTGCTACATGCCCATGCCATCTACTTTCACAGCAGTGAGTGCTGTGCCCTGGGGAGGTCCCTGCGAGGTCCCTGCCCCATCTAGGCAAGGACACGTACACTTGAACAACGTGCCATAAAACGGTGTGTAAAGTGCCACGTTAGTTGTTTGAACTAAGCTTGAGGAGGAGAGAGCCATCCATTCCAGTTGAGGAAAGCATGCTGGAGCAGGTAGATCTTGAACTGCCTGCTCTGTGATGCTGGCATGCATTTACGTTTTGCTCCCAAGGACTCATCAGTAGCTAATGTGAATGCAAGTCGGGGTGCAGGTGGGTGGCAGGTGGGGTGTGTTGTGGAAGATGAGGCCAGTACATGGGAGCCAGGTGGTGAGTAGCCTTGAATGCCTGCAAGGACTTAAACTTCAGCCTCTAGATGACTGGAAGACAGGGAATGTCCAGAGCATACTGCTAGACTACGATTTAGAAAGACCTTGGCAACTGTGTGGAGGATGGACTAGAGGGGACAATGGCAGAAGCAAGACAATAAGTGGTCAAGGGAAATACTGCGTTGGCCAAAAAGTTTGCTCAGTTAACGACTACGTTGTTCAATAAAGTTCTTGGTAAAAATGAAACATGTCTTTTATTTTTACTTAAAACTGAATGAACTTTTTGGCCAACCCAATATTATAAGGTCTTAAAGCAGAGCAGTTGACATCAGCAGGAATAAAGAGAAAGAGGGTCCGTAACTGCTTGGAAAATAGACTCAAGAGGACTTGGTTATCCATTAGATTTAGAGACAAGAGAAAGACACCATAGGGGATGCTTTCCATGATTTCTAGCTTAAATGACTGCGCAGACAATGGTTTCACTAACCAGTCTCAGGAAGAAAGGAGTAAGAACAGATTTGAAGTGAGGGAGGTCATGAGTTCATTTAGAGACATGTGAGGAAGGGGCGGGGGGCTGCAGATACAGGGCATGGTTATAATCATGAGTGGATAAACTCACCCAGAGAGCATGTGCAGAACAAGACAAAAGGGCAAAGGACAGAGCCTGGGCAGAGACTGATGTGTAGGGGATGGACGAGGAAAGAGGAGCTACTACAGATAAGCCAGAAATTGTGTAGAGGGGAGCCAGGCGAGAGTGGTATCCAGGGGCACAAAGGAGCAAATCCCCAGTGCTACATATTGAGGGAGGTACAGAGCTCCAGAGGGCGGGAACCACAAGAAGAGGCATTGAAGGAGTTGGTGGGGGTGACTGAGAGACTTCTTTCATGGCCGGAGGACTGGGTAGTTGCCATGAACCTGGGTTTAAATCCTGCCTCCACCACTTACCAGCCATGTCACACTGGGCAATTGATGAATTCACTGAGCCTGTTTCTTCGCCTATAGGATGGGGATAATAACAAGACCTACTTCGTAGGTTGTTGTTAGGATTAAACATGATAATATAAGTAAAGCACTTAGAACCTACAACAGATGCTCAATAAGTGTTAGCCAAAAGTCCAGAAATTTGGAGGTTTGGTGAAAGGGGTAATAGGAGAATAGCTTTTTCATCACATTTCTTTTGGTGAGAGGATTTAAACATGGCTGAAGGTGGAGGGAAGGGGACAGTTAGGATGGAAAGGCTAAAGAGTAATCTGTAACAATAAAGGAAGGTCCTAGATGAAACGGGGAGATAGAAGCAGGAAATTTAGCCCAGGCTACGACCGCTTCTCTTTTTCAGACAAACAGAAGGCTTCCTTGGAGGCCGCAGACAGGAGAGTGGAGCTGGTCCACACCTGGGGGGCTTTCTCTTATCCGTGGTGGTGTGTTTTTGCTGAGGCCACAGCTGGCTTGGGGTACTGAGAGAGGGAAAGGCCTGGAATGGGGCTGAGAAGAATGAAGTAGGGGTTGAAGACAAGAATTCCAAGAAGCACTGGAGGCACAGCTCAGGCTGGAAACATACATTTATAACGTGTTCTTGGAAGATTATTTGCTAAGGAAAAATAGAAGCTAGAGAGTTCTGCCGTTTTGGTTTTGATCACCCATCAGTGACACCATGTTCCCAGAAGAGGCTGCATCTGTCTTCCCTGAAGCCCCCCCCGGATGGCTGTTGACTCCATCTCACACTCCCCTCACTGCCTAGCCTGGGAGCAGTTGGTGGGCAGGACCCATCTCCTCCCATCTGTTCTCCCCCAGCATTTGCCACGGGGCCCAGCCCAGAGCAGAGGCTCCCAAGCACTTATGTAATTACTTTCCTTACAAAAAGGAAGGATTCACCTGGATTCACATGGAGGCTAGAAGTGCTCATCTCCCATAGTTATAACCACAAGCTTAATACTCACTATTCAGCTCACTTCTAACATGTTAAATTTCTGCTCAACACCATGGAAAAGGACATCTCACATGCTCGCCCATTAAGAGTACAACCTCCCTTGTCATCTGAGGCAGCCGCTGGCATTTAAACAGCCTGAAAACCCTACCTCCCCTGCAGAAACTTCAGGGCCTAATACAGAGCTAACATTTAACAAGGGCCTTCTATTTGCTAGCAACCTCCTTATGCACCCACCCCACAGACAGATTGCATTTAGGCTGACAACAGCTCTGGTGTTGTTAGCATTGTTGCCCTATTTTATCGGTACAGAAACAAAGGCTCAGAGAGGTACAATCACTTGTCCAAAGTCACACACTGCTCAGCTGGCAGCCCTGAGATGAAATCATGGTTTGGCGTGGTTCCTGTGCACAGCCTCCTGCACCGGCTGCCTGACCTCACGTAGCTCCCCTCCTACAGGGATGCCCTTTGGCACTTCCTCCTGGTTTCTAACCTGGATTCAGGACTTTGATCCTGCCTTGTCACATATCCTGATTTCAAGGTACAAAGTAGAGATCCTCCAGCAAACCTGGGTTAATCTATTTCTTTCTTCTCATGATAAATCATGACTTTTTTTTTCAAATTTTTTTTATGGTGGTAAAATACACGTAACAAAATTTACTATTTTAAATGTATAGTTTAGTATAAGTACATTCATATTGTTATGCAACCATTACTACCATTCATCTCTAGAACCTTCTCATCTTCCCAAACTGAAACTCCATACTCTGTGAAATAATAACTCCCATTCCCCACCCCACCTCCCAGCTTCTGGCAACCACCATTCTACTTTCTGTCTCCCTGAACTTAAAGTACTTCTTATAAGTGGAATCATATTGTATTTGTCTTTTTGTGACTGGCTTATTTCACTTAGCATAATGCCTTCAAGGTTCATCCATGTTGTAGCATGTGTCAGAATCTCCTCCTTCTTCAGGGATGAATAATATTCCATTGTATGGATAGACCACATTTCTTTATCCATTCTTCTGTTGTTGGACATTTGGGTTGCTTTCACCTTCTGGCTATTGTGAATAATGCTGCTGTGAACACTGGCTGTACCAACATCTCTTTAGGACCCTGCTTTTAATTCTTTTGGGTATATACCCAGAAGTGGAATTGCTGGATCATAGAGTAATTCTATGTTTAACTTTTTTGAGGAACTGCCATACTGTTTCCATTTTACATTCCCACCAACAATGCACAAGGGTTCCTATTTCCCTGCCTCCTCACCAATACTTATTTTCTGTTTTGTTGATAGCAGCCGTACTAATGGGTGTGAGGTGGTATCGCGTGGTGGTTTGGATTTGCGTTTCCCTAATGATTAATAATGTTGAGCACCTTTTTAAGCTTATTGGCCGTTTTTACGTCTCCTCTGGAGAAATGTCTATTCGACTCTTTTTTTTTTTTTTTTTTTGCGATACGCAGGCCTCTCACTGTCGTGGCCTCTCCCGTTGCGGAGCACAGGCTCCGGACGCGCAGGCTCAGTGGCCATGGCTCACGGGCCCAGCCGCTCCGCGGCATGTGGGATCCTCCCAGACTGGGGCACGAACCCGCGTCCCCTGCATCGGCAGGCGGACTCCCAACCACTGCGCCACCAGGGAAGCCCTCGACTCATTTTTGAATCTGGCTGCTTTAAACCATGACCTGTAAAAAGCCCTGACCCTCTGCCTTCTGTATCTGCACACATATTCCCGGGACAGTTCATTGGCAGTGCTCTGAGGGAGCAAAAGAAATTCCTCTGTTCCACCCCATCTGACTAGGTTCGCCAAGCATAGAACACTTACGCACAACACCGCACTCTTTGGGGCTAAAGCGTTGAAAAGGTCTGTCAGCATGTGAACGTTACCCAGAAGAGGTAATTCATCACGTCACCATGACTCAGTAACACTCTACCTTAGATTCCTTAACCTGTGTAGCTACGTGGCCATCCATCACGGAAAGGGCCACTGGACAGGCAGCTCCTGACAGGTTGAAGGCAGGTCCTGGTGGAAATGAGTGGTGAAGAAAAGGAGAGGGAACCAGACAGAAAGTGTCTGAGCAAATAGGGCAGGTGTTAGCCAAGCTGGCGGGGCAGCAGACCTGTGGGGACAGCCCTCGCCTTGGTGAGCAGAGTGTGGAGGGATTGTTATATAGGGAACGGGCAGGAACGAGGCTCTGTCTCAAATGGGAAGAGAAGGTGAGGATGGGCTTAAGGGACAAGACCTTTGTCCCGGCGAGTGGATCGGAGCTCTTGTCTTCACCCCAGAGCATAGGTTTGGAAGATGCAGTGAAGGGGGAGCAGCCAGAAGCTCGAAGAGAGCCCGTGTGGGCAAATAGGATGCGGCAGCCACGGGAGGGTACTGCTTGGACCTCCCTTTGGGAGAGAAGTGCTGTGAAGAGCCTCCAGCTGCCGTACCTTTGCACCCAGCGTAGCTTTCATGCCAAGACCAGGCTCTCTTCAGGCTACTGTCAACCAGCGAGGGAGCACAGCCCAGGTTCTAGAGCTGGGTCACCCCCAACCAACACAGGACTCCTGGCTGGAAGAAGGGACCTTTGCTCTAAGGCTTCCCGCCTGTCTAGCTAAGGCTTTTTTTTTTTTTTTTTTTTTTTTTTTTTGCGGTACACGGGCCTCTCGCTGCTGTGGCCTCTCCCGTTGCGGAGCACAGGCTCCGGATGCGCAGGCTCAGTAGTTGTGGCGCACGGGCTTAGTTGCTCCGTGGCATGTGGGATCCTCCCAGACCAGGGCTCAAACCCATGTCCCCTGCATTAGCAGGCAGATTCTCAACCACTGCGCCACCAGGGAAGCCCTATTTTTATTTTTAAGTGAGAAAAAAACTAAGACGAGAAACAACTGGGGGTAGGGAACATACGCTCCCTGAGTGGTGACACCACGCTGGGTGGGACTGTCCCCTGGAGAATAAACAACCGCCAGAGACTACCAGGCTTTGATCACCTGCTTATGGTCGATTAAAAATTCCAATTAACACTTCGACAAAGTAGTTCAATATTTGCCACTGAGCTCTGGGTAAGCTGCATCTGGCGGCAGGTGGGAGGCAAGGAGGAAGGGCCACCAGGGGCTGTGGAAAAGGCCCCCCTCTGCAAAACCAGTGGGGGTTTGGGAACGGCCTGCTTCTGCATCCTCCTTCCCGCTTCCAAATGGTTATTCCCGCATCTTCAAACAAAAATGCCACCTTAGGTGCCCACCCCTGCCATTTGGGCACAGCGCTCTGCTGTCCTGCTCTGTCACCTACTCTGTTGCTTTAGCTCCTGGTTCAAGTCTACACCCCCCTACCCTCAGGCCTGGTGGTCTGGATGTCACCCCAACACCCAGCCTCCTAACTCCCAGGGCATTCACCCCATGCCAACCATCTGGAAGGCAAACCCTGCACGGCACTGGGCAGGGTAAACAGACAATGCCTGGCAGCTGTGATTACTGCTCTGTTGTTCCTGTAGATGTCCCCCCCTCCTTCCGTCCACACCCTCCAGTTACATACCGCCAAGGCCTCAGCCACCTTATCTGGTCCCGGAGCCTGCTTCTCCAGTCCTCTGACACCTCACGCAGGCCCCTGCCACTTCTTTTCCAGTTTGCCTCTTTCCCTTCTGGATCCACAATCGACCCCTTCTTGTGGCTGCCAGCGTGATCTTTCTAAAATGCCAATAGGATCACCTCAGTTCCCTCACTTGAAATAATTCAATGGCCCCATTGTTTTGGTCAGTCATGGAAAACCTCTCCTGACCTGGGCTGGCCTCTGCCCTCCTTCTTAACCTAATCTCCCTCCATGCACTGGTCACTGGAGTCTCTCCTAGAACATACCATCTTCCTGTGGGATGTTCCCTCTGCCAGAATTGCCCTTTCCCCTCTTCTTCAGCTAGCAAACACCGACTCTCCATAGCTTAAGTTTCCCCTCCTCCAGGAAGCCTTCCCTGACTGCTTCTCCTCCCGTTTGATATAGATCCTCCTCTGTGAGTCCACTGCATTTGCTTACCCTCCTCGCAGCAATTCCGATTCCACACCATCAGGGTTGATTTATTGTTTCTCGAAGCTTCCTTGAAAACAAGGACTATGTCTTACATCACATTTCCTAGCACACAAGTAGGTATCCGATATATGTTTGTTGCATGAATGCATGAACAAATATTTAATACAGCTTTATAAAAATTGTGTAATGATCAAGTTTTTGTGACTCAAACAGTATTTCCCGCTAAGCTTTGTTACAATGTCAGAGACGCTTTATATTCACTTCCAACTGTCGAGACATCAACAGTGGTTCTAATTCTTTAACTTCATGTGTCTTCCCCCAAAGCCTCTGTCAGGTAGAACTCAAGCCCAGAATGATCCAGTGGAAGCTGATAGTTAAAGGATTCTTGTGGTTAAGCCTCAACATAAAATAGGAGATTTTTCTGGAATGCATATAACCACCTCCTAATTATCTACCTGGTAAATTTGAATTTGGAGGTTTCCTTAAATTAGCAGAGCAAACTTGCAGTTTCTCGGAAAATGTGATTGCATCTGTGGCTCACCCCATAAAGATGCAGATCAGGGGGCTCAGATCCGGTGCAGCAGCCAGTGGTGAGCGTGGAAACGGTGGGCAAAGGAGAAGGGAGCCTGCAGAGAATTCCAGGGCTGCTCAACAACGCTATTATGCAAACCAGCGATTTGGAAGGCATATTGCTCAGAGCTCAGGCCTCCAACTCTCAATTACCCCAGGGCTATTTCATCTCGACATTTTCCAGGCTGCCTTCACCACCTACCTAATGCTCTAAGCTGGGAACTGGGAAGAGATTTCTTGTTCTCTGTCCCATGGGAATCCTTTTGTCTGTAATTCAGAGAGCGGCCTGTTCTACACTATGGTCCCTGTCTACCACCATCTCCCCTTCCCAGATGCTGACTTTGTTTACTCACCACTTGTGGCAAATATTGACACTGAAACCAACTCTGCTCCTGCGGTTGCTAGTTTTCTGGTCCCAGGAAACCTCAGTTCCCAAGTGACAAATGGATTTTAGGTCCATTAGCGATCCTATCACCAAAACACAAAATATAAATCTCTGTTCTACTCCGGACCTTTTCCAATACCTGGAAATCAACGTTTCTTCTTCAGTCGTCAGCCTTACTCCATCTAGAATTTTCTCTCTCTAAAGGCAGCTGAGTGGAAGTGGAAGCAAACATGTTACCCCAGAAGATAGTGGTTGCCCTGAAGACAGGGACTTTTACTGGGTTGTCTATCTCCAGAGCCGGGCCTGGAACCTATACCTAGAGGCAGCGCAATAAATGATGGGAGGAAGAAGAAAGGATGACGACAATGATGACATAAAAACAACAACTATTACCACTACCCCCCACCCCACATTAATTGAGCGCGTGTTATGTGCCAGGTCCTGTGCTAAATTCTTCACTGGTATTACCTAGGTTAATTCTCACAAGAATTATTATGCCCATTTATAGATGAGAAAACTGAGGTTTTGGAGGTTAAATAATTTGTCTAGGATCACACAGCAGACTTCAAAGTTCTTGCTCCTCACTCCTATGAAGAAAGGAGAAAGAGAGAGGAAGAGGGAGAAAAAAGAAAGGATAGAAAAAGGAAGGAAGGGAGGAAGGAAGTGGGGAGGGAGGGAGGGGAAGAGAGAGAGAGGGAAGGAGGGAGGGAGGGAGTGAGGGAGGGAGGGAGGGAGGGAGGGAGGAAGGAAGGAAGGAGGGAGGGAGGGAGGGAAGGAGGGAAAGAGAGAGAGGGAGAGAGGGAGGGACGGAGGGAGGGAGGGAAAACAGGCTGACCTGAAGCAAACCAGGCGAGATGATGTTAATGAAATTTAGTCAAAAAAAAAAAGATAAAGACTTAATTATCATTCCTCAGGCTTATTCCCTGAAAACCTCAAAGCATCCTCACATCTGCTCCTTTTTCTGCCTATAGCCCAACAAGGTGGGTCAGAGTATCTGCCAGTCTGTCTATTCCTTTCATTCTCCCTGGCCCCCGTCCCTACCTTCACCCCCCTCCCATACCATACACACACTTAAAAAATCTGTTTAGACTGATGGCAAAATTGACGTCTGAAAAAATCTTATGGTTAAAACGCGGACATCCCCAGCCCAGACGTCGCGGGCCGGGCCAGGCCAGGCAGTTTGGCGGAGATGCCAGGAGCTGGAGGAGGGGCTGAGTTGCCGTACACTTTGCCTTCCTCCCAGTGACTGGGCTGGGAGTCCCAGTGATGAGAACATATGTTCTCTTGTTTCGCTCCAGCCAAAGGGAAAAGGTAGATGCCACGTACACCCACACCCCAGGAACAATGCAAGTATTAATAACTGTTTTAATTGTATGCGAGTCTCAGCATCTTTCCCCATGGTGCCTCAAAAGCCATTTATTTTGGTACCTCATTGCGGGGATGGTACTATCCACCGGGGGCCCAGCCAGGCTGGTGGTGACTAACAGAGAGCTCTTCATTCAGAGGAACGTTGGAAAAGTGTTTCCATTTCCCCTTGTGCATTAGGTGGGTGGTGAAGGCAGTGAGCTAAGTACAGCACTGTCAAGGTCTGCCTGTGCGCCCCGGATGTGTGTGCGGTGTGTCAGCCCTCCATACCCACGCCGGGGGAGGGGAGCCCGGGGGCTGGGGAGGGGTGGAGAATGCAGACAACCCCCTACAATGCATAACCTAAAAATAGTGTGCGTTTGCTTTTGACTGGCAATAAATGATTCCCCCCCACCCCCCGAGCAGAATCATCTTTCTCATTTTCTTTTGCTTCGGCCGTTATTAAAATAAGTTTGCATTCTCAGAGAACACTCAGATGGCTACAGAAGCCAGGTTAGTGCTGGGTGGCAGGTAAATCCAACCTGAGAGTCTAAATTTGTCTTGGACAATCCTAATCCAAAGGCAATTCACTCTAAGTAGGAATATTGTTTTCCTTTTAAGATAATTTAAAAATTTTAAGTTTTGTTAGAAACTAGACACTTCCACTCTTGAGAGACATGGAAGAGAAAGATTTTCCTTCCCTGCTAAAAATTCCTCTTCTTCTCACCCCCACCATCTATCATGATTAACATATGTTCTGTACAGAAGATACCCTCTGTGATAAACAAGGGACTTCTTCAAGGCTCTAAGTCATCATGGGAGCAGCCTGGAATTATCTCCAGTTAGGAGTGGAAAAATTGACTCAGCCAGGTAAGGGTCCGAATCACCTCAACCACATGTCTTGTCCATCCACTTGTCTCTAAGCAGAACCATAACCAAACGATCTCACACAGGTGGATGTCTTATTACTTCCACTCACCTCCTCCCAGAGTCTCAAAATGTTTTCTCTCTTTATTAGTGAAATTTGAAATTCTAAGTTCCCATGTGTTCAGTAGTGGGGGAGGTGGGAAGCAGGCTAGGGAGGGAAGCATGACCTTACACCAGTGCTTAACTTCTCTGAGGCTCAACTTTCTCATCTGTACAATGGGGTAGAATATATACCATGCAAGGTGATGCGCATGGTACCCTGCCTGGCACAGAAGGGTTGTGCTTATGAGTGGGACTCGCCCTCAACCTCTGTTAGTAAGGTAGGCAGAGCGACCTCAGAATGCACGCTCCTTCCAATGTCTCACAGGTCCTGATATAGTTGGAAACATGAGGGTGTCTCGGCCAGTGAGCATTATTTTGGGGAGACCACTAGGAATAAAGGGCCCTCAATCAACCACTGACTTCCCTATCTCCTCATACTGATCCAAACTTCCCCCTGCTGGCTATGGACACCAAAATCACCCCTCTCCAGCAGGCTCACCTTTCCTCTTCCAACTTACTGCTTAGCAGTGAGCAGTTTCTGCTAGTGGGAGGTCTTGCCTAGGTTTTTTTGTTTGTTTGTTTTGCGGTACGCGGGCCTCTCACTGCTGTGGCCTCTCCCGTTGCGGAGCACATGCTCCGGACGCGCAGGCTCAGCGGCCATGGCTCACGGGCCCAGCCGCTCCGCGGCATGTGGGATCTTCCCAGACCGGGGCACGAACCCACGTCCCCTGCATCGGCAGGCGGACTCTCAACCACTGTGCCACCTGGGAAGCCCTAGGTTTTAATTTTATTGGTTGGTTGGTTGGTTTCAAATCTGCCTCTATTTCATACTGGGAGGAACTAAAGCTTATAAGCAGATAGAGATCAGAGTTCGGATCACTCCTAACTCTCCCACGACTCAGTGCGGCCCTGTTCCCAGAGAGGAAAGCAATCAGAGCTCAGTGTTTAGAGAGTCCAGCAGGACTAAGGGCTAGAAGGGAGAGGTATGAACAGGAAGACCCTCTGTACGACCAATCCTTTCATCACACGCGTTCTGGGCCAGACTGACTTTTCTCGGTCAGCTGTGAGCCAGGAGGGTGGCAGCCATCCACGAAGGCAGACGCATCTGTGCAAACACTTCTGTGTCTAAGCAAACTCCCTCATCTGCACACACACGTGTAGCGTGCACAGAGGCACGAGGCCTCGTGTCTAGCCCCACTTCGGCCACCAGTGTCTTGGGGAGTCCCTTGACTCAGTTTTCCCAAACTCCCTCAATTGTAAATATCACCCGGGGCCCTTATTTAAAAGTGTGGATTCATGGAGTCTTCACAGAACTACTGACCTAGAATCAAATCCCATAGAATCTCGAGGGGTTCATGAACCACAGGCTGACAGCCCTGGCTCTAGGCCTTTGTTCTCTCCTCTACAAAATGAAGAGGGAGATCAAAGCCTTCCGAAGCAACATCATGAGGCCAGTGTTCCAGCTCTGAAGCCACATGCCTCTGTGACCAACTCACATGTGAAAATATATCGTTGCAAATGGGCCCAGATTCATGTACACGTGGGTGCCCCACCCGTGCACGGGTGCAAACAGAATCTAGTTCTCTTCCTCCTCCAGCATGTAGTCTTGCTTGGCTTCCGGTTGTGACTGGGGGTATCTAGATTACCTACAAAGCCTGGACTTTGTGGGAGCCAATGCTCCAAGTCCCTGAAATGACTGACCCTCAGCTCTGCAGGTGCGTGGTAATAGGCAAGTGGATGCTTGTGACGGAGGACACTCGTTAGGGGCAGTCACTTCGCTGCCCAGAATCAGCTGAAATTTCAGGTGATTAAATAAATACCACCTTTTGAAAGCTAGGAAGATGGGAGAGCCATTTTCCTGGCTCCTAGAGGAAAGAAGAGAGGAATGATGTGGATGATCAAGAAGCGAATGATCCTGGAGGTACTCTTGGCTATCTCCCCTCTCTGCTCCTCCAACCTGCCTCCCGAGCCAGTCTTCCAGTTGTCTTACCAAGCCAGCACATTTAGCCCACTCCTAGGCATGCCAAAATGCAGGCGGAGGAAGATTTCTGAGTTGCCTGAAGGCAGGTAGACCAGATGCTTCTAAAACAGTATCGTGACGCCATCTTTCCAGTCTTGGGGAGTGGGCTCTAGTACCCTCTCCATCCCTGAGCGGTTCAAGCAGAGACTGGGCTCCCCATGTAGACTCAACAAGAGGTGAAGACATAGACTGGATTAGGGAGATAGTGAATTTGAGAATCGTGAGCTGCACAGAACAAACCACATCTCCAATGTATCCTGCCTCCCTCTGTGCCCTACACTTCCTGATCCCACGAATAGGACAGCATGACACCCAGTTTTCCATACTAATTGCGCAGAATCAAGGAGACTCACAGTTGGAAGGGACTTGCAACCTGTCCGATTCAATCCCAGCACCTAAAGCTACAGCTCTGTCGTGTCATTCCCTCCACATCAGGGGAGTGTCTCCCTTCTGATGGACAACCTATAGTGACAAGAAACCCACTCCTTGCAAAGATGCTCCATCTCTTTGGACAGCCCTGCTGTAAAGTGGGCTTGATGTCAAATCTCAGACTATCTTAGTTACCCAAAGTTCTCCTCCTCCTCCCAGACCAAGTAAATTCCATTTGATTTGGGGGAGATTTCTTAACCTCTCTCAGCCTCAATTTCCTTTTTCATAAAGTGGGGATACTAGTAATACCTAATTCAGAGGACTGCTGTGCGAGTCACATGAAATAGTAAATATTCAGGGCTTGGCACGTAGTAACCCCTCAGGAAATGTTAGTGGCTGATAGTTCGCTTTTGAGGAATTGATATGTTCCTTTGCACGAAGGCATTCCTGATATTTTCATCTTCAGAAGGGATACACACTGTCCAGAGAGTGGGTGTTCTCAGGCACTCTGGAGATGTGGGAGGGGGTGTGTGTCAGAGGTGGCACATGGCACCGGATGGAGCAATACCATTCCATCAGGGCCCAAGGTTACATGGGTCCTGCTGGAGGGTGGGAGGGCCTCCCAAGGAGCAAGCCCCTCTATCCATCACAAGGCTTTCTCTTCATTCTCACTCCAGGGACCCAGACACCTAGCAGAGCATGAGTTGGGGGTGGGTAGGGGTGCAGGTTCCCATAATGCGCCACCCAGTAAATCATCCTGATTTCGTCCAAGGCCAGAGTGCTATCCCAGGATCAGCCTGTCCGAGTTGGAGAACCTCCTTCCAGTGTCCTCACTAGCTCTTTGACTTGGGCAGGAAATCTAAACTCTCTGAGCTTCAGTTTCCTCATCTGTGAAATGAGGACATTGATAATACCCAGCTCATGGACTTTTCATTCTGGAATAAACTGAAATGATATACCTGACTGATGCCAAACTTGGTACCTTACTAAAGGACTTCAGATACAGCCTGAATCTGAAAATACAATCTGTGGTCCAGTCAGCTATTAGCCATCATGGAACAGGTGGTAGCTGTCTTAATCTGCTTGGGCTGCCATAACAAAATACCACAGGCTGGGTAGCCTAAATCTCAGAAATTTGCTTTCTCACAGTTCTGGAGACTGGAAGTCCAAGACCTAGATGCCAGCAGGCTCAGTGTCTGGCGAGGGTGGTCTCCTTGGGTTGCAGTTGGCTGCCTTCTTGCTGTGTCCTCACATGGCAGAGAAAGGAGAGAGCGAGCCCTCTGGTGCCTCTTCTTATAAGGGCACTAATCCTACTGAATGATGGCCCCACCCTTATGACATCATTTAACCTTAATTACTTCCTTAGAGGTTCCATCTCCAAATACAGTCACATGGGGGCAGTGGGGGCCTCAACATATGAAATTGGTGGGGAGGGGAACAAACATTCAGACCATAAAATTAGCCAAAAGGGGTTTTTAAGTGGCTATTTATTTCAACAAATTTCGTGGAGAGAGAGATGGTTGCATGACCACAGCCCACCCCTCCCTACCCCTAGCCTCTTCTTTCTCAGTGCACTGGCTCTGGGGTACGTCTTTGTAAAAAAGAAGCCAGTAGTCAGCATCTTTAGGGCAATAGGCAAGTCTCCTGACCCCTCAGCCTCAGCAGCAGTTGAGAGAAAGGTGAGACCCCCCCAGGTCCCTGTGAGGTCCAGGCCCCTGAGGAGTCAGTCCCTGAAGGTGACAATGACAATGGGACAGACCCAGACCAAAGGAGCAAGAAGCAGGGAGCTGGCTCAGTGTCTCTGCTCCCTGGCTGAGCCTCCATGGTAACACATATAAAGAATAGGTCATTGGACCTCACCCAGCCTCAGTTCGGGGCTGCCCTTGGTACAAGAATGGCTGTCCCCTCTGCAAGGGACAGGTCCAGGAAAGCCTCATCCTGCTGATGGATTACTGTTCTGATGGCCTGGGATTTGCATTTACTTTGCTTTCTCTAACACTGCCTTGTTTATTGCATGGAAAGCTCATCTCCCTGATTCATCTTGAGATCATCATTAAAGGTTCCTTCTCTGCTCACTGAGATGTCCCTGCTAATCATAAAAACCTATGTTACAATTTCAGATTAATTAAAGCTGTAAACTGGGCAAGGTAGTGACTGTAGGTCATATTCCCCACTTCTCTGTACCCTCTCAAAATCATATCATTTTATAATACTCTCCCTAAAAATAATTTTATGCCCCCAAACCTTCCTATAGCCAGCAGGCAGCCTTCTTGGACTGGGCTGTCCTCCAGTCGTGCCTTCTTGGCTGTGGGCAGTGGGATCTGACACATTTCCTGGGCAAGCAGCCCCCTCCCCCAACTTTAGCAACCCAAAAATGCATCCAGCACAATCCTTAGGGACTAGAACCAGTGAAGCAGACTCCTGGTTTCAAGTCCAGCTCTGCCATTTCCAAGCTGTGAGACTTAGCCTCTCTGCGACTCAGTTTCCCCACCTGTGAAATAGGGATAATTATGAAATGCATTTTGTAAAGCACTTAGAAAAGTGCCTGCGTAGAAAGAGTTCAGTAATAGACGCTGTTAGGCAGTGTCTATTGAGCCCATGTACTGGATAGGCTCCCGTGGACAATACCATAGATACAGTAGCATCTCTGGCCTCTAAGAGTCGACAATCTAATTGGGGAAGTGGAACATACTCGAAAGAAAGGGCATACCAAGCCCTGACCCACATGGTGTTTGTCATCAGCTCAAGGTCACGTAGCTGTACCCAGTGAGGGCTGTTCTCCGTCTACATCTGCCCCTGCTCCCAAGATCCAGAGATTCTTAGAGAAGCGTATCCAGTGGCTCAAGCTTTACTGCTCCTGCCTTCTCTAGAGAAACCTAGGAAAACTGAGTGCACCCCTGAGTGAGCGCAGAGGAGACTTCCAGGACGACATTCTTGAACAGGCTTTTTCCTGTGCATCAAAGTTGTGGTTATGATTTCTGCCTTGCAGGGCAGGCTGAGCTCAGCCGGAGGCAAAGAAACATGAGGCTGGGAGAAGTTATGTCTGCTCTGCTTTGTGCCACCCTCCTTCCTTTTGAGAAATTAAGACGTGAATCCTACTACCCTCAAAAAAGTGCTATGAGTACCCATCCCGTTCTACAGAAGAGGAGAACTGAGCGGCAGAATAGCTTGCTGAAGTCCCTGAATGGAACCAGTGCAGGGCTTGATAAAGTAACTCAGAATGTCATAGAGCAACCTGGCCTGGGTGAAGGTCCAGCGCAGTTCCCATCCTCACCACCCCTTTCTCCCTACACCAGCTGCTCCTAAAACTGGGTCCAGGAGTCCCCACCCTTTGGTCCACCAGGAAGAGGTCTCCAATCCCTGGCACAGATAACTCCAGGGACAACACCCATGGCATCTGGAGGCCTCTTAGTTGAAACACCTGCAATTCCAGGCTCAAGAAAGAAGATTCGATTCTGTAGCTCCGTTTTTGTTGTTGTTGTTTTTCTTAATTTCATCACCATCACCTTAACAATTGCATCTCCAGATTGTTTAATTCCACAACGAAGCCCCTTCTGCTTACTACTGGCCTATCGTCAGCTAGGATTAAGATTTATTTCAAATAAGAGGGGTTCCCCCTCATGCCCCCCTCTTTCATTCGCAAACTAATTTGCATTACAAAAACTGAAACAAAAGCAGCTTTTTGAATCTCCACTCATTACTCCGATTACATTTGTTAACATCATTATGCTCAACTGAAGACGGCAACTATTATCAAACGCTGTAGCGTTTTTGTGGACCTCTTGCTGTATTAGTTTAGAAAATTGCTTTAATGCATATGCTTTTAGAGGTTTAAAATCTACCATGGCATTATGAGCTATATAATGCTGTACATTTTTTAATCTAATAGTGCATTTATTTTATCTCATTTTTAAAACGCATGTTGCACTGAAGCAAAATGCATACCTGTGGTAAGGAAGAATACAAACGCAACTGGGAAAACGCAGAACTAGGCTCCTGACGGGCAGGTCCTCTCCCACTCCCTTCTTCCCCTGAGAAGAAATCACTTCTGAAACCCAAGTCCTGAGGCCCTAATGGGTATCATGTGTGTGATGGTGGGGGTACTCAGTGACCTCATGATGGGGAAGGAAACTGTTCCATTTGGGGCTGTAAGCAAAAGCAAGCTTCTGCTAGTCATTAACACAGAAAAGCACAGTTTCAAGGGGCAATTACCAAATTTTTATATTCATAGAAATCCAGTTTCCCTGGAGAGAAAGGCTCAGGTTGGAACATTTATGAAGTGCTGGTTTCTTATGGAAATAAGAATTTTGGGTAATTACACAGGAGCTGCTCTCTATCTGCTTCTGCATTTTAATGATGGAGAATGGTATTTTTTTTAGTTTCTTTTTATTATTATTATTAAAGCACACGCAGACCCACAGCATCCTTGCTGGTATCCCAGGGATCCATTCATCCTAATAGCCAAGAACGAGCTTCTGCGACCCTGCTCAGTCACACTCAGTCACTCTGCTCACCAAACCAGAGAGAGCAGAGATGGAAAAGAGACACCGTCATCACAGCTCCATGCTCCGTCTGCACCTCCCAGCTCCTCCTCCGGTTCCTCCCGTCTTCTCCTTCCCCCCACCCGCCCCTCCCCGTGCCCAGCCCCCATCATGGGGCTGTGTGGAGCATGTTCATTTCTCAGGGAGTCACTTGTAGGGCAAAGAGGTTAAAGTATGAGAAATTCTGTTGCTTACACCCTTTTCTGCAGCAAACCCCAAGCCGGGACTCAGAAACACAAATGATTAAGCATCACCAGAGTAGGGCTCACACAACAAGGCTCCCTGCCTCAGTCTCCCCATGGCTCCTTTCCCTTCCGCTCCCAATGCCTTGTTGATAGCTTCCGATCCCATCCCTAATCAGTCCCCTGGGACCCATGTCGGCCTCCTCCCTCCCCCTGCCTGGTACCCCATTTCTGAGACCTCACTCCAGGGAATGACCACTCCCTCCCAGGGAGGCCTGCAAAATGACACCAACCACCCTCCCAGAGCTACTTGAGCTGATTTTTAATGGTTATAAAAGAGGTCAGAGCTTGATTAAGCTTAACAGATCCATTAATTACACCAAACAAAACAAACATAATGAACATAAAAGTTTACGGCCTCCGTCACCGGTTCAGATGTATCCCCTTGTCGGGCCTCGACAGATCCTGTGGAACTCATCCATCTCGACACTTTGTAGAATCAGTGGCCACAGGCCGTGTGGAGACGGTGGAGGTGGAACTACCCCAGTACCCCAGACTCTGCTGCTGAGGGCAGCACCTGGAACCGCATCCCCGGGCTGCTCATCTTTGCACCTGTCTCTCCCGCAGTCTTGGGGCAGCACGGGTTCAGGTCAGCACAATGGCCACAGCATCCTGGTTAGCACCTCAGCCTCTTGGGCCCGACTGCCTGGTGCAGACCCTGGCTTTACCACTTAGTAACTGCGTGGTGCTGGGCAAGTTAGCCCATCTGTCTGGGTCCGTGAAATGGAGATAGTGATAGCACCTACCCCCTGGGGTTCTTGTTGGAATTAAATGACTTAATGCACTAAGGGGTTTGGACTACTGCCTGGTGCATTGTACACGCAATGTCACCTGTGTTTATTTTGGCCTTATGGTTACTGAAGCTTGCATAAAGACTACAGACCATCTATAGCTCCAGTATATCTTGGGGAACTTCATCTTTCTCCCTTTTCGGAAAAACAGGGAAATCTGCCCCAAAGTCACCAAGTATTTATTAAAGTCTACTAAGTGCCTAACCCTTGGTTAGGGGCCGAGAGAGCATCTCAGCCTCGGCAGGTGGTACATGCCCAGAAATGATTTAAAACGTCAGCAAGAGCCCGGAAGTCTGTCTAATGGAACACTTCCGATCTTGTCATTTTCCCCAGTAGGAAAAGAAGAGCCAGAGAGGTTCAAAGGGACTTGCCTGAGGCCAGGGAGCTACGTAATGACACCACTGGACTAGAACCCTGGGCCCCTGACCAGCCCAAGTGTCCTTCTACTATACCATGCTTGCATGCAACCGTGCCCACCCTCCCACCACGTGGACTATCACAAACTAGGAAACCGCATGAAGGGTGGTTGGTAAAGAGAGAGTCGTGTAAGAAAATATGAATTGAAATTGGAAACCATAAGTCTCTGGCTCGGCACCACTTTCTTCGAGACCCTGATGCTCTTTGGTTTCAGAAGCAGCCGCGCTACCTCCTCCAGGCCTTTGCGTGGGCTGTTCTCTCCACCTGGAGTGCCCTCCTTCCCTTCGTGGCCCCCTGACCACCTCCACTGCTGTCTCAAGACTCAGTCCAGGTTTCACCACTTCTTCAACTTTCCTACTCCTCCTGAGATCTACCGAAAACAACGGCATCCTCACCACTTCTCGGCTCCCCTGTGGCCCTGCCACGGAGCATCCTCTGTATAGCAGTTAATGTACTTCATTGTGACCTTCTGGGGGCCTTGGTCAGTCTCTTATTCACCCAAAAAATATACTGAGCACCTACTACGTGCCAGGCACTGTCCCAGGCATGGCAGATATAGTGGTGAACTAGACAGCCATAGTCCTTGACCTCAGGGAGCTTACAATCTAGTAATGCTAATTTTGTCTTGTGCATCTTTGAATCTCTGTGCCCAGCACGGGCCCTCACAAAGAGTCCCTCCACGAGGAAAGGATGCCTGGAGGAGGGGCAGAGGCTGTCTGTGGGTGGGCTGGCTGGGGAAGACGGCAGGTAGGTAGATTACTGGGATCTCTTTACAGAGCAGGGCCAGGAGTTATGGTTCTGCCTGGATCCCACCCACAGGGCTTGCGACAAGCCCAGGGAGTACAGAGACATCCACTCGGTGTGGTTTAACCATCTATAACCCTCCCCATCTATTATTCCATCCTCAGATATCAATCGCTGGTAGGTCACTCAGCCTACAAGACCCTGAAAATAGATTTAAATTATTGCTTTATTTCCCATCCAGCTCAGGGTGTTGATTTATGCTGCCCAAACAATCAAGCCTTTATCTCAGTCACCCAGCAGCTTTAGCAGCAATTTATCATGGTTTACTTCTCCCTTTACCACTCGACACCGGGGCCCGTTGGCTGTGTCCTTCTTTTCTCAGAAAGGTGCAGGAAGTGGGCAAGAGCGATCACAGTAGCAAAGGCCAGGGCCGCTTCCTGACAGCCTAGAGTGGGGGCACGAGAAGTTGCTTAACCTGGAGGCCCTTTTATCTTGTGTCAAGTGGAAAGAATCCAGGCCTGGAGGGCAGGGGTCCTATCCCAGCTATGCTGTGAACTGAGCAACCTTGAGCAAATCACTTCCCCTCTCTGGGCCTCCATCGCCCCATCTTTGACTCCCTCTGACCACTGAGGTCTTAGGAAAGGGCAGAACCAGCTTGTAGAGCTATCACCCCACAAGGACTCTTTTTCTTTTTAAAAGCCTAACCCGGCCAACTCTACCCTAGCTTCCCTACTCCACGTTAGAGCGTGAGCTCCGCAAAACCAGCCCATCTGTGGGAACAGGTGAGCGCACGAAGCAAGAGTGGGGAGGAAGCCCAGGGGAGTCAGAAGTGCCAACCAACTTTGAGACCAGACGGTCCAACCGTATCAGGGGTCCAGGTTCTGCCTGCTCCCTGTTTTGTGCAACCCGGGAGCTAAGAATGGTTTTTACATGGCTGAAATGGTTTTTTAAAAAAGTCAAAAGAAGAATAACATTCCACCACACATAAATATTACATTATTAAATTTTGGTGTCCATAAATAAAGTCTTTTGGGCACACAGCCACACACGCTGGTCCACAGAGTGTCCGGCTTTTGCCCCACACGGCAGAGATGAAGAGTTGCAACAGAGACCTTATGACCGTCAAGGCCTGAAATATTTACTCTCTGGTCCTTTACAGAAAAAGTCTGCCAACCCTTGGCTAGATGATTGGCGAGGCCAGAGTGCCCATCCTAGATGTGCCTGAGTCTGGGTTTGTGGCATTAGTTTTCTCTATAGTTTGGGAAGGAGACTCACTCCTAGCAGGAGGAAAGGATCTCCTGAGGTTTTTATCAGTGAAAGAAATCCCGCTGGGAGAAGCCAGAGATGAGAGACAGCCCTGAGCCTCCACCACTGGGACGGTTGGGCAGGCTGGCCCCTACCACCCGGTACAGCAAAAACAACCAAGGACACTGCTTGTCACTCCTGCCCTCGCCCTGCGTACTCCTGCCTCTGAGCCTTTGCCCAAACGCACCCTCTACCCGCGCTGTCCTCCTTCCCCACCCCAAAGGTCACCTCCTCCAGGAAGGCTTGTCTCTCTCCATCCCAAAGGGCTCCATCACCCACGCCAGAGCCCCTTCAGCACTTCATCAGAACTTCCCTGCTATCACTTATTTCCTCTACCGAAGAAGGCAACAAACTTCGAAGACAACAAACTGGTTTCCTCTCAGGTGGTTCCAGCTGACTTCCTGTGCGGGCTTCCTGTGTGATAAGCAGTGTGAAGCTGCTCAGAAATCAGCGAGAGACGGTCTTGATCAGCCAGCGATGGTCGCTCCCAGCACCAGAGGGTCAGAGCCCACTGCGGGCATCTTGCCTTGCCTGCTCTGCTGTGGGCTGGGCACTGGGGAACAGCGTCAACCCCCCTTGCGAACTGTGAGTTCCCGGCTAGCAGTGGCCACATCCACCCTGGGCGCCCTGCTGTGCCTGGACCAGAGCTGGTCTCACAGCATCCCCTACCCCACCGGGAGCTGCCAGTGACAATACCCTGACACCAGCCCTTTCAAAGGCCTCCTGGTAACTAGCACTGAAACGCACCTATTTGGCCTGTTCTCAAAGAACTGCCCCGCGAGGCACTGCTGGGCAGGAAACTAACCCGCATCACCAATCAGGTCACAGCAGGAAAGGAGAGGCCAGGACAGAAGTGCAGGTTCCAACTTTGGGGAGGAATCCTTGGCATTTACATAGCAAACAACACCCAGGTGAGGCAGTATGTGAACAAGGCCTGGCTCAGCAGCTCCCCTGTCTTAGCATATTTTACATGTTTGCCACATGCCAGACGTTAAGGTTTTAATGGCCGCACATCGCTGGCAGGCGGACCGGTGTCCCGAACACAGTATAAAAATCGAGTGATAACAGCCTGGCTGTACGTGAGGTCAGTGGGGCATCCCCTGAGCCCCACCGGCCCTCCCCGCGTGTGTTGAATTGCTGCGAATGGGCAGGGTTCTCCTGGCCTGTATGACCTCGAGGCAGCTCCCAGGACCCTTCACAAGCCCCTATACTGGGAGGATGAAGTGCGTGGAGGGGACCACAAACTCAGTTCTAAGCCCAGCGGCAGTGGCCTCTGTCCGATTATTCAGAGAGCTTTGGATATCTGAAATCCAGCAAGGGCTTTCCTGGGGGCAGGCGCAGAGGGGAATGAAAGTTCCCTCACTGATAGAATTCATCAATGAGGTGAATTGATTAATCCAGTGGCTCCCACTTACTGATATTCCTTAAAACAGAAAACACGTGGCTCGGGGGGGAAGGTGGATGGCTACACTAAATATCGCGCCCAGTTTTCCTTTCTAAAAATGCACACCAGCTGGCTGAACAATCAAACACTCCCCTCTGCCATATAAGACCTTTGGAAAAACCCTCTCTGGCTAGAAAGTCTTAGAAGCTACCTGTTACTGCACGCTTGGCCTCCAAACTCCTCTGTGAAGCAGCAGGGGGATCACAATGACAATTACCTGTTAATAACAACAGCGAGCACTGATGAGCACTTACCAAGTTCTAGGCCAGGGGGTGGCTGTTTCTGTAAAGGGGGCAGATAAGAAATACTTCCAGCTTTGTGAGCCAGACTCAGTTGTACTGTTGTAGCCCCAAAGCAGCAGAGACACTCCTTATAGGAAAGAGTGTAGCTGTGTTCGTTTCTTTTTTTTTTTTTTTTTTTACAAAAACAGGTGATAGGCCTGATTAGGTCCATGGGCTGTAGTTTGCTGATTCCTCTTCCGTGGGGGGAGTGTGCTAAGTGTTTTAGGGACATAATCTCATTTAATTTTCATAATAACCCTAGGAGATGGGTACTGTTTTTATACTCATTTTTGGAAATAAATTCAGGATCAGAGTTAGATTTCTTGCCCAAGATCATAAATTTAATACGCAGTGTGGCTGGAATGCAAACTACTTAATTATATTGTTCTACTTAAAAGTCTTGTAAAAATAATAATACTCCTAGATGACATCTGTAGCGTATTTCCTAGGAATCAGGTACCTTCTGATGTTTTTATTTAATCCTTGTAACTCTATTATTATTCTTATTTTACAGATGCCAAAACTAAGTCCAGAGAGGTGAAATGACTCGCCCAAGGGCACATACTTTATCAGTGACAGAGATCTGAACCCAGGTGGTACAACTTCACAGCCTTGTCTCTTAACTGTTTAACTCTCCACGCATTCTTTGAGGCGGGTCAGTGGGTAGAAGCCTACTGTGCTCTGTGGCCTTCTGGCCCTGAACACATGTGGGGTTTCCAAGGCAGAAAGGACTTGAAATCTGGATATGAAAGTCCCAGCAGTCTGCCCCACCTCCCCTTCCAGGATGTATCAAGTCTCAGTCAATAGGTCCCTTCTGGTCCAGGCACTGGAGCCCTGGGCGGACCCTGGAGGGACAGAGGACCCGCCTGGCCCGCCGGTGCAGAGTTAGCAGAGAATAGGAGTCCCAGAATAGGAGTCGCCAGTGAGCGCCCGCCGCCCGCACACGCTGCTCAGAATGACACCCAGGCATCCAGGTACAGCGCAGAGAGCAATTTTCCTTTCTACTTATTGGTGCAAGGCCAGTCAGAGAGCCTGACAGGGGCCCAAACAAGCTGTCAGGAACTTCTAATTAGGGCTGAACGGCATCAAGAGTGCGCGCGCCCTCCAGCCTCACAATTAGCAGGACAAAGTGTCAGATAGGCTGAAAGACGAATGCCCGCAGTGGGGCTGGAAGGGGATGGGGGCGGGGAGCCAGGGGCTGAATCACTAGGTGGGCCGATCTGCCCTCTCCAGGGCTCCAGGAAAGCACTTGAATGAAGAGGGAAACGTGGAGCATATCCCTTGCACCTTCAAACTCCACTCTGACTCGTTCTCACGCCCCAAATAATTCACTGAGTCCCAGGGAGGCAGCGAGTGGGGTTACGGTCCTGCACTTGAATCAGCCAGACTTAGATTCAAACCCGGGCTCTCCTGTCATCCAAATTCTAGTTTCCTCACTGACCTCGAGTGGGAGTTGTGAGGATTGAAGGAGAGAATGCTTTCCATGGGCTTAGCATAGCTCCTGACACGTAGTAAGCGCTTAAGAAAGAAATGGCCGCTCTTACGGGTACTGTTCCACACATTCACATTCACTAGCACCTAGTGTATACGCTCGGCTTTTAATACATTGAATTTTCATCCTCAACAATGGTCTGACATAGGCCTTATAATCCCCATTTTACAGATGAGGAAACTGAGGCTCGGAGGTGAAAGGACTTGATCAGAATCATACACCCGACAGGTGGCCGATTCTGGATGCACATGCTGAAGTGAACCATCGTAATCACAATAATTGCTACCACTTTGTGCACACTTATAATGCACCAGGCACTGGGCTAAGCCAGGTAGGTGATACTTCCCCAGACGATGCTCCAGCCACTGGCCCAGGGCTGACCAGCCTGAAGAGCTAGAAAGCGCTTCTTTGCCCTGGGCTGAAATGTACCTCTCCTACCGTCACAGCCCATGGGTCCTGGGACTCCCCTTTGGAGAGGTGCAGCCAGTCCACCCCCGATGATGTGCCAGCCCTCCGGGTGTCCACGGACAATAATCACCCCTCCCCCAACTTATCTCCAATTACTTCAACCGTCCCTCAATGGCTGACATATTATTTAGTTAGTTATTACACTCAGAGGTGACTCCGCTCTCCTGACCCCCTGCCTTTCTGCCACGGCCTGCTTCATTTTGTCAACGTCCTTTTAAACACGTGATCCTGTCTTTTTTAAACACATTTTGTCAATGTCCTTTTAAACACATGGTCAGTCCAGCTATGGACTGGCCGGACTGTTACTGCCCAGAGCTCCCTTGGGAGCCTTGTCACCCTGTTGATTTAGGCTGAGATGCAGCCAGTCAAACCTCTCTGAGTTTTTCAGACATGCTGGTGACAAACCTCTCACCTCATCCTGTCTCGATACTTTTATTCTAGAAACAGTACTTCCCATGTTTTCCTATTAGATTTCATCTCATATTCTGCCCATAATTCTAGTCCAATGAAATTGCTTTGTATCATGTTTCTTTCACAGCAAGGAGTTAAGAGCATACACTCTGGGGTCAGATGGCCTGGGAGTAAATCCTGGTTCTACAGCTTAATCTCTCTGTCCTCAGCTTACATATCTGTAAAATGGGAATAATGATATTACCTACCTCATTGGGATGCTGAAAAAATGAAATGTTAACACATGCAACGTGTTAGAACAAAGCCTGGAACGTGGTAAGTGCTATACAGTGTGAGCTATTATTTTTTATTACTATTATACAAGGTATTTATTACCCCCTTGTAGCTTTAGGTCATTCACAAATCTTATTTAGTATGTCCTCCACATCTTCACCCAAGTCACTGAGAACGCATCTCGGAAAGAACAGGGGGGTCCCCACGTCCTGAGAACGTTCCCTCCAGATTGATGGAAATCGTTAGGGATTCATTGTTCTGTTACAAATGCTCCTCGTTGGATACCATCCAGCTTGTCCACGGGGGTGCCATGAAAAGTTATGACAAGTGCCACACCGAAATCCTCTTCCTAGGTCCAGAATATTCTTTTGACCTACCCGTACTTCACAAAAGAAAAAGAGGTTTCGTGTCTGGCACGGCCAGTCCTCAGTCAGCCCACCCGGCACTTCCCTTTGAGTCCACAGTCATCCACACCCCGTCTGTGTTAGAAGCTTGCCCGGGGCTGGTACTGGGCCCCTCCGTGGACCATCTGCTGCCCTCTTGCCTTCTCCCTTGAAAAGCAAAGCAACATTTGCCCTTCTCCCCTTACGGCCCTCTCTCCAGTTCTGCCCAGGTCCCCAGGGAGGCCTGCGGTGATTCAGCAAGCTCACCCGAGCATCTCCCCTCAGCGCCCAGCAGGTGACCTCCTCAGGGCTCTGTGCCACCCTGGGCTCCCACAGACCAGGTCCTTCTTTCCCCGCCCAGCCATCCTTCTCTCAGACGGGGCTCTGCCGCCTGCCCTCTAACTCCCACGAATGTCACACCATCTGCACCCCTGTACCTCGTTCTTGCTACGAAAGCCACTTTTTAAAGTTCCTTCTTAAGGTCTTCATGTCATTTTTTCCCTCCCGTCTCACTTCATCTGCCGTTTAGCCCTCCTCACCCTTGCCATATGGGGAGCAATAGGTGGACCTCAAAGGCGCCTTCCTGTCTGTCGAGGCTGTGAATCCCTCAGAGGCTGGATATACGGTGCTGGGGCCATGGGGCAGGTTACCTGCACTCAGGCATCACCGCCGAGGGTGGGAGGAGGGAGAGACGCAGCCTGGAGCTGTCACACGGGCCTCATCTGCCTGCACACTGGGGATGTGCCACAGCTCCCCGCTCCGCTGGCCTTCCTGCTACTCTTTATTCATTAAAATGCTCAGATGCCGACTAACTTTATTTGCTCAGTATTTATTTCGCCAGCCTTGAAGCCAGAACAACAGGCAGCTTGATTGAAAGGTTGTCTGGTTTCATTGTCGCTCCTGTACGTAATTCCGCAGCCTCGGTGGAAATGGTATTTTATAACTCGCCAGAGCAGATATCCCTTAGTGAACTGGAAGAGATATTCCTGTGTCACCTCAGCTGTCTTCTCCCTAATGCCCAGGCCTCTAGAACCACTGCCTGCCTCCCCAGCCCTACGGCACTGGGCTCCCCCAGGGGAGCTCGTCTCCCTGGAATGCGGCAGCCACACAGGCAGAGGGGACGTGGCCTAGAGATGCAGCGGGAGGGCTCCAGGTTAGACCTGGGCTCATTACAAGGGGTGCGACTCCGGAATGGAAACGTGGTGGGTGAGAGGGCGTGGAGAGGCAGAGGGACGGTGTGACTTCTCCTTCTTTGGACATCCCCAAAGGTCAGGCTGGCAGAGATGGCCCAGTCCTGCCTGGAAAAATGGCAAGCTAAGATGTGTTCTGGAGAGCATTAAAAGTAGGAGGAGTCAGATTCCACCAGTACTTCCCCTGCCCTCCCACCAACTTTGACTACCCCCCACTAGGGAGTCCGAGAGACAGAGCACTTCCCCAGGTACAGCTGGGCAGGGGTCTCCATGGGAGGAGGCGGGCTGGGCCCTCCCACTGCTGTATTCCCTTTGTCTGTCCCCTTGGAAAACAGAGGCTTATGGGGGAGAGCAGGCCTCTGTACCTCGGGGACCCCAACAAGCTCAGAGTGTTTCCAGGACAGCCCCCCGCCCCATCTCTGAGCCCACAGCACCTCCTTCCGTGGGGTGGAGCGGGGGGCTTTGGAAGGGGGGTGCAGAGCAGAGGAAGCTCCATCTTCTGCCCCCCGAGAGCCGATGGCGTCTCTGATCGTGGCTCGGCAATCGCCCTCTCTTTACTATTGTGACTAAATCAAGTTGGGTGATTTATTTCCCACTTATCTTTCCTGTTTCCGCTCCCTGTCTGATCCGCACTGTTGAACACACCAGAGTGAAAACAGATCATCCGTTCCGATCAGCTGCTGCGGAGTCGAAAAGCGCACCCCTCCTGCTGCCTTGGGGCACAGAGGTGTGCAGAGGCGGGGGAGACCCTCCTAGAGACTGGGCTGGCCCCAGACCCCAGCTTCAGTGGGCGGGAGGTGGAGTGTCAAGGCTCTGTGAGCCTCTGCAGAGGGAAGAGGCCGCAGTTATGCTGAAAACAAAGCGAGCGGGTGGGTGGTAGCTGGGAGCCGGCAGCAGACAGTAGGCCTCACCTTGCAGCAGTGCCTGCCCCCAAGGCTTCCTGCAGTCCAGGCCTCACTCACTGCTCCCCTCACCTGTCCCAGGGTGCCTTGTGCTCCCACAGATGCTCCGGCTGGGCCTGACCTGCCAGCCCCACACGTTTCCTGCCTCGCCCCTGGGTCCACGTTGAGGGAACCGAAGAGATCTAGCCATGCCTGACGTCCTCAGCCTGGGCTCCTGCAGCCAGGCTGGACACCCTCCCCGGGTGCACCACCCCCAGAGGGCACTGCAGCCCACAAGCCACGCCCCCACCCCTGTGAGGGTAGGACGGTATGGGGGTCCAGAGCATCGGCCCTGGGGCCAAAAGCCTGGGCAAACTGCTCGGCTTCCTTGAGGCTCAGTTTCCCTATCTGTTAGAAGGGTAACAATACCCACTGTTGGCAGGATTAAATGAACCCATGTGCATCCGTGGGTGCTTTAGGAAGCGGTGTTTAAACCAATAAGCCAATTCTTCCACGTGGGGGAAGGGAGAGGAGGGACATTACCTTGGGGGCCATTTGTTGTTGTTAGGATAGCAAAAATCACTTGGGTGACTTATTTATATTTATTTCATATTATATTTTGTATTTATTTATGTAAATATAAGGCCCCTGAGATGCTCTTGACCCAAGAAAAGGGTACATCAGGATGCTTTCTCTGTGTATTAGAAAGGCTGCCCCTCCAGGCGTACAGACTGTGGGAAGGTGGGCCATGTATAGGAGGAACTCGAGGCCCTTCTGGGAGGAAGGAGCCCAAGACTCCAACCCTTTCTCTGTAAGGTCTGAAGTTAAAGCTATCTGTTGTGTAAGCTAGGGCGGCACTGCAGAAGCTCTGACGGAAGGAGGACACCCTAAGAGCCACAACAGAGGACTCACAGTGAGGGAAGTGGGCAGCAGGGCTGGTGACCTGCTCAACCACCAGTATCAGAATGAGCTTTGGGAATAACGATGAGACCTCGACCTTGGATCCAAGGTGTGGGGGCCTCTGGACTTGTAAGAGAGCTGGACCAGCAGCAGCAACCTGTATGAACAGGAGACCCTGGGCTAGCAGCCAAAGCAAAGCTTGGTGTATTGTACCCCAGTGGCATTCAGCCTGATGTCAGGCACACAGCATTCAGTAAATGTTGGTTCATTAATAATGAGGCTAGTTGGTATTCTTTGAATGTGTGCTATGTGCCAGCTAGTTCCATAGCTTTAACACTCATTGAATCATTTAATTCTAACAAAACTCTATTAAGTAGGTACTATTCTTACCTCCAACTTTATAAAGATACAGAGGCACAGAGAGGGTCAATAATTTACTCAAAGTCACACAGCTGGGATTCAAATCTAGCTTCTCCGTTATCATTGTTGACAATAAAAGTTCTCTGTCTTCCCCCATTCCAACCACCAAGACCATGTCAACCCTTTGAAACACTGCGGATTAAGAGGATCCACAGATTACAGACAAGCCTCAGGAAAAACAGCAGGTCAGTGCCCAAGGGCTGACAAGGATCCCAGCACCTTCCCTCTGCCCTTACCTCCTCCAGCACCCCAAGCAAAGCCCTCTCTACAGAAAGGGTGGATTTACTTACGCTTTCTAGATTAGATGTGACTGCAGAGTTTAGCACATTACTTCTCCTGATGTATTTGCATTTTAATTTGGGACAAATTCTTAAGTCAAAGACATGAATCTCTAATGGTAGAATATCAGAGCCCAGTGAGGTGAGGGATTACAGCCAGGCAAACATTGGCAGGGATCAAGAGTCCCTTCATGCATGTATAGACACAGCCCATGTCAGAAGCAGAGCCTGGTCTGTTTGGAGAAGTTCATCCTGGCTTGTGCTGCAACAAGTTATGTGTAAAGAATGAAGAAGGGTGATAGTACAGGTGAAGGGGGTGGGGCTGGTAGTCCTACTGGGTCGGGGGGGTAGAGGGCCACTAGGGAAGGCTTCTACCCAAGATAATACCTGAGCCAACGCTTAAGGATGGTGGGCTCAGGGGATCATTCCCACTGTCATCAGTAAACAGTCCATGGGCTAACATGGGAAAGATGAAGCCAAGGGAAGGAGGATTCTTGAGGATGACTTTGTAGCATGGTCTGGGAAGAGGGAGCAGTGATTTGTTGCTCCCAGGGAACACTGACATCAGAATAGTTACTTAATACTAGCAAACTGAATCCAGAAACACATAAGAAATGATTCTATACCATGACCAAGTGGGATTTATCCCAGGAATGCAAGGCTGGTTTAACATTAGAAAATCAATTAATGTAATACACCACATCAATAAAATAAAGGAAAAAACCCACATGATCATCTCAATAGACAGAAAAAGCAGTTGACAAAATCAACATCCCTTCACGATAAAACCACTCAACAAACTAAAAATAGAAGGAAATTTCCCCAACTGATAAAGAGCATCTACAAAATATCTAGACTTAACATCATATTTAATGGTGAAAGAGCAGATGCTTTTCCCCTAAGACCAGGAACAAGACAAGGATGTCTATTCTCAGCACTTCTATCAACCTTGTACTAGAGGTTCTAGCCAGGGCAGTTAGGCAAAACAAAGAGATAAAAGATAAAAGGCATCCATATTGGAAAGGAAGAAATAAAACTATCTTCTTTCTATTTGCAGATGACATAATCCTACATAGAAAAAAAATCCCAAGAAAAATCCACTGAGTGTTATCAGAACTAATAAGTGAGTCCAGCAAGGTTGCAGGGTAAAAGATCAATACACAAAAATCAATTGTATTTCCATACACTAGCTATGAACAATCGCATCAAAAAGAATAAAATACATAGGAATAAATTTAACAAAAGATGTGCCAAACATATACTCCGAAAAGTACAAATGTTATTGAAAGAAATTAAAGAAGACCTGACTAAATCGAAAGACATCCCACGTTCATAGACTGAAATACTTAATACTGTTAAGATGGCAATATTCCCCAAATTGTTCTACAGATTCAACACAGTCCCTATCAGAATTCCAGCTGGCTTTTTTGTAGAAATTCACAAGTTGGTCTTAGAATTAATAAAGAATTGGGAGGGACCCAGATTAACCAAAACAATCCTGAAAAAGAACAAAGCTGGAGGATTCACACTTCCTGATTTCAAAATTTACTACAAAGCTACAGGAAACAAGATGGTGTAGTACTGGCATAAGAATAGAAATTTAGATGAATGAAAAAGAAACGAGACTCCATAAATACTCTCTTACAATTAAGGTCAATTGATTTTTGACAAGGGAGCCAAGACCATTCAATGCAGAGAAAGAATAGTCTTTTCAACAAATGGTGCTAGGACAACTGGATATCCACATGCAAAAGAACGGAGCTGGCCCCCTACCTTATACCATATACAAAAAACCTGACTGAGATCAAAGATCTAAACTTAAGAGCTAAAAATATAAAACTCTTAGAAGAAAACATAGGGGTAAATCTTCATGACCCTTTGCCCATATTTTAATTGGGTTATTTGTCTTTTTATTATTCAGTGATAAGAATTCTTTATATATTCTAGATATGAGTCACTTTTCAGTATACAATTTGCAAATATTTTCTCCCATTCTACTCGTTGTCTTTTCCCTTTTTGATACTGTCCTTTGAAGCACAAAACATTTTAACTTGATGAAACCTGATTTATCTATTTCTCCTTTTGTTGCTTGTGCTTTGGATGTCATATCTAAGAAACCATTGCCTAATTTCTCCGAAGAAAATATACAGTTGACCAATAAGCACATGAAAAGATGCTCAACATCATTCGCCGTGAGGGAAACAGAAATCAAAACCACAGCGAGATACCACTTCACACCCGTTAGGGTGGGTGTTGTGCTAGACAGAATAATGACCCTCCAAAGATGTCCACCATTCTAATCCCTGGAACCTGAGAATATGTTACCTTACATGGCAAAAGAAATATTGCAGATGCAAGTAACTCAAGGATCTTGAGATAGAAGAGGAGCTTGGATTATCCATGTGGGCCCAATGTCATCACAAGAATACTTTTAAGTGAAAGAGAGAGGCAAGAGGGCCAGAGTCAGCAAAGGAGAGGTGATAACAAAAGCAGAGGTCAAAATGATGTCCTCGCTGGCTTTGAAGCCAGAGGGGGCCACAAACCAAGAATTACCGACAGTCTCTAGAAGCTGGAAAGGTCAAGGAAACAGATTCCCCCCCTAAAGCCTCCAGGAAGAATTCAGCCCTGCCAACACCTTGACTTTAGCCCCATGAGATCCATTTCAGACTTCTGACCTCCAAAACTGTAAGATAATAAATGTCTGTTGTTGAAGTCAATTTGTTACAGCAGCAATAGGATACCAAGACAGCTACAGTAAAAAAAGTCAGACAATAACAAGAGTTGGCAAGGACATGGAGAAACTGGAACCTTCAAACACTGCTGGTGGGAGTGTAAAATGGTGCAGCTACTTTAAATGATGGTCTGGCAGTTTCTCAAGAGGAAAACAAAGAATGACCCAGCAATTCTACTCCTAGGTACCCATCAAGAGAAACGGAAGTACGTGTCCATGTGAAAACTTGTATATAAACGTTCACAGCAGCATTTTCACGATAGCCAAAAAGTGGAAACAAATCAAATGTCCGTCAGTGGATGAATGGATAAAAGAAAATATGAATTCATGCTACAACACAGGTGAACCTCAAAAACATTCGCAGTGAAAAAAGTCAGATGCAAAAGGCCACATACTGTATGACTGCATTTGTGGGAAATGTCCAGAACAGGCAAATCTAAACAAGTACAGATTAGTATTTGCTGAGGTCAGGGTGTGCATAGGAGGGGGAATGGGGAATAACTAATAATGGAGAAGTGGTTTCTTTTTAGGGTGATGAAAATGTCCTAAAATTGACTGTGGTGATGGTTGTCCAAAGCTGTGAATATACTAACACCATTTAATTGTACGCTTTAACATTGTAAATTGTATGGTATGTGAATTATATCTCAGTAAAACTCTTATTAAAAAAAAAAAAAGACTGCCTACCCTGTCCTACCTTAGGGAAGTAGTTAATCATAGAAAGATCCCTGAGATCCACTTTAGCAAACCTAGTCCAGTAGAAAAATCTGTAGCCCTCTGGTTTACCAGAGTTGTGATTCCAGGGCAGGGTAGGTGTTGCCCTCCCATGGCCCAAGGTCCCCAACATGGACATTGGAAAACCATCCACAAAGACCCCTGTTTATCTGGCCAGCTAGTCTCCCACTGTTCCAGCCTCACAGCACACAGGGCATAATTCTGAACTACTGAGGTTGTCTACACACCCAGGCTGCCCCTTCTCCCTGTAAGCCTCCTTTACCCAACTCTTACACATCCTTCAAGACCCCACTCAGGTGAAGCTTCCCTAAGTGACGGCCCTGAACCTCAGAGTCTGGGCAATTTGCCCTCCCTCCTGCTTCCCCAGGCTCCCCAGCTCCTTGAAGATACTCTTCCCATCATTTAACATCACAATAAATACAACCATTCCATGTCTCTGTCAACACAGCTTTCAAGCTCCTTGAAGGTAAAAGCCATCTCTTATTTGCCTTCGTAGCATTAGTATCTAGAGCGTCTGGCTCACAGCAGGTGCTCAGTAATGTGGATTAAACAGCCTGACAGGCCATTTTTCCAGCCTGAACCTGGGAAGACCCAGCTGGACACACAGCAGTGGGGAAGGTAAAGCATCAGGACTGGAGGGAGAAGAGGGGGGCACTCAGCACAGCCTACACAAGGCCTGGATGGGGTGTCATCCTCCGCTTCCTCTCAGCAGGTACCCTCTGTGCTCAATGGCCTCTTTCTCCTCTAGCTGTCATCCAGCCCCAATGTCAGAGCCGCTACCCCTCCCAGGAATAGTTACATACAACCAGCTGACTCGAAGACTAAAGAGCTTTGGAAGGAAGAAAAGAAGAACACTGACTGAGCATCTCCTGTGTGCAGGTCCTGTGCTGGAAACTTTCACATAGATTATATACTTTATTCCTCAAAGTAAGCAAGTATCATTATTTCTCATTGTTCCAGATACAGAAACGTGCCCAGTTACCAGTAGGGGCGGGGGGCTGCAATATAGGGGTGGGGGAGTGGGAGATAAACTACTGGCTGTGAGATAGGCTACAAGGACATACTGCACAACATGGGGAATAGAGCTAATATTTTGTAATAACTGTACATGGAGTGTAACCTTTAAAAATTGTATAAAAAATTTAAAAATAAATTTAAAATATAATTTAAAAATTAAAAAGAAATCTTAAAACAGTTTGAACCAATTTCAATTTTAACATATATTAAAATTCTTTTAACTTTAGCCATTTTGACACCAACCCCAACATTCTTAACTAATTTAAAAACAGAAAGGAAGGAAGGAAGAGGGAAAGAAAGAAAGAGAAGAAAGAATGAAGGAAGGAAAGAAGGAAGGAAAAGGGAGCGGCGGAGGGAGAAGTGTGCCCAGGATCCCACTGATAGTGACAAGCAGGACTGGAATTGAAATCTAGGTGTTCCTGGTCCTAAGGACCCTGCTCCCCTGTTTCGCACACAAAGACCTCTCTTTGGTTCTGTTATTAACAAGCTTTGTGACCTGAGGGGGGAGATCACTCCTCTGGCCCCAGTTCCCTCCATTATAAAAAAGAGGAGTGTACGTGACCTCTAAGGCCCCATCCAGCTCTGACACTGACTGTCGGATGAATGGTGGAATTTCGGTCACCGTGAGGGGTCCTGAGGATAGAGCACTGAACTTGCCCAGAACTTCTCAGACCACACACGGAAAGTCAGTTCAGCCCACATCAAACCCAGCACCCAGACAGGAAGGGCCAGGGCCTGGGTCCCTTCCCAAGGTCTGTGGGAGGCAGCTGGGGTTGCTCTCAGCTCTTTTGGAAAGTGCACGGTGACTGCCCAGCTTCCTTGGGAGCCAAGCATGAAATCCGGAAAAAGTCAGGAATTATTATTATCATTATTAGTTATTATTGCATGTAAACTGTGCATGACTAACTCCGAAGGAGGAGCACACTTTCTTTTTCCAGATCCTTCAATCATCGGTATGATAATAATAAAAAAAAATTACGTGCTTCAAAACATGCCCCCAGCACTGCCCTATGTTTTCTTCTAACGGTTCCCAGAGCTTCCAAGAGCCACATTTAAATAAAATGAAGCAATTATTTAGTCTGCAATTAAAGATCGCAGCGATTTATTTATTTATTTTGCGGTACGCGGGCCTCTCACTCTTGTGGCCTCTCCCGTTGCGGAGCACAGGCTCTGGACACGCAGGCTCAGTGGCCATGGCTCACGGACCCAGCCGCTCCGCGGCATGTGGGATCTCCCCGGACCAGGGCACGAACCCGTGTCCCCTGCATCGGCAGGCGGACTCTCAACCACTGCGCCACCAGGGAAGTCCAATCGCAGCGATTTATTTTTAAGTAGGAATATCATCACTAGGGGTGAAATGGCAAGAAAGGAGGACAGGAAGGGCTGTGGCCGAAGTGGGGGCAGGGAGGAGAAGCAGGGACCAGGGACAGCCAGGCTGGGGTGGGCAGGGAGCGGGGGAGCCGCTGACTTGCCAGAGGCTTTCAGGCCCAGCCCTTGGGAAACTCAAAATGAGTGGATGGGGAACTGGGAGTGGGGTCCATGGCCCTGCGAAACCTGGGAAACCCGAGCAGCCAGCCCTTCTGTGTCATGAAACTCCTGTTGAACATGCTTTAAAATGTTCACCATCTGGGCCTCGCACAGTGCCTGGCACACAGTAGGCTCGCTACAAATCATCAACGAATGGTAGAGGAGGCAGAGATCTGGACCCGCACGCCCTCGCTCAGAGGCGCCAGGTGGGGCTCTGTAAGCGTAGGCTCGCTCTTCATGGGTAGCTGCTCTCTACAAACGGCTGCTGCGTCCCCCTGAGCATCGGGGTGGTAGACTCAGGTGGTGGCAGGCTACTTGGCTGACGACTAAAGGATTATAGGTAAACTGCCAGTGACTGTTGCCCTAGTCCCGCAGGCACACGGTCCTCAGGGGAAAGCAGTCTGGCACGTGGTCCCTTGACGAGTCCTGGAAGGAAGTGTGCAGCTGGGGAGGGGACAGGGAGAGGGGGTGGGAAGAGAGCCCTCCTAGGTCTTGGGATTCTGGAGCCAAGTGTATGAGTCTTCCCTTTTGGGGGACCATCTGGAAAAGTCACCTCTTCTCCAACCTCCCCAAGCCTGTATGCAGACAGTCCCTGCAGCTGTGGGGACATCCCCCCAAAGCACAAACTGATTTACTTGGCGCTGAGGTGAGGAGTCTTTCCCTCGCAAGCAACACCACTTAAGGGATGGGGAAGCCAGCGGCGGGACGGGTGTGGAGAGAGGAAAGGCCAGCTGGAGCCCCCCTCCATCTCTGAGACGCCTGAGGTCCTCAGAAAGCCCTGCTTGCCCCTCTCCCTCCCTCACCCTGGTCGCTTTCACTTCCTGAACTCACCTCCCCAGCCCGGGCTCGCCCATTCCTAGCCAGCGCCGAGCTCTCCGTGGACCTGGGCCACCTCCGACGCTTCCTCCCACTCCGCCTGGCCGACGCCTACTCGAGTTTTGAAGCCCCTGCCTCATGGGCAGTTCTGCAGAAGTCTTCTGGGAAGCCCACCCCTCCACTCCTCTACTCTCCCCATGAGCCCTTCCTCCTGGGCGCTTGTGTTTGGTTAACATCTGTTTCCTGCTCTCTTCTGTAAGCTCTGTGGAGGCAGGCACATGACTGTTCTGCTCCGTAAATATTTGCTGAGTAAATGATTCGTGGGTGGAGAGATGGCACGGGGAAGGGGAGGGGGAGGGGAGAGGACACGGCTTAGGAGGGCAAGCTTGGGGCTGAGCTTTGGAGACTTAGGACTCAGACATGTGACAACCCGCAGGAGACGGGGCATGCTGGACTGCTGTGTGCCCCCCCCGGGTGGCTGGTCACCTTTCCATGAGAAAGCCCGGGATCTGGGGACTATTTAATGGGAATCCAGGTCACACTGCGGAAGGCGCTTCACCGCCCCACGTCAGTCCACACAGGTGGCTCCTCCCGAGGGACCAGGACCACACTGCGTATCTGGGGAGGCGGAGGGTGGGGGAGACGGACTGTCTGGGTCCCACAGGGCATCCCTTCCCAGGAGCTCCCAGCCTCAGCCCCCACTGGGAGGCCAGGGAGGAAGGAGGCCGACGGGGACAACTCTCCCTGGATACGCCAAGCGCTGCGTCCAGGTCATGAGAACACCAGAGGCAGAGATGTGATGTTAGTTTCCAAAGGGTTTTCACATTCGTTACCTTATTCCAAAGCTCAAAGGGCCTGTATTACTACCCTCATTTTATAGATGAGAAAACTAAAGCTCGGAGAAGCTGAAACATTTGCTCAAGGTCGCACAGGTGAAAGGGGCAGATCCAAGACACCTGCCCCTGGAGAGAGTAGCGTGTGTGTGTGTGTGTGTGTGTGTGTGTGTGTGTGTGTGTGTGTGTCCGTCCAAGAGGGAAACAATCACCCCTTTAAAAAGCACATGAAAAAATAAAGCAAGAAAAAGTCTGGACCTCCACAGAAAGAGAGGGGAACACAAAATATCTTTTTCTTTTCTCAGAACGGCAGCCTGTGTGAGCCTGCAGGGCCCTCACATCTGTCTCCTCATACAAAATGAAAGACGTTTTGAAAAACAAGAGGGGTTGTAATAAAGCATAGACTGTGTTGGGAGCGGAGCTGTGCCCAGTGTGTCCTGTCACTGTCACCACCAAGGAGACAGTGGCCAGGCTGTTCATGCATCCAGGCTTGCCTCCAACTCCGAGGTTCCCGGGGAGGTGCAGACAGACAGACACATTTGGGCAAGACTGAGGGAGAAGCCAGGAGGCCCAGAGCCCAGCTATCCGAGAGCAAACACAGCTCCTACCGTGAGCAAACAGGGACCCACGCTCCTACAGTAATATTACTATTCCTACTCAGAACCTAACCCCAACTATAGGGCTCCCTGGAGCCCTCCCAGAAATCACAGGCTGGCAATGTCTCTTAACAGGGCTGTATTAGGTACCTACTGCTGCATAACAAAGTACCCCCAGACTGAGCAGCTTAAGACAGCTCTCATGTATAACCCCACACAGTTTCCCAGGCCGGGAATCAGGGGTGGCCAGGCTGGGTAGCTCTGGCTCATGAGCTTGTACATCTGTTGGCTGTGGCTTTGTCTCCTCCACGTTCAACTCCATTCATCTCCAGCTTACTCACGTGGCTGTATCAGACCTCTATTCCTTCTGGCTGTTGGCTAGAGGCCTCAGTTCCTTGCCACGTGTTCATCTCCCTATGGCCGCTTACAACCCGCTGGCTACCCTTCCTCTGAGCCAGTGACCCACGGGCGGAGACCAAGACAGAAGCCGCAGTTGTTTATTACCCAACCTCGGGAGGGACTTCACCACTCGTCATACACTGCTGGTCACACAGACCAACCCAGGTACGAAGTGGGAGGGCATGACACAAGGGTGTGGATATAAGGAGGGGAGGATTTGGGGGTCATCCAGGAGGCTGTCTGCCATGGGGGTGCTGTAGCATTTGGACTGAGTCAGTTCTTCACTGGGTTTGGCATCCCTGGCCCTCCCCTCTAAATGCCAGTGGCTTCCTCCAGTCATACTACAGCTAAAACATCCCCCGTCCTGCCCTCCCCCACTCCCCTACTCCCTCCACGCCACACACTTCCAAAGCGTCACAGGACCATTGGCTCCATCCCCTTGTTCTACTGGTGAGTAAATGGCTTCGGCAGTAACGCAGAGGAAATCTGTAACATGGGAGAGCAGAACAACCGCGACCAGGGTCACTCAGATGCGCAGCCCACCTCTTCGAGCTGTTGTAAATGTGGGTAAGTTATTTGTCGTTCTTCCCCTTGAGGTTCTTGATCTGGGAAATGGGGGTAAGAGACCTAGCTTGTAGAGCTGTTGTGAGGGGTAAATGAGATTATGCGTGTCAAGCCCCTAGCACATAGCAAGAACCCAGCAAACCACAGTCCACGGCACTGTTATCACGCTCCTGCCAGAGATGCGCTGTTTCTTTAATATCCACTGCTTAAGGGGGCGGCACTGACCGGCTGAAAGAACGCTCTCTTGCGAATTAGGAAGCTCAACCTCTGTTCCTGGCTTTGCGTGAGTTGCTTTAAACTTTCCTGGGCCTCAGTTCCCTTAGTTATAAGTTAGAAAAAATCATTTTCAGTTATTTTATCCTTTCCAGTAAATCTATGATGAAAAAGAAAGAGTAGGTGCAAAAGGACTTTCAGGATTTCAAGCTGGAGTGTAGGGAACAAGGGCCAAGTTCTGTGTCTGCTTCATTTTATGTCTCCATTGAGTTGCGTCAGTCAGTCAGCCAGCAAGGATACACCGAGTGCCCACTCTGTGGCAAGCTCTAGGCTAGTGAGCCACACACAAGGCAGATCACAGGATGATGCCTTCTGGGGCTGCCACAGCGAGCTTCATGCCTACAGCGCAGAGAACAACTACCGTCCTAGGAGGCGTGCTGCTGCACATGTGGAAGTTCTGGAATCTGGGATACATGGCACAATGATGGGTACCTATAAGATGCTGTTTATTATGATTAAAAAGATAGTAGTCCAGCTCAGAATCAATGACATTCTACAATTCAGCAACCGTGATGGGTTCGTTTGTTGGCCCCTGGGAAGGCTTCCCTGAGAGACACATGCAAAGAGGGATTTATGAAGGACGACTTGGGCTTCCCACGTCGAGAAGGGTGACCCAGGCAACACGAACAGCTAGAGGGAGGCCAGAGAGGCGTGGGATGGTGTGGTCCAGGGCCTGGGAGAAGTCCAGCGGGTGGAGATGTTTATTACATAGACGGTGAGGAGTCATGAAAGGTTTAAAATCAGACAGCGATATGATCAGACCTCTCTTTTAGCTAGAGGTGGGAAGAAACTGGAGGCACTGAAATCAGTTAGGAAGCGATTGTAGGTTGCATGGGTGAAAGATGACGGCTGCCTGAAACTTGCAGAATGTAGGTTACTCAATAGCTGTTTATGCTGAATGACTGTGTGTGAGTATACATCTATATACAGGCACACGTTATCCATTGTTCTAGAATAGGACGATTTCAAATGGCATCTATTCATTTCTTCGCCACCCACAGACTCTGAACTCCTTTCTCACCTTCTGCCGGCACCCCCCGGCGATTCCTACCTTCTCAGTACTCTCCTCGCTAGAATCTTCTCAGTTTTCCAAACAGGATGAAACCTATTTTGCACTCTAGGTCATTCCCTCCCTACAAAGAATTTTGTGGGTATAGCAGTAATTAGCTCACTGCTTCTCAAGTCTTCCCTTGAATGCTGGCATCAGCCAGACCCCTCTGGCTGACGTTAGCGTTAGTCACACAACGTCAATGGCAACCACACTCCGTCCTCACCCGCTATCCTGTGTCTGTGCACATTTAGTCCCAGGTACCCTGCTCAGCTCTCTCTATAAAACGTACCTACACACATACTCATAAAAAATACGGACTCTTGGCTTCTCCACTGAGATTCCACGCCCAAAGCCTTGGGTGCCGGGCATCTCTCCCTGGCTCTGCAAGGATTTCCAAGGTGCCCAAAGAAGGAGTTTAGCACAGCCCTCCACATGACCTGCGGCAGCCCCTGTGCTGCCCGGAGGTTTCCACCAGTATAACCATACCTCTGTTTTGGGAGGGCAGACTTTGATGGCTACCAGGTATCCAGCCAGAAGTCGTCCTGTACCACCAGTCCCTTTCCCCCATCTTGGTAATTTTTAAGATAAGAGATGAAGAAGTGTATTGCTACATCCTAGAAGGAGGAGACCAGAAGAAGATTCCACCAGAAGACAGAAGGAAAACACCCGTCGCCCAGGGAAGAAATGACCAGCTGAAAAGCACACTACACAGCTAGCAAACAACACGCAGCTCTCATCTGATCCTCCAAACAACATCCCAGGGTACCAAAAGCAGGCATTTCCACTCCTAAGTGATAAAGGAACTAAGACACAGAAAGGGGAGGTGACAGGCTTAAACTGCTGCCACTAATAAGAGGCAGAGAAGGGATCTGAACTCCGGTCTCCCGTCTCCCATCGCACAGGTTACCACGAAATACCAACCTAGGACAGCAGTTCTCAAGGGCGGTCCTGGAGCCGCAGCACTTGAGATAGTGCTAGAAATGCAAATCCTTGGGCCCCATCCCAGACTTACTGAAGCAGACACTCTGGGGGTGGGATCCAGCAATCTGTGTTTTAACAAGCTCTCCAGCTGACTGGGATGTGCACACAAGTTTGAGAACACTCTTCAAGGACGTGGAGATGGATAACGAGATAAGACAAACAATCCCAGGAAGCCTACATATGGCCAGGAAGTGGCGGTTGCTTACTTCAGCTCTACACAGTGTGAGTCCTCTCACTAAAGTCAACCTTAGTCACCCACTGTACCTCTAGCGTGTATTGGACACTGTGTACGGTTATTCAGGTTGTGCACTGCACGACTCAGGAGAAACAGTGCCCTTGGAGATGCGCTGCAGAGCCATCTGTGGTGGCCATGCTGCTGGTCTCACGTGGTGGTGGCAATGGGCAAAACAAATTGACCAGAAACGGGATGAGGAGGTGGAACCCAGCCTCGTCACACACTCAGAGTCATTTGGTTCTAACTCTAGAGCGCCTGGGCTCTTCACCACAGACCCAGCGCCAGTCCCCTTGGAGATGGTGCATCTCAACCTTCACACCAATCCATCTGTTCAGACAGTTGGGCACATGATCCTCATCTAGAGTTTAGGGGATGTGATGTGCACCAGCCCACAAGAAAAATCAGTGAGTAGAGATTCCTGAAAGGGATGTTTTTAACAAAGAGCCAGGTGAAGAGAGAACAGGCTGTCTTGGGAGAGAGGGGCAGCCTGGTCACAGGGAAGATTCAGGAAGAAGTTGAACAATTACCCATAGCAAGGGAGGACCAGGTTCCTTACATAGATTATTTTATCTAATCACGGAAATGGCTCTGTGCGATCGATGCTTTTAACCCCACTTCGTTGATGAGGAAGTTGAGGTGTAGACAGCATACAGAATTTGCCCTCGGTTGTGCAGCCAGTAAATACCACAGTCAGAATTTAGACTTGGGCCATCCAGCGCTAGGGTGACCGACTATCTCAGTTTGTCTGGGGTGGCTCCGGGAACATGGAACGTTCACTGCTAAACCAGGAAATTCCTGTAAACCGGGATGAGTGGTCACCCTGCTAGAGAGCTGAGAGTTCTCCAGCTCCGGCAGCAGTCAGTGGACTTCATTACTGATGCCGAAAACCTCTGTCCAGCTGCATGCTGCCCAGGTATCCCGGGAAAAGCTCGCTCTTGACACACCTCCTCCTTGACCTTGCCTTTTTGGATTCCCGTGATGCCAGCAGCCCAACAACGTGTGGAGAAGGAACCAGCCTGGTCTTAGGAGGCGGCAAGCCCTCGCCATGGCCACCCTGTCCTGAGCCTCCCTGACTCCGAGGTTGCATATTTACTGTTCAAGAAACAAACGCGGCCTGCCAATAACCATGGCCACGGACGTGCTGTTGGCACGCTAGCATCGTCCGCAGAAGTGTGCTGACGAGGAGCCACAGCTGGGCTCAGCCGGGAAGACCTGCACGGCTGAGTCTGGCTCAGCCAGCCCAAGGTCAAGGGTCTCCCTGTGGCAAGTGCAGGCTCCCCCAGTGGATCTTCTGACCCAAATGGAGCCATCAGGCAAGAGGAAGGGCGCTTTCCTTGATTGGGGAGAAAAGGGGGAAGGACATTTACCCTGCACCTACTGCATGCCAGCACCTTTGCTTTGTACTCTTCTTGGTAAATATTCATGCCAATCCTGGAGGTGTGTGTGCTTCTGGGAGGGAGGCTGTGCCGCCCACCAGAGATCTGTGCATCCCCATCCACAGTGTGGAGCTGTTGCTGGGCAGCAACTGCCCAGCCAGGGATTCTGTTTCCCAGACTTCCTGACATCTCAGTGGGGCATGGGACTGAGCCCTGGCCCATGGGACGTGTGTGGAAGTGATGGCCACCAGCCCAGGCCTGGCCTACCCAAAGCCTCCCCCCGCACCTCCTCCTCCACATTCTCTCTCTCCTGCCAACTACCCCTGGATGGTGGCATCCAGTTGCAACCTTGAGACAGTGGATCCTAAACACAGCGGACCGTCAGTTAGTCTGTATCCCTGGTGACCGCGCGGGGCAGACTCCGCTGCTCATCGGATTCTTCACGAGCCACTGCATTAAGCCGCTGAGATCTGGGGGTTTTCGAATACTACAACAGATTGTACCACCTTAATGATTAAAGTTTTATTCTCATTGACAGTTGAGGAAACGGAGGCTCAAAGATGCTCGGGACTTTCCTAGGAATACATAGTAATTAGGGGAGGTGGAACCCCAATCTCCTGTTCCCTCCACTTCCCCAGGCTCCTCCACACAGCACGATGCTCTTTGTGTTCAAGCAAGTACCGCTTCCCTCCTCCCTGAGGCTGCAGGCTTCTGCGCTCCGGTCCAGGTCCCCTCAGCATCACCGGGAGCCTGAGAGCTGCCTGCAACCTGAGGGAGGCTGGATGTCATTCCACACCTGCTCCAGACCTCAGGCAAAGCCTGGGCTGAGCCTAGAATCTCCTTCATGGTGGGACAGAGGGACACGTGGGGAAAGGCAGGGTGCATGCTGGCATCCACCGGGTTTTGTCCCTACTGGATGGTCATGATCTGCTTCCATGCTGCAAAGGGCTTACCCTGGAGGAAGCAAAATGAGGTGTCATCTCTCCTGGGCTCCAGCTCCCTGACGATGGGCCTTTGGAGGGGCCCCTGGCCCCCTGTGAGGTGACAGCAGACCTTCTCATGCTGGGTTCACATGGATCTAAGAGAGTCTCAGGGACGCTTGGATGAGGAATTATAAAACCCAACAAAAGGGACTTCCCTGGTGGCGCAGTGGTTAAGAATCCGCCTGCCAATGCAGGGGACACGGGTTCGATCCCTGGTCCAGGAAAATCCCACATGCCACGGAGCAACTAAGCCTGTGCACCACAACTACTGAGCCTGAGCTCTAGAGCCCGCAAGCCACAACTACTGGAGCCCGCGTGCCACAACTGCTGAAGCCCGAGCGCCTAGAGCCCGTGCTCCGCAACAAGAGCAGCCACCGCAGTGAGAAGCCCACGCACCGCAACGAAGAGTAGCCCCAGCTCGATGCAACTAGAGAAAGCCCGCGTGCAGCAACGAAGACCCAAAGCAGTCATAAATAAATAAATAGATAGATACATAGATAGATAGATAGATAGATAGATAGATAAAACAAACCCAACAAAATGGCTTAACCCAAGGCATTCAAGGGAAAGCCAGTCCATCTGGTGACACCCTGGGCTTGGAGTGAGTGGAGGTGGCCGGGTGGAGTGTGCCTGGGGTGAGACAAAATGGGGCAGCTTCACACAGGGAGCCAAGGTGAGGCCCTGCAGCTGGGCAACCCCCAGGGCCCCTGCACTGTGCACACACCCAGTTACTCCATTTAGCAACAAATGTGGGTGGCATTTGGGTCGGTTTACCCCCTCAGCTCCAATTCTATCCTTAGAGAGTCAATATATTTGGATCAGAGAAACATATCTGGAGGAGAAGGCCGCTGGGGGCAGGGCAGGGGCTGGTCCTCTCTCTGAGAACCGGCTCTCTAGAATCTGTCCTTGGCATACCAAGGGACCCGTGTCAGACAAAAGTGATGAACACCATGCAGCTGGGTTACTCGTGATGCTGTGGCCTCAGGTGGCCTCTCCCTGTCCCCTGAATGTCCCTTCTAGGAGGGCATCTATGGAAATGCCCACTCTACTCTTCCTTCCATCCAGCCAGCCAGCAAGTATCAAGAATCTGCTTTGTGCCAAGCCCTGGGCCAGGGTGAGGGAATACAGAGGAAAATAAGACACGGGTTCTTGCCCCCAAGGCACTCACAGTCAACAGGGGAGACAGACAAGTACACAGGCAACACAACACGGCCTCAGGTAGCAGAGACGAGGAGCAGGCCTGGGAGAAGGTGGTGAGACAGAGCAGGAGGCAGGCAGAGGCTGGGAGGGGGCAGCGGGAGACAGCCGGGCCCAGACGCGGAGGCCCAGGAGGCGGCGGAGCGGGGTGCCGGGCAGGACGCCAGGTCAGTCCCCCTGGGCCACAGGCACGACTTGGCTGCACGCACACATGAGCAGGAACAGACACAGAGCTCAGCCGTGACCAACGTACACCCCATGCCTCCCGGAGATCCCTCAGCCCCGGACATTTCCAGCCACACCCGTGTGCAGCCAGGGCCCTCCGTCTTCCCAAGCTCCCCAGGGAGCCGGCTGCTCATCAGCCCAGCGGTTCCCTGAGATGCAGGATGCTGAGTGGAGCCCAGTACCGCGGGCCGCCTCATCTCCCGCTCTGCGGCATAACCACACGCTTGACCCCTGGCCCGCTATCCTGAGGAGCAGATCCTTCCCGAAGCCCCGATCCTCTGAGCATTCTCTCTCTTCCTCTCCAACAGGCCTCTGCCTCTCCCTTTCGCATTTAATTTAGAGCTTGCTGGGAGAGAAACACCTTGTGTGTATCCTTAACAGTGAACCCTTGGCGATTAACGGGCAGAATTTAATATCCATTAACACACCAGCAACCTGCTTCTGGCCTGCGAGTACCAGTCTCATCCCTACACCTATATGGGGAGAAAGTGGCTACTGGCCACACCTCCCACTCTACCCCACACCAGAAGAGAACTCCTCTTTCAGACTCTGGCTCCTTCTGTCTCCTGGACAAGCTAACTCCTCAGCCTCAGTTTCTTCATCTGTAAAATAAACATAATCAGACTGTTTACCCTAAGGCTGCTGTGAGAGTTCGATGAGGTCATGTGTGCACAGTGCCCGGTCCAGCGCCTGGCTCCTCTAGATACTATATATTGCTAACCACGTGCTACGGTACCTCTCAGTGTTTCACGGGGGTCATCTCAACGAAATCTCACAACAACCCCTTGAGGTGTGGACTATTATTATCCTCATTTTATAGCTAAAGCGCAAAGAGGTTCAGCAACTTACCTAAAGTCACACAGTAAGTGGCTGAGCCAGGATCCAAACCCAGACAGCCTGGTTCCAGAGTCCAAGTTCTTGATCCCCTCAGCGTGCTGCCCAAAGCAGGGCCTCTCAAAGCTTAATGTGCTGAAGCAACCTGTCTTGTTAAATGCAGATTCTGATCCTGTAGGGCAGGGTGGGGCCTGAGATTCTGCATTTTGACAAGCCCCTGGGATGCCAGGTGAGGCCTCAAGGATACACATTAGCATCTTTCCCTTTGCAGAAAGACGGCCTTATTTTTGTTCTTGGCCATGATGTGTGGCATGCGGGATTTTAGTTCCCCCATCTGGGATTGAACCCGTGCCCCCTGCAGTGGCAGTGCGGAGTCCTAATGACTGGACCGCCAGGGAAGCCCCCAGAAAGACAGTCTTTACAAGAAAGCTGGATTCCTGGGATTTCTGAGCCGGAAGGGACCTTTGAAATCCCTTAAGTCCTTCCCAGCATCCCACCAGGCTTACAGCGGGTGGGTGTTCCCTCCACTCTCCAACTAGCCCCAGCCACTGGTCACCCTGGTAACCAGGGCCTCGGGGGGTGGGGGGCGGAGGGGTGGGCAAAGCCCACAGCAACCTCACCCTCTGCCTGGTCTGTGCATCCCATTTGGGCCTGAGCCAGAGGCTGTGAAAGGGAGCCTCCGCCCCCAAAGCCTGGTTTTGATTCTAAACCATGGTTTCCTATCGGAAAAGTAAGACAAAATTCTCGAAACTACAGGTGAGAGCAAAGGATGTCCCAGGAACGAGGTGGGTTTGCTCTGAGATAAACGGGTTCTGCACCTAACCTCACCGCCCATCCCGCCACGGAGGGCAGGTAAACCAAAGGAGGTGCAGGTCGGCAGGACCAGGGGCTGCCTGACAGCAGAGGTGATTAAAGACCAGGACAAGTACAACTCAAGGGCGAAACTCCCAGACGTCACGTTGAGTCTGAGAGGCCAGGCTGAGAGAACACACCATGTGCTTCCCTTCGTAGGAAGTTCAAGACCAGGCAACACTGATCTATAGTGACAGGTGCCAGGAGGGTGGTCACCTTGCGGGGAGGGGTGGAGGTAACAGCTGGAGGGACACACAGGAGGCTTCGGGGCGCTGGGGAGGCTCATCTAGGGGGTGGCTACACAGGTGTGTTTGTTTTGTAACGATTTATTGAACCGTACACTTAAGGTCTGTGTACGTTTCTGTATGTATGTCATACTTCATTAAAAGGTCAATTAAAAAAAAAAAAACCAAGGTAGCTACAAAACAAAAGAAAACAGAACCAGGGAGTCTGGGCTACTCTACCCCAAGGAGCTTTCCTTCCCTGAAGGACAAGGCGGGCTGGGGAGGGGGGACAAGGACGGGGTAGCAGGAACCCTGCCACCCTCTGTCCTTCACACGGAGGTGCACCAGCACCGACCAGACCAGAGGGAGCCTTCCCTGGCTGCGTTTCTCCTGTGTCCCTTCACTCCCACTGAGCCAGAGTGCGCCCCCTTCACCAGGGCCAGGGGGCTGCGGACGTCAGCCCCCAGAGAGACTCACGTCACCCCATGCAAGACAGGCACCCAGCATCTCCCTCCCCTTCGGACAGGCTAGTTCTTAAACTGCTTTTCTGATTCACGGTACTAAGTTGACCAAGCAAGGAGCGTCTGAGCTACAGTGCTTAGATGCAGATCCCCGTAGCACCACTTACTAGCGTGTAACTTAAGGGGCAAAAGCCCCTTAACTTCTCTGTGCCTCGGTGTCTTCATCTGTAAGATGGGGATAATAAGAGCATATATCTCATAAGGTTACTCTGAGGATTGAATTAATTAATATATGTAAAGTGTTTAGAAGAGTGCCAGGCCCACAGTAAGTGAATTCGTGTTATAATAATGCAGCATTTTGCAAATGTGTTAGGCAGCACCGATGCGGTCCTTTGGGAGCAGGCCAGAGGTCAGGCAGCTGGGACCTGGGCCTCATGCCAGGGCTGTCCCCAGCTGGCTGTGTGGCCGGAGGGAAGCGCCCTGGCAGAGGGCTCTGAGGCCCCCTCTCTGTGCCCCTTGCTCTGTCACAGGGATGGGGAGGTTGAGGGAAGCACGGTGGTACCTATGGAAGCGCTGGGAGCCCATTTCCTCAGATCCAAGCCACCCTCCCCGCTGCCTGGCATCAGGGCATCTTTCTAAAATACAGTCCCCACTCCTCAGCTTTGGCTGTGCTGTGGGCAACCTGGGACCACAGGTTGCCTTCGGCCCTTTGCACAGCGCTGCTCCCGTAACCCGGACCAACTCTCTCGTCCCCGTCCTTGCCTCACAAGCTCCTGCCTCAGGACTCAGCGGAAATCTCAGGTCTTCCTGGAACCTCCCTAAGCAGGCCCGGCCCGCCCCCCCCCCCCCCCCCCCCCCCCCCGCTCAGCAAGGCTCCCTAAGCACCCAGGACACGCCTCCAATATAGCGCACAACACCTGCGTAGAAGCTGTGCCTCTGTGAGGCCCATCTCACCACTGGGTGGGGGCTCCCGAGAGCACACAGTGAACGAGAGATGAGCGAACGAACAAATCCAACCCGATGCCAGGCGCCCTGCCACCCTGTTGCTTTCTCTGCCCATCTCCCTCCCTCTTCCCTCCCTCCCTCCCTCCCCACCTCCGCGTCTGTGTTGGTCTGTGTTGCCTCATGCTCCCTCCTGTGGCCCCTGCCTCTAGACTCCAAACTTCCCTCCCTGGAGTCCTTCTCTCCATAACAACTGAGACACAACAGAGCTTTTTCTTTTCTTCTCTTTTTATCAGCCCCAAACCCTAAGCCCTGGGAGTAGGTTTTCTCAGATTTTAGGAACTACCTTGATGTAATCCTGGCCAGGGGCTGCTTACAGAGCCCCCGCCAAGCAGCCTGGGTATGTTGGTGGCCTGGGTGACCGGTGGCCAGTCAGTCAATAAGCACTCACCACCCTCTTCCTGACCCCCCTCAGGCCACACCATCAGCACAACGCTAAGGGCAGGGCTGGAGTTCCAGGTGGCTCCATGAAAACCCATCGTATCAGAAAGAAATACCTGAATGAATAAAAGTTGCAATGCCCTACTGAGTTGTCCAGAGGAGGGAGGTCCAGGCACACCAAGGCAGTCAGATGGCAAACTGACCGCAGGAGTCAGGGGTCTAGCCCGGAACATGTGGCTTCGGGACCTGGGACAGACCACGCAGATCCTCAGACCTCAGTTCCCTCAGGTAACATGGGAGAAGGATGAGGCCCAACTCACACAACTGCGGTGTGTATGGAATGCAGTACCTTGTGGGAGAGAGTTTTATAAGCTGCTGTAGCCATGTGCTGAGGGTCCAGGTGAGCCTAAGTGTCGAGGTCAGATTGAAATGCCAGGTGGTCAAAGGGTTAAGCAAAGATGACTTCACAGGGGAGTAAGCCACCAACTCTTTAGTAAGAAGGCCCTTAGAGGTCATCTGGTGACCTCTTCCCCCACACAGTAGCTTTCTCTTCCACAAGCCCCGTAAGATGCCAGGAAGAGCACAGGCTCCGCAGGACAGGTCTGCTCTGCTATTTACAAGCTGTGTGATCTTGAGCAAATTACTTAACCTCTCTGAGCTTACTGCCGCCAGTGCATTATGGGGACAATGATACCTAATGGCGGGTTGTTAGGAGAAAGTAAACACAGAGCAAGAACACTTGACACATAGCAGGCACTCAGTAAATGGTAACTAACATTATTACCATCTGGCCCTGCTTTAGACACACTCAGTAATGGCGAGCTCACTACCTCACGAGGGAATCCAAGACACTGCTTGACCACTTTGTCAGAAAAATCACGTTGATATTGAAGTGATATTGAAGCACCTCTGTCCTCCCCATAATTCCTGCCCACTGGTCCTGCCCCTTAGAGCCTGTTGCACAAGGGAAGTAGGCCTGCTCCCCATCTCTCGGATAACACCTCACATTAGAAGGAAGGCTGGAACCATGTCCTTCAAAGTCTTCTCATCTCCAGCCACAGGGCCTAATTCCATCAGCTTTTTCATAAGACCTGACTCTCCCTGGTCACCAGCCATCGACACACTCCCTGGAGTGGCTCGGAACAGAGCACAGGGTCCAGGCAGTGCAGAGCACGGGGGCCCCGGCCCTCTCTTGCCTGCGGTGCACTTTGGTGATGGGGATTGGAGGACAGGAGGGCTGGGATTCCATCTAGGCTGGCGGTGTTGCTTGGATCCCGGCCCAACTATTATGTACAGGAACCTGGGGCTTGGATGACCCGACCCTCACTTGGGGAGACCCAGCGATGTAAGGAGGCTGAGAAGGGCCTGCATCGCCTACCCTTTCCCTGCCCACCTCAGTCACCATTGCCCACAACTGGCGTGGCAGCAGGAGAGGCAGGGGGTGCTAGGGGCAGCAACTTCTCGGGGACCCACTGCGCAGGCCCGGCCGCTGGCAGAGCATGGAGCAGGTCAGGAGAGGCTCCAGTCGGCTCTGTGTTCCTACAGCCCAGGACCCAGCCTTACACACACCTTGTGGGGCCCTGCTGAGCTCTGAAGCAGGGCTTCTGGGGTCTTCCTCATCCTTCCCCTATGTGGATGGAACACTCCCATTCCCAGAGAGGACCCACAGCCCAGGGATGCAGAAGAAACAAGGACTAGGCCCAGAACTGCGGGTTCCTCCTCCAGACCCCAGGTCGCGACTCCTGGTCTCCTCTGGGCCAGATGGGGCGTGAGCCAGGACGAGGGCCTGGGAACACGCTGGAAAGCAGATGCTGCCGCGGAGCTGTGCCTTCCCAGGTAAATAAATTACACACCAAACACAAACAACCTGCGGCCTGCCTCTCCCCATTCAGAGGGCGGTGCACACAGGGAACGAGGAGTCCTCCGAGAAGCAGCGTTAATTCCTTGCGGGGGGGGCAGAGCGGGGACTGGACCCTTGTCTCAAGCGCTCCATATCTTGTAGCCTGGACATCTCAGGTACATTATGGGAAAAGGACCTTTCTGAGTGGTCTGCTGAGAGGGCAGCAGAGAACAGCACCACGCGGCCGGCAGACCCAGCCCATCTGCTGGGAAGGAGGCAGCGGGTGACCTGGACCCTTCTTGGCAAGATGCTGAGGCCTAGACACGGATGAACCCAGCCTGCTGGTAGGGGCTCCTAATGGGCAGGAACTCAGGCTAAGCCGGATCACAAAGGGTAGGTCTGCCGGGAGCTCCGCCTGGGCATGAAGGGCATGCAACCGAAAGCAGAGGAGGGAAGGAACTCCCCTTCCAGCAGGGAGACTTTAGGCTGCATCCCAAGGAGGAGTGATGAATGGGACGTGTTAGAAGAGACAGCCCCGAGGGTCTGGTGGACCTTCACGATAGCAGACACCCAGGCCACTAGGGACCCTGAAGGGAAACATGGCACATAGAGCGACAAGCCTGTGTCTGGTCACTGTCTGACATATCAGGGTTTGACGTGGTTGACAAGAGGCACTGGGGAGTGACAGCTTCGAAGCTGGAGGTCCTGCGTTCATGTTCTCGCTTTGCCCCCAGTGAGTCCTGTGATACTTCTGGGCCTGGGTCTCTCATTTGGGAAATGCTGGTTCAGGGGCGTCTGTGGTGGAGGAGAGAGAATGATGGAGGATTCATCCTCCAGCAAGAAGTGGGGACAGCACTGAAGGGATTCCCCCCTAAGTCCATAGGGGCTCTGTCTCCCTCCTCCCACCCCCTCCTGCTGCACGCCCTGGCACCGCCCTCGCTCTTTCCTGGGGGCAGCTGGGAAGGGCTGGTCTGGGCAGGTAGATGCCAGTGTTTTTGTGCGGCCCAGGGTGGGTGCAGTCAACGGGGACTGTGCCCCTTTGGCAGAATGGAAGGAAGTCTCACAGTCTCCACCAGGGGCAGTGAATTACGAAGGCGATCCCACCGGCGGAACTTTCAACGGCTTGAGACCGAGAGATCTAGAGAAGTTGTCAGCTGCTGAAAGGTGGTACCTGCAGGCACACGTGTTAGGCAGAGAAGGGGTAGATAACACCCAATAACCATTGATAAGGTGTCTCCTGGGTGTGTCCACGTTGCCAAGCAGCCCGCACGCCAACCTTTCCTGGAGTGAGCAAAGCAAGGACGAAAGAAAGCAGAGTATAGGTCTCGGTGCTAATTCTAATCCCCAAGTGAAGCCTTTACAGGAAAAGCGCTTGGCCTGAGAATCAGCAGACCTGTTCAGATCAGACGGTACTTTCAACAAACGTACAGGATCACATACTTAATGAAAATGTCTGAATTAATCCCCCAGGTTGGACAGAGATTGTACGACAGGATCACCCAGCTCCAGCGCTTGCCCCCCAAGGGTTTATGCTCTCCAAAATGGCAGGGGGCTCACGTGGGTGGGACGACAGGGGAAGGAGGGCCCTTCACCCAGCATCAGCTGGGAATATGTTCCCTTCCGGGGTGGAGTCTGAGCTATCCTGCCTAGCCCTTCAGTCCCAGCCTTCTCAGGCCCCTTGCCGAGGCCTACATGCCTTTCTGGGTGCTTTCTGAGGTTTCTGTTTGGGGGAGGCCAGCGGCTGCGGGCGGGGGCTGCCCATGCATGCGTGTTTGTGTGTGTTTGTGTGTGCGCAGGCGTGTTGTTGGCACGGACGTGACTCTGCATTCTTCAGGCCCGTAATGAGTCCTCGTTGCAATGGGTTTGATGGAATAATTATATTCTGGAAAAACTGCAGGAAGCTGCGTTCCACTTCTTAAAGGGCAGGATCATCAAACATTTGTGCTACATTATTTGTCGTCACACCTTCTGCTGCATCTGCTCCCTTAAAAAAAAATCTCCAACTCCAATCTGATCTGAATATATAAATCTGAATTATCACAGCAAAGGCGAAATGCTCACACCTTTTTTCTTTTTTTTTTTATCTGTTGCCATGGTGATTAGATAAAATTCACGCCAAGTCTCCAGGGAAGGATGGAATTATTTCAGACAGTTTCTCACCCCTCTCAAGCTACTTCTCTCTGTAACATGCCTGGGCACCATCTCTGGGCTTGGGCAGAAGACAAGCTGGAGGAGAAGCCACCACCTCTTTGGGAAGCCCTGGACAGACAGCGGAAAGCACTCGTCTTTCGGAGATGCTCTTGGTGCCAAGCCGCGCCCTCAGCCACAGAGCCAGCAACGTATCCTCAACTCATGGCTTCCCCAGCCACCCGTGTGAGCCACCTGGGGAGAAGAATGGAGGTCTACAGGGGGAAAGATGGCGCCCTTGTTCAAGGTCAAGGCAACAGGAGTTGCAGAAATTGACCCAGGGCCATGGCTCTGCCCTTCTCAAGTAGAGCTAAGCAAGGAAAGGTTTTCCTGGAAAAGGAGAGTGTCAACTCCCAGCACTGGGTCTGCGTCTGGATCCAGTTTCCATCAAGACTAAGATTCTCACAGGGGCTAATTGTCAATGAATGTAATTTGTTAAAAGGTTCCTGTAAAGGGCATTATTGACCTAATTGTCATTTAACACCACCAGTTCATGAACCTCTGCTGCGTGCGTGCGTGCGTGCGTGCGTGCGTGCGACTTAAAGGATCCAGAGTGCACTACAGAAGGCAGAGTCTCCCTCCTTAGCACAAGCCTTTTCATTTCTATCAAAAGTCCCAGTTTCAGGGTAGAGGAGATAGGAGCTCTGAGCTCTGAATCCTGGAGGCCTCTTTCACTGAAGCCTCGGGGAACTGAACACACACCCATAAAAGCTGAGAGAGGTTCATCGTGAAAACCACAGCCAAGCAAGACGGGGAAAGCTTTGTCAGCCCAAACCTACAGGGCGGAACAATGATTTGGGTTCACTTACTCCAGTGGTTCATATTAGGGTCTCAGCAGTCCCACCGATAAAGAGGAAGGGGTTGGGGGGACACGTAAACTTTTGAGTGTATCTCACAGCAGCATTTTACGGGACAATGAGTTAGGAGAGCGAGCCCTGGGGGGCAGGAAAGGATGCTGGATCTCCCAAGGGGCTTCATCCTGATCCCTCCGGGCCAGCACACATGGAAGAAATGAGCCGCAAGCTGGTCACTGGGACAAAAAAGACTTCTTCGAGTATTAGGCAGAGAATGTCTCTTTGGGGTTGCTTGCTGGGACCAGGGCACATTCAGCAGAGCAGCCTGGGTAAATGGCAGGGTCTGGGGACCAGCATGTTGTCATTTGCCAGAGGCTCTGCATGAGGCTGCTGTGTACTGTTTCCTCTCTGGGCCTCAGTCTCCCACTATGAGAACAAGGGAGAAGACGCCTATTTCTGTCACTGTTGGGAAATGCTGCAAATCCTGATGTCAGGGGTGGGGTTAGCGCGAGGGGCCTGTGGAGAAGCAAGGACACCAGGAGGACCAGGCAGGCCCCCCGCCCCGGATGAGCACAGAGCCTGGCACCTGAGCCGGCGAAAGCCAGTCCCTAAGCCTGTCCTGTCACTCAGCCCACAGCTGTCCCAGGGGGCCTGTGACCCCAGGACAGCGGCAGGACTGGTGGGACACAAGGAGTAACTGTATGTGTGTGGGAGTCCAGTGCTCCTGGCTGTGAATCCTGCAGAGGGCACTTAATAGCTCTTTACCCCAGGCCACACAGCCTCTCTGAGCCTCTGTTTCCTCGAACGTGAAATGGGAATAAATTTAAAACCTACCTTCCGCTCACTGTCAGATTTAAATGGTGTGAAATGTATAAAGCACTCAGCAGAGTGCTTGGCGCAAAGTAAAGGCTCAATAAATGGTAGCTGAGATGATGAGGGGGATGTTGGTGAGGATGCTGGAGGAGGAGAAGGAGGGCGGCAACTTCATTGTAGCAAAAGGTGATGCAAACACAGCACAGAGAAGCCCTGTGCTCTGGTTCCCCCTTTGACATTCATCGTCACCGTGCTGGGGGCACATCACTTCATCTCAGAGCCTTATTCTTCATCCACAAAACAAGAGTCTACTCTGTTGTGAACTTGTGCGATAAGTGTTATTATTTTTTTTTAATTTTATTTTTTTTGCGGTACGCGGGCCTCTCACTGTTGTGGCCTCTCCCGCTGCGGAGCACAGGCTCCGGACGCGCAGGCTCAGCGGCCATGGCTCACGGGCCTAGCCGCTCCGCGGCATGTGGGATCCTCCCGGACCGGGGCACGAACCCGTGTCCCCTGCATCGGCAGGCGGACTCCCAACCACTGCGCCACCAGAGAAGCCCAGCGTTATTATTCTTGACTTTCAAATGAGACAAGGAGGCTTCGAGAAGTTAAGAACTAGAAGTAGCACGAGGTCACGTATTAGTTAGTGGCTGAGCTGGGATTCAAACCCAAGGGTAAGAGTATCGCCCTGGCCTTCAGCACAGCACGTATAACATGAGATGATGCATGTATACTTTTGTTGATTGTCAGTTGTGATATGTGGGTAAGTTGCAATGGTTGTGGGCATCACTTTGAATTGGCAGCTGAGACCTGTGACTTAGTGGGGCTTAGATGTAGCTGTTGCTCACTCGGAGTGTTGGCAGAACAGAGACGGAAGGCCAGGGAGATGGTCTTAGAGAGCCTGGTTCCAGTCCCAGCTGTCGCTGACTCTGGGACTCTGGACTAGGTCACCTGCAAGGTCCCCTCCCAGTGCTAAGCCTCTGTGATTCTAGGATTCAGTCACTGGGGATCAGGTGAAATAGGCATTGTTTGCAAAAGAGAGGCTTGGACCTTACCTAAGGACAACTAAGGGAGATGGGAGAAGAAGAGAGGGCCACAAGAAACGTATGTACGCAGCTCAAAAAGATCCCTGAGTTCTTTCCCTTTAAGAGAAGCAAAGATCCCTGATTTTTGGATGAGGGCTGTGCGAGCCTGGAAGGGGGAGGGGGCCGAAAAGCCCCCAAGTCTAGAGATTCAAAGGCACCCCAGCCCTGCGAGATGCAGAAACTCTTAATTGGAGCTGTGCGTGCATCCAGCACCGATCACTCCGTGATGTGCCTTTCTGAGGCAGCACAGAAGGCAGCCCTTCATTAAATCTGACACCAGGGAATTAATTCAACTCACTGCCGTCACTCTGTCTCCATCACCCTTTCCCCTCAACAGCCATTGCTCCTTGATCTTCCCCACCTTCATGTCGAAGGTTCTCCTTGAGAAGGGAAGCTTCCCCTGACTGTCACCTGAGCTATGACTACATTGAGGGCCAGCGCCCAGATCCAGAGGGCATAGCGGGGGTGGGTGGGTGGGGGGGTGGATGGATCAACATACGCACACCTTCCTAGAAAGCAGGTGAAGGAAGGACCACGGGCCACGATGGATCCTTCTCCACTACCGGCAGAAGAAACAAGGATTTGAAAGCTGATAGTGGCAACTCACCGGCTCACCTCCTTTTAGCTATTCTTGAAACAGTGACTTTATAATTAAAGTCCATTTGGGAGGAGTCATGTGGAGATGGAGGGGGATGAAAAAGAGAAGGGCTGGCAGGGAAGCTACCTGGGCCACTCCACCCTGTCACGACACTTCCTTGCCCATAGAAAATCACAGGTTCCAAACTGACGCCCCTCCTCTACCTATAGGTACCTTCCTTCCTACCCACTACGTTCCCCACGGTCTCCTCCCGACTCCACAGGTGGGTGACCCATGTGAAGAGCTCCCTCATCCCTAGATGAGTCGGGACGGGACCTGGGGCAGGCAGATCCCCACCACCACCCATGGGAACCAGTCACCTCCACTGTAGACAACCTCCTCCTTTTGCCCCAATATGCCACATCAATCGTATCTTTTTCTACTCATGTTGAGAAGTGAAAACAGTTGGGAAGCACTGCCCTAGGGCTCCAGTCTCCGAGATCTGTCAGTCCAAGGAAACAATGCCTCAAAAGCCTTCCAGTGGCTTCTATTGTAAGTCACTAGACAGCACTTGAGTTTAATTCCTCTTTCTCTATGGAGCCCCAAACGATTTGTCCAGGGCTGGTAAGGAAAAATACAACACTCATAAGACCAGGGAGAGGGAATGTAGATTATGTGATGCTAATTTATGACAGAAGAGAGATTTAAGGAAGAACTGCCCTAAAAGGAGGCAGATCCCCCAGGGAAATATTAGCAGCTGCTCTGGGCTCCTGGTTGAGGCAGGTATAGCCAATGAAATAACACTAGTAAAGTAATAACTCCCATTGGCATCCCCATTGTATAGATGAGGAAGTTCCCAGAGGTAAGTAATTGCCCAAGGTGAGACCCAGCTGAGACCCAGTCCCAGTCAGTCTCCTGCTTCCTCCGGCTTGCTCTCTCTCCCCTACATCAGAGCTTCACACCTTTGGAAGGTTCCCACTTGCTCAGGAATGCCAACCAGACAAAGTCTCCTCTTGACTATAATCAAATTGCAGAGTCAAGTCAGAAATGCAAAATGGGCCACGTTAAAGAGTTCTTGGTTTTGTGTTTTAACCTTCTTAAGAAATCCTGACATTTCCTTTTCATTGAGTCACAAAATCAGATTATAAACTTCTCCCCACCCAGGGTGGGGTAGGGGGACTCCAAGTGTTGGGGCTGAAACTATCAAAACGAAGGAGCACCTGGCCGCAGACCGTCGCCCACCCATCATAAAGATGAGATGTCACACCTGTACCCGTCTCACCGAAACCACAGTCATTGGTGTGTCTGGAGTCTCTGTTACGCCCTGCGGGAAAGGCCCTTTGTCCTGGGGGCAGGAGTGCCCTGCTCTTTGGTGAAGCATCAGAGGAGGGAAGGAGAAGGAAGCAAGTCCTCACAGGTTTTCTCACTATTAAAGGTATTAACATATGTCAACGTCAACACACTCCCTGAAACTGTGTGGAAGATCCCAGTGACCCTCTGAATCCTCCCTGTTAGAAGGTTAATTTGGGAAGTTGAAAAGGGAAAAGTGGTTCTGGGCTCCTCTCAGAGATGGGACTGGCAGCCCAGCACCACAGAAGGAAGACCACTCAACATGGCAGGTGCCCAATGGACCCTTGGGGATGACTTTCTGTGGTCCCTGTCACCCGGCCACCCAAAAGCTCACAGAAGGTCTGCAAAATACATGCGGGCCTATGTGAGGGTGGGACTTCTGTGAAAATCAGGAAGGAGGTTGAGGTCACATTTGGTCAGCAGCAGGACAGAGATAAAGCATCCCTGAAACACAGAGAGAAGAACAAGGATTCGGAAGAGTTGGGAAGCAGGAGTCAGGGAGAGCTATGAGACCATAAACCTTCCTGAAACTTGCAGACATCTTGGGAAGGACATGGGACTTTCCCAAGGATGTGGAATTAAAATTAGAGGCAACTTTTATAGCTTTTAGGAGGCAGGGACCATCCTATTCTATAGGATATCTGGGTTATAGAATAATATTCCTATGTTAGAAATGAGGAAGTTGAGAGATTTGGGTAAAGGGCCCAGGACTACTGAGAGCCAGGAAGCCCAGAAGCACCAGCTCCACGAGGTGGACGATGAGAAAGCAGATCCCAGGCTGCACTGGTGGAAACAGCATGTTCCAACCAAGGAGGGGGCGAGGGTGTCATGGAACCCTCTGTTCCTACCATCTGTGGTGCGGGGCATCCACTCTGAGCCCGGGTTTTGAGAAAGACATTGAGAAACTGGAGTATGACCAGAGGTGGCACCCAGGATGAGATGAGATCATACAAGGGCCTGCTGCAGAAACACGTTGTGTGAGACAGGAGGATGGGACACTGGGAGGGGCGGGGGGTGCAGGAGAGGATGGTGGCTGTCCTCAGTTACAGAGGGTGCCACAGAGAAACAAGGAAACTATGTAATTCTGTGGAAGTTTGGGGGGTGGGGTTGGGCAGGGGATCGGGTGAAGACCTAAGGGATGAATTTCAGGAAAGCAGATTTTAGCCCAACATAAGAAGGAACTTCATAAAGGAGGAACTTCCTAAATTAGCACGAGCAGCAGCTACTCTGCAAGGTACCTACACTTAAATATGGCTTTTCAAAACAGCTTCATATTTAATCTCCTCAAAACATACTCACAGAATGTAGAAAACTATAAAAGAAAAAACAGAAATCACTCCTAATCTCACGACCCAGAAAGAACCATAGCAATCACTAATAGCTTTCAAGTAGGTCAGGATATCCATCTATGATATATGTGTGAATGTGTGTGTGTATTTTTTAGCCAATTGGGATCCTACCATATGTATATGATGTAGTTTCTGCTTAACATCATATTATGATCTTTTTTCAAGTAATTGAAAATGTATTAGACTATTTCATTTCTATTATTGTATCATAAATTACTTAATCATTCTCCTATTACTGGATATGTAGGATTGTGTTTCCACTGTTGTAAATAACATTGCAGCTAACAGAAATCTTTACTGCCATCTTTGGTTACTTTTTAAGGACATGGACATTTTTTAAGGACATGGACATTTACGGCTTCAGCTACCTACTACCAAACTGCTTCCCAAAAAGGCTGTCCCGGTGTCTCTTTGTATCAGCAAAGCCTGCCCAACGCTTCCCATGCTTGCCAACATCACCTGAAGGTGATGCACTCATCACCTAACAGAGCGCTCATCCTAAAAAGAGCGCTCATCCGTTTTCAGATGAGATTTGAGACCTCACTTTTCAGGAACACGTCTGTTATCTGCCTGCTTATGATAAACACGGTACAGACTCTGGCCTGCGCACACACCCTGATACACACGCTAGTGTGTTCTTTGAAAATGCTGGCAATCCTTCCATACCTTGGAGAGTCTCAACCCAAATCCACCCTGTCGAGGATGACAGCCGCCCTCATCCTATAGCAGGATGCTTCTAGAGGCCTGGGTCTCAGGCCCAGTCAAGGTCACAAAGGGCATCTAAAAAATGAGCAGGGGATGGGGTTCCATGGCTTTCAAGGCCGCCTCCAGCCCTGAAAAACCAATTTATCATCTTCATGTACCACCTGGGAACTTGGGTATGTAAGAGGGTTGGGGAAACAGAGGAAGAGCAGGACAGGGGAAATCAGTGTTTCAGGGCAAACTGGAATAGAACTAGGTGTTCTAGAAGGCAGCATGTGGTGATCCTTGCCCGCCCACCCTCAGCCCAGCACACCCTGTGCTCTCCAGGCCGCAGGAGCACCGGGAGATCACTTTTCTCTCTCAGGTTTCCCTGTTGGCTCTGACCTGGGCTCCCAGCCTCCTCTTGTAATTTGAGCTGGAATTGGGAGTAAACTTCTCAAAGGAGGTAGTTATCTGGGCATCTCCCCCCACCCCCCAGTCACCTGTCCCTCTCCAGCTGGCCTCTGACACTGACTGACTGCCCCTCAGGGCAGGACAGGTGGATGGCTGCCAGGATGCTCCTTGGTTCCCAGCTTCGGAAATCACAGAGCAAAGGGGCCTCGTAGCCCTATGAGTACTCCCCATACTCTTAATTTTTAGTGGCCTCATGCTGGGTCTTCAGACTCTCATTAAACTGGGAGACGGGTGACAGTGGGATCCCGAGGCAGATACACCTCTCCTCCTCTTCTATTTACACTATTCTCACTGTTGTTATTTAATAGCTGCTGAGCACCAAGCTTGCCCAAGGTGGCCCTGGCCGAGGCAGCAGGAACTAGGGCATAGCTGAGATGCACGCTGTGTACTCGCCCCTCCCCGGACCCACGACCACAGACGCCCACCCCCCCGAGGATCAGCCCCCAAATCTTACTTTCACCTCCAACCTCCTCTCTCCGCTCTCAGTCCCCCAGCCCTAGAATGTCACAGAGGGACCTAGCCTGCGACCTCACCCCCTCCTGGCATTTTGCATATGGTATGGACATGGGTACTTTTCTAATGAAATATAGCATGTCTACAGAAAAAGGAAAAAAATAATATGAAAATATCCATGTTTACTTTGACTGTATTTTCTTCTGATCTGTTTTCGAAGAAACATTTAAAAAAAAATGAGACATTCTGAAAACAGTTATATTGCCCTCCATGAGCCCACTGTCTCCTTCCTCAGACGTAAGCACTACCATAAATATGGTGTTTATCATTCTCTTGCATGTTTTCATACTTCTGCTACATATGTATGTATCCAGAAACACAGGATACTGTTCTGCATGTTTTCAAACTTTATGCAAATGGTACCGTAATGTACGCATCCTTCAGCAACGTGCTTTTTCCATGCAACATGTTTCAGTGACATGTCCAGGTTGATTTGTAAAGCTCTGGTTCATGCATTTCCTCTGCAGTATAGTATTTCATTGTAGGAATATAACAGATTTAATGTATCCATATTGGTTTCTGTTCTTTTGCTATCACAAACACTGCTGCCATGACAATTCCTGTCTTGCACCTGTGCGAGAGTTTCTTTAAGGATTATACCTGCTGGAGCTCTTTTCTTAACACGTGTGTCTCCCCAGCAGGACACAGACCTGTCACCGTGTCCCCCGTGTCCAGCATGACGGAGGGCACGTGGAGCTCGGGAGGATTTGTTAAACTGAAGGGGTCGATGGATCATCCGTTTCAGCCCTTTCACTTACATATGAGGAAACTGACATCCAGAGAAAGGGCATAAAACCATTTTGCGAGACAGCTGGAATAGGAAACCCCAGGCCCCTTCTCCACCTTTCTAGCCTGATCCTTACCAGGCTCTGGGGGAGCTGGTGACTATTAGACAAATGATCCAAAGGAGAGAGGGAAGAGGCAGAGACCAGAATGATGCCCAAAGGGGTCACACCTGGACACCCAGCCTCCAGAGTGGGGTCTCACACCTGGACACGCCCCCTCGAGATGAGGCCGCCTCGGATCTGCATACCCAGCCCCCAGATTGAAGCCTGCCTTTTCTGTTCTCCCTTCCTCCTCCTAACCCAGTCCAGTGGAACAGCCTAGAACAGGAAACCAGGAGACCCAGATGGCATGGTCAAGAGACGAAGCATGGGCTCTGGTGCCTGATGGCTTGGAATGGAGTCCCCACTCTACTTCTTACTAGCTGCATGGCCTTAGGTGAGTTACCTCACCTCTATGTTCCTCATTTCCTTCATCTTTAAAATGCGGATGGCATGATAATTCTACCTACCTTATCATGATATTGGGAGGACTAAACAAGTTAGCTTGTATAACGCAATTTGAATAGTGTCTGGCACGTGGCAGACGCTATGTGGATTTTTTTAATTGAAGTATAGTTGATTTACAATATTGTATTAGTTTCAGGTGTACAGAAAAGTGATTCAGTTCTATATCTATATATATATATAAATATTTTCAGAGTATTTTCCATTATAGGTTATTACAAGATGCTGAATATTGTTCCCTATGTTATACAGTAGAGCCTTGTTGCTTATCTATTTGATGTTTAGTAGTTTGTGTCTGTTAATCCCATACTCCCAATTTATCCTCCCTTCAGTAACCTTAAGTTCATTTTCTATGTCTGTGAGTCTATTTCTGTTTTGTTTATAGATTCATTTGTATTATTTTTTAGATTCCACATAAAAATGATATCACATTTGTCTTTCTCTGTTGGACTTACTCCATTTAATATGATAATCTCTAGGTCCATCCATGTTGCTGCAAATGGCATTATTTCATTCTTTTTTTATGGCTGAGTAATTCCATTTTGTGTGTGTGTGTGTGTGTGTGTGTGTGTGTAATACACACACATTCGTCTTAAGCCGGTCCTCACTTGACGGGCATTTGGGTTGTTTCCATGTTTTGGCCAGTGCTGCTATGATCATTGGGGTGCATTTACCTTTTTGAATTAGACTTTTGTCTGGATACATGCACAGGAGTGGGATTGCTGGATCATACGGTATCTTTATTTTTAGTTTTTTAAGGAACCTCCATACTGTTCTCCACAGTGGCAAGGCAGGTACTATGTGTTTTATTATTACCTCCCCCTCCACCAATTCCATACAACAAGTCAGTGCAGCGTCAATGCACTCTGCACAGCGTGGCTTCCCCTGCCACTCTGACTCTGCTACCTGGCCAGAGAAAGGTACTTCTCTGAGCCTCAGTTTCCTCATTTGAAAGTAGGGCTGACACCACCTGTCACAAGAATAAAATGAGATCAAACAACACAAAAGGGCCTTGATGCGGTACACTCCTGAAATCGACCTGGAATAGTGGTCTCGTGGTTTTATTGATCTAGTCATCTAACTGCTGCTGGGGCCAAGTATTTTCCCATTCTTCATGGGCCACAGACCGTGAGGAAACAGAAAAGATATTCTGTCTTTAAAACATGAGGTCACAGCTGTGACAGTGCCTGGCATAGTGTCAGTCCCGTGGCTGAATAAATGCTGGCCCACAGTGCTCCCTACTTCTGTTCCGAAGGTTTTCTTCTCTCAAGTAGAAGGGAAATTAGAGAGGCAGCAGAGTAATAGGAGAAATTAGAGAGGCAGCAGAGTAAGGTCATTGAACCTCTCTGAGCCTCTGTTTGCCCATCTGTAAATGGGGATAACCGTTTCACACAGAATTGTTACAAGAGTCAAAGTGTCCTGTAAACTCTAAAAGCACAATACAGATCTACTCACTAATATTATAGAGACTGTCGAGCTTGCCTTAGATCCCCGTACTGCTTAAACTGCGTGACGCTGTGGGGCCTTTCTTCCCACAGGCCTCTCTGGCAAGTTCCTGCGTTCACCTTGCCAGTGCCCTGACTTATGGGACAGCCCCCTGGAGAGGAGACAGGAGAAAAAGAGGGAGTGTGGGGTGCAGGACAGAGGTTGCCTGCAGCCCACCGGCCTGAAGGAGGCCCAGGGATCATTCTTAGGAAATCCAAGGGTTGACTTGGGTTCCAGGAGGCTGAGCGGGGATGATCGCCATGTTTCTGGGAGCATCCTTAATCACTGAAGACCAACTCCCAAAAGTCCTTCCAGAACACTCCTTACTCAAAATCTTCAGTGGCTCCCCACTGCCCTTCAATTACACGCACTCCATGCAGCTTCAACCACACCCCACCCTTAGATGGATCCCGAGCTGCAGCCAGACCTGGGTTTTCTCCCCCAAGAAGCAGCCTTTGTTCTCAGTGCTCCCAGATTTCACCCCCGTGGCCTCCTGTAAGCAGAACAGGGTTCTGCAACCCAGTTGCTCACCAGATGCACCCAGGGGGCTTTCACAATTACAGATGCCTGGGTCTTCCCCCAGGGATCCTTACTTAATCGTTTGGGGTGGGGTCTGGTCATTGGTGTTTCTTTTAAAAAGCTCCCCAGGTGGTTCTAAAGTTGTGAGCTGACAGGTCTAGAACAGTCTCCCCTGCAGGAGCCCCGCCTGCCAAACATCCATCCTCCAGGACCCGTGGGAAATGCCACCTTACACGGTGTCTGCGCTCATCATAGAAGACGGGGCTCCTGCCTCTGAGCCCCGAGAGGCTGCGTGTTTCCTCATCACACTCTGCCTCATGTTGGGATCACCCGTGTCCCAAGTTCATCCTACCTGTCAGACAGCAAGTCCCCTGAAGATAAGCAGATCGTTCCCCACATTCTCCGTGCTTCTGTTTACCCTTTTTGAACCGAATTGGCCTCACTAAATAGTGATCCATCCAAAACTGTCCATGAAATTCAGAACATGTGGGCCACCCACATTCCGACCCAGAAGACGAAGAGGGAACGAGAAGTTGTCCTCTCTGCTCAGGAGAAAAGGCCCAGACCCGAACACTCACCCAGACACACTTCTGACCTAGATGCTCCCGTGGCTATGCTGTTTCCCATGGACAGAGGGCCAAGGTGTCTGCCCCAGTCTCCACCCTGGGGTGTTTCTGAGGGTCTAGATTCTAGGTGAATCTTTCACCCCTCTCCACAGGCAAAGAAGGGTGAGGGTGAGTATACATGTTTGTGTCGTCAATATGTACAAGTTACACCATGCATGTTATTCATATACATACGCACATATGTGTTATAATTAAAATGAGTTTCTTTGGTGTGCGGGAAGAGGAACTTCTCCAAATCCCTTGAGATCCTCAAGCAAAGACCCTTGGGAATCACTGTCTAATAACACAGCATCTTGCACACAGGAAGTGCTCAAAAAACATTTGCTAGATTAAATAATGAACTGAAAATTCAACCAACTGACTGTTGCTTATGCCAACACAGCCATCTAGAGAGATTCAGGGGATGAAGCCAACCTAAGACATGGCATTGCCAGGAACAGCCTCATGGAGTTTGTGTCTCTTCCTGCAACCCATTGGGCTTCCCACAACTGCTTGCCTCGGCCTATGTCAGGAACAGCAGGCTCTGGAATATTCTAGATACAAGCCCTTTCCTTTTCTGTGTCCCATTCTGAAGGGCAGTCCAAGAGCCCACCGGACCACCACACAGAGGACAAAGGTCACCCGATGCCTGGCTGCCCAATGCCACTCACTGTCATAGGCTTCTGTCTCCCACTCTGTCGTCTGCTTCCCAGCTGACGGTCCAGATTCTGGCAGATTCCAGGTCCCTAAAGATATGCTCTGACCTTGAAATGGAGCGGGGCGTGGGGGTCTCCATGTGTGAGAGGAAAACACTCCCAGTTTCCAGGAAGCCTCTGAGCCCCACTGCCCTCTGTACCGGAAGACAGAGGGCTGTTCCTAGTTCCAACTGGCTTTGCATTCCACTGCAAAAGGCAGGCTCGGCAGCCCCGAAAGACACATGCCTAAACTCCTGAGAATTCTGCACACAGCAAGATGACAGGTAGACTACAAAAACCAAGATTATAATGTTAGGGAATGGGCTTCAGCCATGCAGGGTAACACGAAGGACTTACCCTGCCTCTGACCCAGTATGACAGCTGTCTCCTAGCTTTCCTAACCTGTGCCCTTCACCCTGAAGGCCAAGTGACCTCCAGGGTAATGAGAGCCAAGCCCATCCCCCTGTATATTTATCCTGGATGCTCGCCCCCTATATACTCACACCTGCATGCTCACTCCTATACACTCACTCCATGACGTTCACCCCTAGATGCTCACCCTGGACGCTCACTCCTATATACTCACCCCTGGATGCCCACACTTGGAGGCTCACTCCTGGATGCCCACCCCTGGAATCTCACTCCTCAGAGAGACCTTCCAGGTCTCAAGAAGAAGATGACTAATCCTGGGCAGTTAATCATGTGTCTGCTCAGAACTAGGAAAAATTGAAAACCTACAGATAGAGAAAGGATCTATATGTAGAAAGCAGATCTATATAGAAAAATATAAACTATGCATAAAAAACATTTTCCCTGTAGAGAAAAAGTACATCATTTCTATTCCTCTCATGTGAGGAAACTGAAGCTCAGAGAGGTTAAAGGACTTAACTAAGGTCACATGGCAAGGAAGGAAGAAGACGGGATTTGAGCCCAAGTATCTCTGAGGCCCGAGCCCACGCCCTTTCTGCTTTGCTACACAGCTTCCCTCCACCAAAAAGGGGCTGCAGGTAGGTCCTGCTGTTGTGGGGCGTCGCAGGAGCAAATGAAGACTTTATTCTAGCAGCCCCAGAACCACATCCTTCCCTTCATTTAAATCCATCTCATTTACAACCTAATCCAAGGGTCAGTCCCCTTCCTGGTTAAACATTCCTCCAGGTACTCAACAATCATTGTCTGAGCACCTACTGTGTGCTGGCACAGTGAGGCTTGTGGCGTGATGAATACCAGCTCCCCTCCCAACACGACCGCCATCCAGCTCTGGCCTCTGCTCTGCCGGGTCCCACATGGTTCCAGCTTTTGCGGCGAAGTCTCACTGATAAGCAACAGGGTTCAAAATCATAGGCTTGGCAGGAAGTGGCGTCTATACATAGCTCTCCCACTCTGTAAGCACCGTTGGCTTCTTCTGAATAAACGCTACCCTACATTAGATGCCAGAATCCGGCGAGCAATACTGCATGTTTGTAATGAGACTGAGAACTAAAGGCAAGATTGATTCTGATGTGAGCACCAGCAAAGCAAATGGGTTTTTGAAAACCCTATAATTTCCCTGCAACCCTTGACTTCACTAAACACACATTTTTAGACTACAGCACAGTTAGGTAGGCATTAAACAAAAATGAGGTAGTCTAATGATGATTTATGTGTAGGATAACCTTCTATAAAGAATTCTGCTCTGATATCAGAGTAACTTACAGAGGTGCCAACTTTACGAAACAATGCCGCTTGTTCCGTGTCCACTGCCACAGTGGGATCCCAGGGCAGAGCGTTCGCCGGCAATTGTCTTAAATCTCCTGAAATTCACCCAGTGGGTGCTCTGGAAATGCATCACCTGCCATGAACTAAATGGAAAAGCAAAACATGACACATACATACGCCTCCAGAGGCACCTGTGAACACAGACATTTCTGCTTGACTGAGGAGCCGCGGCTGAGAGCTCTGGAACCAACCAACTGGCAAGCGGATGCAGAGCAGCCCGCCCACCGGGAGACTGGCAGGGGTGCTGAGGAGCTGTGGGCACGTGCTCCAGGTGGGGACTCAAGAGCTCCTGGATGCAAGCATCAAACCGGAGATCTGGTACCCACCTCCCTGGCTGTGTAAACTTGGGAGGGCCCTTCAGCTCCCCCAAGCCTTGCTTTCCCTGCCTATTAAGTGAAGTTAAGAATGTGTCACCCTCAGATGGGGTTGGAAGGGTTCAGTAAGATGCTGCCTGTGAACCTGCTTTATAAACCGGAAAGCACTATATAAGTGAAAGATGACACAGGCATCAGGGCACAGCTGCGAGGTGGCCCAGGTCACCTCTAAGAGCTGAAATCAAACCGCCCTGGTCTCAGATCCTGCCACACCACATGGCCTTGGGCAGGTGACCAGCTTCTCTGCCTCAGGCTCCTCTTCTGCAAAATGGAGATAATAATACCACCTCGTACGTAGCGCACTTATGAAGATGAAATGAAATGACTTGTGAAAAGCACTTACCACATAAGAGCTCAAGAACTGATCACTTATTTTCTTACTATTATTATCACTATGATTATCATTTCAATTTAGGCCATCTGACTTAGGAGAGAATTCCTTTGCTGCTTCTGAACACTTCCTTGTAATCTCTAACCTGCAAAGCACGTGTTAAGGCATTAGAAGGTGGGATTTTTCTCTCTGCCCTCAAGACGAGGCTCCCTTCCCCATCAAATCAAACAATAAGCAAATACTACCAGCAACGTTAAGGGCCAGCTGCCTTTTCCTCTCTACAACTGCCTTGATGAGAGAAATAGTAATTGTCATGAGTACCTGGGACAGCCCTCATGCCGGAGTCACTAAAGTACTTTACAAAGAAAGAGCTTGGGTTTTAAGGACAGAAGCTCTGTGTCCAAGCACAGGCTCTGCCACTGAGAAGCTGTGTGCCCTGGAGCAAATTGCTTGGCCTCCCTGAATCTCACTTCTTTTTTTTTTTTTTTTTTTTTGCGGTACGCGGGCCTCTCACTGTTGTGGCTTCTCCCGTTGCGGAGCACAGGCTCCGGACGCGCAGGCTCAGCGGCCGTGGCTCACGGGCCCAGCCGCTCCGCGGCATGTGGGATCCTCCCGGACCGGGGCACGAACCCGTGTCCCCTGCATCGGCAGGCGGACTCTCAACCACTGCGCCACCAGGGAAGCCCCATGAATCTCACTTCTTTACACCTAAGGATGGGGGTAGCACGCCCCCCTCACAGGGTTGAGAAGAATTCAATGGGATGACATCCAGGTGCCTGTCACAGGGCCCTGCATACATGTATGTCTTATTACGTATTTATCTGCTCTTTTTTTTGACTTTTCTTCTAAATGTGCAAGCCCTTGAACCTCACTGTGTCGTCGGTTTTCTCATCTGTAAAATGCAGAAGGGAATGGGGGTTCCTGGGAGGAGCCAACAAGTTTGCCTCTTCTTTTTTTTCTAGAACTAGATAGAACCTTTATGAATTAAATATCCTGGCATCCTTTCCAGACTTCTCTCTCACCACTTCTACTTACCCTCCAGCCAGGTCACTCCATCCTCCCCTTCCCTGCTTGCCTTTCCCCGTGCTGTTACCTCACCCAACGTGCTATTTCTGCTCCAAGGCCCCCCTCCCCTTCCTGAGCCTTGCTGGGCTGCCATCAGCAGAAAGAATCCCAGCCTCCTGGGTATCTCTTCTTGGGAAGATACTATAACCCCTAGATAGGAGCTGCTGAAGGGAAGAAATGGTCATAGTCAAGTTTAATTCCTCTGCAAGGCATGAGACTCTGCCTAGCACCTATTTGTTAAATTGCCTTGAACACATCATTTATTTCATATTAGCATACTGACCATCCCGGCCCATTTTCTCCATGCCCCTAAGTAGTCAAGAGCTGAGATCCCCAATTTTGCATCTAAACTACAAAGTGTCACAGGAGGACCCCACAGAAGTGGTCTGTGTCAAGGTAGCTCTGAAGCAGCTCGGTGTAATGGAGACCAAGGACCACCAAGTCTAGATCTCGCAACGCCACCAATTTTCCACGTGACCTTAGGCAGTCTTCCTTCCTGCCTGCCACAGGGCAGTCCAGCAGGGGGAAAAGAGACTGTCATTTCATCACCATCATGAATCATCTTTTCTGAGCACTGGAGGGGAAAGGGGTCTGAATGAAATACAGTTCCTGCTCTTGATGATTAGACATTCTCATAGTGGGAATAACACAGATTTTACAATATTACAGGACAAAATATGATTAGTGTCTTCAGCAAGGAACTGATAAATTTTGGAGGGAGCTCAGAAAAGGATCCCCTGGAAGGAGGTTAATCTGGGTGATTTTTAAATCCATTCTTAGCAGAAATTGGGAAAGACATCATGGGGGGAAGAAAGGGGGTATATGAACCAGACTTTAAAAGATGGGAAGGTTTTAAACAAAGAAGGAAAGACGTCCAGTAGTAAAAAAAAAAAAAAAAAAAAAAAAAGAGCACCCTATGAGTAGTTCAGATACTGTGCCCTGAGAATGAGCAGGAGAGAAGGGGGAAGGGGCATAAGAGGGCATTGGTCTGGGCCTGAGTTTCTTTATCAGTAAATGAAGAGGCTGGACCACGTGACCTCCAAGGCCCTTCTAGCTCTGACAATCAGTGACTCCATTCATCTGTAGCCTACATGTGTCCAACTGGTTTCCGAGCACCACCTGGGCTCTCTCTCATCTGTGCCATCCCCTGTCCAAGTTGGTGGAGACTCATGGGATCAAAGTAGCTTTAATATCAGCTGGAGCAAAATGCAATTAATACGTTGACCCTCGTTCCAAAGCAAACCAAGATAATATCTGATTGCTTACCGTGCTGGAATTATCATCCTTGCCCGTCAGAGCTGACAACATGAACGGAATCCTAAATTCCCAGATCAGACCACCTTTGTGTCTCCCACTGGGCCCAAGACGGAGCCAGTGCCCAAGAAAACCTCCTTGTTAGAATGACTGCCCACTGATCTTTCAGCTGGAGAGCTGCTGACCTTCAGAAGAGCCAAAGTCTCTGGTCACGGCACACAGAGCCAGAGGCCAGGGCAAGGGCTGGTGACATGTTTCTGTCCCCAAGCAAGTGCAGGAGACAGGGACACGCCCTCCTCCGATGTTAGAATAGTCCGTTGCTAATAAGGAGCCGGCTCTGGAGAGGCAGCGGGGAATAGTGCAAGCCGGAGGACCCCAGCTCAAACCCAAGCCACTGATGAGCTGTGTGGTCTTGGCTAATTTGCTTAACTTCCCTGGGCCTCCCTGTCTTCATTTATGAAAACTGGAAAAGCAAACAAACAAAAAACTATCTTAAAGGGTTATTGTGAGGATTAGAGATAATATATGTACAATGCCTAACACAAAAGCGGTCTTAGTACATGATAAATATTATTATTAATCTTGTTATTATTATTATAACAGGTGCTATGAGGGCCCTGGGGATAAAGAGATGCAAAAGATGGAGTTGTACACCCTCCTGCAGCAGACAGACAGAAACAACAGCCTCTAACGTGAGACACAGTGAAGGAAGTGCTCCAGGAATGGAACCAGAGGACTGATAGATCTGCTGCAGGCTTATGTAAAACTTCGTGGAAGGGGACACACGTGAACCAAGTTTAAAGGACAAAAGACGAGTACAGTATCAATAAGGAAAAGAGGGGATCAGTGCAGACCAGGCAGAGGAGATGCAAGACCAAATGCAAAGAGGTACGAAGACCCATGAACAATTTGGAACCCTGGGGACAATTAGCGCGACGTGGGTGATGGGTGGCGGGCTCACTGCCTTCCCACCTATGGTCCGGGAGCACTGCCCACTTTTCTGAAAAGACCCCTCTGGCCAGTTTCTCCTTGCTCCTGCTTCTCCCCTCCCCAACACAGAGTGTCCCCAGTGCACTCCCAACCTGGCCAAGGCAGGATGACAACCCAGCAGTCCAGAGCCCCATCCACTTAGACAAGGGAGCTGCTCCAGGCTTGCCTTCCACAGCACCGGCAGATACATCTGGCCCGCATCTGAGCAGTGTCCAAAACTCCCCACTGGGGCCCAGACAGCCAGTCAGGATGCTGGGGAAGAGCATGCTGGGAAATTCCCACAAGGAGCCTGCACCAATATAATCAGGTCTGGTGGAAATTAAAAGCTATTAGGAACAGGGCCGGATTTACCTTTATATCCAATAACATGCACTGTAATGGTGATCATGCAGACGGGAAATTAAACCACATCCCGGCTTCACTGGAGGCCTTAGTTTTATTTTATGTCTATGCACAGCCCTTTGCCCTATTACCCCCCATCCCGCCCGCTCTGGAGAGCCAGTTTCCCTCCAGACCAGGTCTCCTGGGAGAGAAGTAAGGGGTAGGGGTCTGTCAGCTCATAGGTGAGAGGCTCTGTGCTTTCACACACACATCTCTGAATAGCCTGACGGGAGGAAGTTGATCAGCTTGGGGGGCAGGCAGTAGGTGGCTCTGAGAAAGGTAGCACTTTGGGCTGTCTGTCCAGCCTGTGCAAAAAGCACAGCCCAAAAGCGGCTCAGAGTTTCAGCGGAGGCTCCGGGAGGCTTGCCTGCCCTCCCAGTGTGGACAGCTGGGAAGGCCAACCCGTAAGCCAATACCCAACTCACCGAGCTTGCTTAGGCCCCGAGCCTCTAAGTCCTTCCACACCCCCTCAGAGAGGCAGACCATTCACAGGGGCCTGCAGCCACCCCGTTGGGCCCCTCCTCCCAGGGCACCCACCCTCCCCAAAGAGGTGTCTCCCGGGCCCTGATTGGCCCGCGTCAGCCTCCGTTCGTCCTCCCGCTCTCTTGCACCTGCTCCCACTGGCCCCGTGGTTGGTGGAGGATCTGAGCCCAGCCGGCCCAGAGATCAAAGTCAACACCGTCTTCCCCGCTCCAGAAGCTGCCCCTGAGGAGTCAGAGGGAAGTCACTCAGGCTCCTAAGTGCTTCCTGAACCTCAAGGTGGCCTCAGCATTAAATCTCCCCCCACCGTGAGAAGCTGCCGTCCAACATCCCAGCCAAAACACACACACGCACACACACACATGCGCACACACACGGGGCAGTGCGGTATGGAGAGCAGAGAATCCTATTTTTATGGAAAAAAATCAATAAACGATTTGCATCTTCCAACATTAAAGCCTGGCGCAGGGGGACCCAGGTTCTGGCCCTTCATCTTTAGAGCACCGAGGATGCAAAACTCCACTCCCTCTGGTTCTCATGAATTCCTCCGGGAGGGTGTTCGTTGGACTCACGTGCTCTAGAAAGTCCATCCCTGGATCTAAAACGTAGCTGTAGAGGGACTAGAATGATTTTGGATGGGGCTGGAGGGCTGGGCAGGGGAGGAAAATTCTCCAAGGCTAAAGGAAAGGAGGAGGTTCTACAGGCAACGTGTAACAGAGCCCTGCAGACTAGCGTCCAGCCCACTTCCCTGATAATTATGTCCTTTGGAGCCACCAGCCCGGGCTTGACATCAAAAACAGCCCAGAAGCACCAACTACAAGCACCAACTACAGTGAGTCTGGGGGAAGCTCAGTGCCTCCACACAGGAGCCAGGTTAATCTTCGTCTCTCCTGTCTGAGCTGAGCTTCTAACTACCCCACGCCCACTGCACCCAGCCTTATCCCAATGCCTCCCGTATTCTTTCAGAACTCTCCTGATCATCTACCATGCACCCACTGAACACTTGGTGAGCATTTGTCCTGGGGGTGCAAGGCGGTGCGTCAGGAGCCTAGGGATGTGCGCCCTAAAACAATCCAGGTGCCACCCTCGGGAAACTCAGTCTAGTGGGGGACACAGACTCTGTTACACAGAAATACGTACACCTAAACAGGAATCGGCAATACAGAGAGGAGAACGCTCTCATCCCCCCAAGAATCATCATCACAGCTCCAGCCCATCCTCAGTGCGTGGCAGGCAGTGTTTGAAACATTTGACATACATGAACTCGTTTCATTTTTTTTTTTTTTTTTTTTTTTTTTTTTGTGGTACGCGGGCCTCTCACCGTTGGGGCCTCTCCCGTTGCGGAGCACAGGCTCCGGACGCGCAGGCTCAGCGGCCATGGCTCACGGACCCAGCTGCTCCGCGGCATGCGGGATCTTCCCGAACCGGGGCATGAACCCGTGTCCCCTGCATCGGCAGGCGGACTCTCTACCACTGCGCCACCAGGGAAGCCCTCGTTTCATTTTTACTTGAACCCAATGAAGTAGGTCAATCATTACCCCTATTTTATTATCACTGGGGAAACTGAGGCACCAAGGAGGTAAAAGACTTGCCCAGAGGAGTGAGCTTCAAGCCCAGGCAGTCTGATCCTAGATTCTGGGCTCATAATCACTACACTTGACTTAGTTCTTCCCTACAAACCAGCATTGACTTTTTCGCTTTCCTGAGGCCAAGGCTCTCCTTGCCTGGAGCACACAGCCTCCCTTGTACTCAGAGTGACACTTCATAGGATACATTTGTGCAGGTCCTGGGAGGTGGTCCTGTGCGGGAGTTCAGGACATAGGCAGAAAGAACAGACCTGGGTCCAGTCCTGCCCTCTGTGTGATAACATGTGTGACCCAGAAGTCCCTTTACTTTTTTGAGCCTCAGTTTCCTCTTCAGTAAAGTGGAAGGGGAAAAAAATACACTTATGGACTTTTTTGTGAGGATAAAATGAGGTCACATATGAAAGTTTCTTAGCCCAGTGCCTGGCATAGGGGAAACACTCAAAAACTTATTATTATTATTTTAATGAGTATAACTCTTGGTCCATAAACTCAGGTGTATAAGAAATATCACATGTCTTTATGTTCTTTACATCACCTTCCATGTGACTCTGTTGGAGAGACAGGACATTCAGTCCCCATCATTGTTGGTGCATTCCCCAGGGACGTGCCAAGGTCCAGGGTCTCTCTGGTCCTCACCAGCCCGTTGTCCCTGCCTGCGTGATCACTCTGGGTGTTGGGCTGTGCACCTCATGCCTCATTTGGACACAAGAACCCAGGCCTCAGTCCCAGACCCCAGAGAGCCACACACAGCCACCCCGCTGAGGTCCGACCGCTTCCTCCCGCCATACCCCCTGAGCTGCCTACGGCAATACCCTGCCTCTGGCATCCGATGGTCTCCTGTCTGTGCACCACCCTCAGAGGCTCTCCTCCCCGGGCAGAACACCCATCCTAACCTTTCCTGTTTGCTCACAAAAGGCAGGAAGTAGCTTCTGATTCCTGTCCAACTACAAAAGCTCTGAGACCAGGAGATATAATGGCCTGGCCATCGGCTTGGGACTGAGAGAAGGAAAAAGTTCCAAGAGCAAAACACAAATTAATGTCTCAAAAAGAGTATCCTGCCACGTTGGCTGTCAAGGTGCTGAAGCATCGGTTCGTCTCCTAGAGCTCTACCTTGGAACCACTCAAGGAGATTTAAAACAGCTAGTGCCCAGGTTCTACTGTTAAAGATGCTGATTTGGGGTTGGGCCCAAGCACTGGTGTTTTTCAAAGAGCTCCCCAGGGGTTCAATTGTGTAGCAGGATTAAGAATCCCAGCTTTATAGGTTTCATGCAAAGAAGTCTGTCTTCTCCAACTAACCTGAAGACCTTGAGCAACTAGAACCATTTCATATGCCCAGCAATGGGCCATCGATGCTGGGGGGCACTCAGCGAGCATCCGGTCAAGTGCTTCCATTTTACAGAAAGGAAAACCAAGGTCCTTGATGGAGGAAGAAAAAGCGTCAGGGCTGCTGCAATGGGCAGGGATGCAGGGAGAAATGCTGGAGTGACGGGAAAACCCCACGGTTCTGTAACTGGAGGCCTGGAGGTATTTTGAGGATCTGAGGTCCTCTCTTGAGATTTCCAGACCCGTTTTCCTGTTGAAGGGACAGCCCTGCATAGGAACCAGCAATGGAGTGCCTGCAATCACGGCAGCTCTAACAAGGTGACCCTACAGCATGGTATCAACCTCTTTTTGCAACACCTGGCACCTCCAGCGTGAGGCCGGCTAGAATTCTGACGGAGCGTCTAGGCAGCTCGTGAAATAAAAGTCCCACGCGCATGCTCACTCAAGTCTGGTCCTCCGAGAATCCCAGGAACACGGACCACACACCGGCCTCATATCGCTCCTCTCCCCACAGACTTTCACAGATAAGGTCCTTCCAGCCTTGCCTCCCATCTCTAAGGCCAAGGGCAATCCAATAGCTGGTGGCCAGGAAAGACAGTGACCCCACTCCTTCGGGGCAGCACGACCACCCTGTGTCTGACGGGACCTTCACACACGTCGCAGAGGCCGCTGCCACGTGGGTTTTCACCACCCACACGGAGACGCACCAAGCCGAGACCAAAGGCGCTTTTTTGACAAAGCATCACCAGGACAATGAAAAACCACTTGCCGGGACCAACCTCAAGAGCTGGGTGAGCTCAGCCGCCAACTCAGTACCTCTGATTTTCCGCCCTCCCACCCCCCAGCATCCGGGCCTATGAGGCCCCGCGGTCCTCTCTTACCTGGGATGATGGCGACTGTGTCTTTCTCCCAGGACACAACGCTAACGTATTCCTGCACTGAAGAGGGGATGAGGCACTTGAAGACGGCCACGCTTCCACGCATCGACCTTTGATCCTCCACCCGAACGGTGTAGGGTTCCCTGAAAACTGCAGACAGGTTGCGGGGCGGAAAGAAGAGGGTGTCACAGGCTTGACTAGGACACGGTGTGGGGGCCTGAGATAGCCACCTCTCAGCACCCCAAGCCACACTTCCTTCACCTCTTCTCCCACCTCCCACTTGCCCCGCCCGGAAGTTCCTGCCGGGGTCTTATTCCTGCCTTCTCCAGCAACCTCCTTCCCACTCCACCAGACACCCACTCTCCCGCAGAAATACCCAGCCTCCCTCTACAGGACCGTAAATCCAACTTCTAGCCTTTCCAATTTTGGTGAGTTTTAACAAACTGCATTAGATTGTAAGGGCCCGGAGGGCGGCACCTATGCCCTGCAATGGGGTTGTATTCAACAAGGGCATGTGTGGTTTCTAAGCAAAAGTGCCGGAATCCCTCTAATTAAACCTCGCTTGATTTCCTACCTGATTCCTGGGCCCAGGGTGGTAAGAGTTAGGGGCACAATGACCATCATTTGCCAAAAGAAAAACTGTGACACGTGATCTAAAAACAGATTTTTGTGCCACTTCAAAGTGAAAGGCAGCCTGGGAAAAGGTAGTTGACATACAGAACTTTCTGCCGGGCTCGGTGGTTTATAAGAACAATGGGAGAGAATACTTGACACAGTGATGATCTCTGATAACACGGAACCCCAGAGACATGGGTGATTTCCAAGATTCTACAAAACAAAGCATCCTTGCTGGTTTCTCCCACCTCCTGACACCACCTACAGCCTGACCCCCAGTCTTGCCCCCCGCTTCAGCAGATCCCTTCCCCCACAGTGTGCAGTGGAGGCCTCCTGCCTCGGTCGGTCCCAGGGCTGGTTTCTGGGGCGCTGTTACCTGCAGGTGCTCTACGTATCAGGTCCCATGGGTGGGCTGGACCAACCTTAGGGGTAGGGCCGAGGGGCCTGCTTCTGCCTCTCTCTGGTCCTCCTCCACTTGGCCTTTCCCCGGGGCCCTCTCTGTCTTTCCACCTCTTCTCTGCCAAGCAGAGCTGGTGCAGCCAGAGCCCCGCTGCTTCCCGACCTTGTCCCTCTGCAGGCACCTGGGCTGTGTGCCCTCCTGCTCTCCCTGCCATGGTTGCCAGGGCAATGCTCAGGGCCCTGCAGCCCCTCCGGCTGTGCACCTGCAGTCCCTCTGGCTTCATCAAAAGCTTCTTAATTGGCTGTGTTTCCCATCAGGCCAGCCCTGCCCGTCCCTCCCCAGGTCTTTATTCTTTCCCTCCCTGTGTTGTGGCTGTGATGGGAAGAGACACAGTTGAGGTGGAGAACGGAGGCATGGAAGGAGGCACTCCCAACTCTGTGGGGCCGTGGTCCACCCTTTCGTGGGCTGGACATCGCACTGCCTGCAGATGCGGGGAGAGCAGAGAGGAGGCTAAGGGGAGGGAAGCAGAGGGGAGGGTGGGAAGGGCTGGGGTTTGGGTGCACACCGTGGAGACAGTCCTCGAGAGCCTGCAGAGACCTATGGTTAGGAGTATCAAACAAGCAGGCTCTGTGTCCTCCTCTGAGCAGCAGTGTAACCCTGGATAAGAGCTCGTGAACCTTCCGGAGCCTCGGTTTCCTCAAGCGTAAAAGGAAACAATAACAGCAGAATGGAGAAGGCCTGGCACGTGGAAAGCACTACAGCAATGCAGCTGGTCATTACAGCCATGCCTCTGTCATTAACTGGCTACAGGTGCCCTTCGGGCAAGTGACTTAAACTTTATTTGACTTAGTTCCCTCCCTTGTAAGACACATCAGACAGGATTATTGTGAAAACTATATCCTAACCCAATAACAGGCAGGTATTAGGAGACAGAACATGGCTTGCCGTTAGCTCAATCCTCCAGGCTGTGGAGGCCAGAACTGGGCTCCAAATCCCGGCCTCGGGGCTCCCAGTCCAGCACCTGGTGTCGTGTTAGGGGGTTAGTGCTGTTCCTGAAAAGAGGATCCACGGGGAGCCCAGAGGAGATATCTAAGCGGGTCCTCAGAGCTCACACTCTCACACCCCCCTCCCCCAACCAAACCAGTGGATGAAGACCAGCTCTTTAATTAAGAACTCCCACCCCACATCACCGCTACACACACCCATTCCCAGCTGCTTGGACCCTTCTACGTGTGAGAGGCTCTCCTGAGGCGGAAGGATCTTAATTCAACAGAGCGCTATCTCGCTGAACCGTCACACAGAGTGATGAATGAAGTAGGTGTTGGCATCTGCTTTGCAGATGAGGAAACTGAGGCTCAGAAACGTGTGTCCTCTGCCTAAGGTAAGTGGCGAAGCTAAGATTCCAAAGCACAACACAACTTCCCTTGAGGGCCTGACTCCTTGCCAGGACAGGAAGTCAGAGATATCGCAGGATCCATCGCTAGGCACACGGGCTGGGGAGACTTCCCCAGAACCCACTCCCCTCTGCCCAACACAATCGCCAGGAAAGATGGCACGCCCAAGCCTTGGAGCCACCGCAGAGAGCTGGCTGGAACATTATCTATCCTCTCCCACTCAAAAAGCTCTTCTAAAAAAACCATTCCCCAAACTTCCATGCTTTATTACTATTCAAGGCACTTTATAACAGATTGGGACTCACCAGTATATCATAACAACCTAGTTAAGAGTAGCTCATCTAAGCCATGCACTCACCTCCAGACCTAACCCAGAGAAATGAGACTCTCTAGTTTCTGTAAAGAGAACAGCTGAGAAGCCCTCACTTCCTTGCTTCCATCACCTCTTCCCAAGACCAGAATGCTTCACTGCTAAGAGTTGTCCATCATGAATTTTACCTAAATGCCTATTCTCATGAGAGATCTTATATTCAAATGTCTATCAACAGTGGAATAGATAAATAAAGTGCAGTACAGTCAAACGAGACTATACAGCAATGCGAATGAATGACATATAACTTCACACAGCAGTAGGGCTAAACCCCACAAACAACAGTGAGCAAAAGATTCAAGGGCATATGTGCTGTAGGACTCCATTTAGATAAAGTACAGAAACAAGTACAGGCAAACATCTGTCTTGTTAGAAGTCAGGACTGTGGTTTCCCCTAAGGGTGGAGTGACTGTAAAAAGCATGAAGGGGCTTCTGAGATGCTGATACCTTCCCCTGGATATTAAACTTTGTGCAAATTCATCAAGCTACATACTCACAACATGTGCAGTTCTTTTATATACTCTCTTTCAATAAAGGGTTTGTGTGTTTTTTAAAGAAACTCACTGAATTTTTCCATGAACCAAGTACTAAAATGAGCACATTACTTAATATAAATGGGCCCTATCTCCTTGGACCAACACACGTAGTGATGAACAAGGTGGGTGCTGGCATCAGCTTTGCAGATGAGGAAACTGAGGCTCAGAAAAGTGCATTCTCCACCTAAGGACACACAGGAAGTGGCAGAGCTAAGATTCCAAAGAACAGCATGATTTTCCATGATGGGCTGCCTTGCCTTCTTCCATGTTACACACACATCCTCAAAACGACAGGTGCTGCCGGCTCCCCATTCCCGCCCTGCAGGGGAGCCCGTGTCTGGTCCTTTACCTGCTTTGACGCGGATGTCGGGACTCCGGATCTTGCCGGCAGCATTCTCCGCGGTGCAGAAGTAGTCATTGTCGTGGATAAAGCTATTGAAGGCGGAGGGGGAGAAGGGGTAGAGCTGCAGCGTCCCGTTGGCGTGGACGTGCCGGATGTGCGGCACGTCGTAGATGTCGTCCCCCGTGGCCAGGTACCATCGAAGGGCCGCACTGGGGGAGCCCGCGGCCGGGCAGGGCACCACCACCCCCACGGAGCTGGAGAAGGTCACCTGCTGCAAGGAGTCATTTACAAAGTAGAGGCTGGTGCCGACATCTTCAGGGCGGGCTGCAGGGGAGGGGAGAGGCTGGTTAGCGCCTGCTAATGATACCCTCGTAGGCCCGGGAGGCTGCAACACCCACGCTCATTCATAAAACGTTCAAGTACCAGTCATTCAACAGCACTACTGAGCACTGACTGTACACCAGGCACTGGCAACGGTGATGAAGAGACAGTTCCCACCCTGCATAAGCTTCCAGCCTAGCACAGGGATGGCAAAAGTTGAAACGTCTCGTCCTCCACGCCAAGCCGAGTCCACGGAGAGAGGCGGCCACCGCTCTGCTATGGTGAAGGGTACCAAGCCATAATCCACGTCCCCGCACCCCAGCCGCCCATCAACACTTCGGGAGAGACACTGAAATTGCTTAGATAATGGGTATTTATTGAGTACCTATTATATCAGGGAGGTTCACACCCGGTCCCTTGGTTCACCTGTACAACACTGAGAGGAGACAGTACTGCCTCCTTTTATATCCTTCCCTTTTGGAGGCTGAGCGAGTTATGTGATTTGCCTGAGATGACACAGCCAATAAGCTACAGGATTGAAATCTGAACACACTGCCCTGAAGAGGATCTTAGCACACTTTCTGTCATACCACAGCCAAAAGGTAAAAGGTCAGAGACCGTGTTCTACGAGGAAGGGCTTCACGAAGCGGGATGCTGGCCTGGACGAGAAAAGACTGCAGAGACGTCTTCCCCTCTGGAGGTCGATTTGGAAAGTGTGTTGCCCCAGAGGATGGGTTGCGGACTGGCGGCACCGTGGGTAGACCAGTCCAAGCCTGGGGACTACGGATACCCACCCCCGCAAGCCCATCCCTGACACTGACCAACCGTGGAATTCCCTTCCCCTCTCTGACCCTCTGCTCCTTCACTTGTAAAATGGAGGGAGGATACATGAGGCTGCAAAGACCCCGTGCATCTCTGACACGTTGCCATTGCAACACTCAGTCACACGGGCGAACATGCTCACGACCGCAGCTACCTGACAACATCAAGGCCGCCTGACAAGGAGGACAGCCGTCTGCAACTCTCATCCCAGCCCAGGGCCTCAGTCTTGCCTGCCCTCGTGGGAAGCAGCCCTGAATGGTGGAATCAGGGCCTTCCCTCCCTACCAAGGAGCCTGCTCCCTTAAGAAGGGCCACCTCTGAACAAGCGGAAGCAAACCCAGAGGAAGAGGGGGCCTGGTCCCGGGTCTCCAGCTGGAAGCCACTCCCTCTCCCCCAGGAAGATCAAGGAGCAAACCAACCACTCTGCCGCTTGTTTAAAGACCGTTGCAGGGGACCCAACTTGACCTCAATTTCCACAACTTTATGGGGAGGGGAAGGGCCTGCGTCCGACCATATTAATATTCTCGGCTTAGCTCCGAGCCGAGCCTCCAGGGAGAATGTACCGGGCAGCTCATTGAGGAAGGCCATTAAGCCTCATTGGTCAGAGCAATTCACATCATCTCATAAAAAGCTGCGATGAAGCCATTAGCAGCAGTGCTGGAAAACACATCCATGGGCTCCTTGCTGGGGTGTCAGGGGCATCCTCTTAGCTGCAGATGCATTTGCCCTCCCTACCCGGCACTGCGTGCCCATAGCGGCTGCAGGGGGCAGAGGGGGGTGCCGGGGCACGGGGGGCAGCATAGCTTTCCCGTCCACGTCCTCACGCTGCCTCCCCGGTGACAGTGTCGGTGCTGGTGGTGGAGAAGTCTGCTCTGTGGAAGAGGGGACCCCGGTGGGGACCCTTGGAAGCCTGCCCAACTCACAGGGACCAGAGTATTCCCCAAGGTCATGAAATCATGTCATTCTGCAAGTAAGCAAACTGAGGCTTAGGAAGTTTCTCTTCGGATCCACACTCCCCAGGTTCCCAGGAGCCCGCTCAGCTTCTGAAAGACTTCTTTATTGACATTCAGTCAACAATTATTCGTTAAGCATCTTCTACATGCCAGGCACTGTTGTAAGCACTTTACTCGTATGACTTTTTTTTTTTTTTTTTTTTTTTCAGTACGCGGGCCTCTCACTGTTGTGGCCTCTCCCGTCGCGGAGCACAGGCTCCGGACGCGCAGGCTCAGCGGCCATGGCTCACGGGCCCAGCCGCTCCGCGGCATGTGGGATCCTCCCAGACCGGGGCACGAACCCGTGTCCCCTGCATCGGCAGGCGGACTCCCAACCACTGCGCCACCAGGGAAGCCCTACTCGTATGACTTTTAATCCTCCCAACAACCCTGTGAGGGAGGTATTATTCTTATTCCCGTTCACAGATGAGGAAACTAACGCACTGAGCGATCAAAGAGACTTTCCCAAGACCACATGACCAGTAAGTGAGGGCTCTGGGACTCAGACTGAGGCAATCTGAGCCCGGAGTCTGATTTCTTAACCCTTAGATGATTGTAACCACTGCAATAATAAAGAGGGGGCTTATACCTCCCTCAAACAGCACCTGGCCCCCAACTTCCCTTTTCAGCTGGCCAAGAACAGGATGAATATATCCACACGCCTGTGCGCGCACGCACACGCACACCCCCTGGGAGGGGCCCGTGTCGGACTCAACATTTCAGACATGCTTAGCCTGTGGGCGCAGGAACATCACTCTGGGGTTCTGGGTACTTCCTGAGACAACGTAGTTAATCAGACACCCTCACCGTGGCAGTTTTATGGATTCTGGACGCCAAAATCCATCAAGGAACAGAAAGAGGCATAATGTAGACATTATGCCTGACAAATGGACTTAGGAAGCTGAGAAAGATCCCTGACAGAGAGGAGCTCAGGAATTGTCTGATTCAAGGGGCAGCGTAAGAAAATATTTAAGGATCAGTATGAAGTAGCCCTCAGTGATGCTAAGGCCAGCAGCAATACTACCAGCCAGGGGATATGGGGATATATGTACATGTATAGCTGATTCACTCTGTTATAAAGCAGAAACTAACACACCATTGTAAAGCAATTATACTCCAATAAAGATGTTTAAAAAAAAAACAACTACTGCTAGCCACCATGGATTTCATTAACTACAGGCCAGGCTGGGCGCTAGACCTGTTACAGGTGTTCTCTCACTTAATCTCATGACTCTCTAGGGGATGCTATTATTATCATCCCATTGTACAGATAAGGAAATCGAGGCTCTGAAAAGTTAACTGATTTACCCAAAGTAACCCAGAGTGAAAGTATTAGAGCTGGGCCAGAACCCAACTTTGCCTGCCTTCAGAGCCTGGGGGTGAAACTGCCCTTTTGTACGAACCACACCGAAGACAAAAGGAATCAAACCACAAAATCTTGGTTTTCCAGGCTGGGTATCCCTCCCCATCCTTTCTTCCATCCCAAACCCACTCTCAATACACATTCCTGGTCTTCTCTCCCGGCTGGAAATCCATCCCACCCTCCCTGCAGAGACAACCCCTGGGGATCAGGCTTCTCTCGGCTCCGGGCTCCGGGCAGGACTGTCAGCCACCGTAGCAGCAGCCTTCCTGCTCTCTGGGCCTCGGATCCTGCCAGAGACAAGGACACGGGCTTCTCAGCAACTACAAATGGGTAGATGTAATTGATGAATTGACGGGGACCGTCCAGCCACCTGTCAGGGCTGAAGAAACAGCGGATTTATAGCCAAAGGTGAGTAGCCTCGTATTTCTCCCCCTGGTGTGTGAGCTGCTGTCTTCTGGGCCTGGGGGAGCTGTGGAGGATTAGACACACCACTCGTTTCAGCTTGTAGCTCTGACAGCACTGCCATTATGAAACATCACCCTCAGGTGTGAAACAATAGCATTTTGCTCTTACTTCGGGCTCGTATCTTCCCATCACAAGGCACCTGTCAGCCTGGAATGCAGAAGCCTTTAAATAAATATTAATTCAGCCTCACCCCACCTGCCAAGAGAGAGGGATAAGCAAATCCATAAAGGGGAAACTGAGGCACGAATCTCCTGAAATCTCTGCCATGTGCTAAGATGAAGGTTGGCACAGGGCACCAGTGAGTGGCTGCGGTAGCAATGGGTACGATCAGTCACCGGCCACGGAAGGGGTAGGAGCAGGGGTCTGGGGGCCTCACCCCCACCTCACGGAGTCTGGAGAGGCTTCAATGGTGGCAGCGTTCCCTCCTCAGGCTCCTGTTTGAACCTTCAGAGCAGTGACAAAGCCTCAGCCAGCTCTGAGGAGCACAGAAGCATGGGACAATAGTCAGACACCCGGGACAAGTCTGACAGTGCTACCTTCCCTCCTGGGGCTCATTCCTGACCTGCTGTGTGACCTCAGGCAACCCACTCAGCCTTTCTGAGCCTCAACGTCCTCATTCACAAAAGGGGGACCTTACCTGTCCCCCAGGGCTGCTAAGCAGGCAAAAGAGAACGTGAAAGTACTTGGTTCCCCGAAATGAGGATGCAGGACTAGGAGGGATGGGATTGTTATTCGCATCCCAGTGATTGATTCCCCGAGGGGACCAGGGAGGCGAAAGTTACTGCAAAGCGTGGTCAGGGTCCAGTCCCCCCAACCCTGCCGTCCTGCACCTGAGGGTGACTCCTGCACCCTTGAACGCTCTCCTCTCCCAGGTCCTTCCTGACCCGAGGCCAGGAAAGACTTGTTCCCTCAGAAGATCTTTACCCAGCACAAGCCACATGCCCAGCAGGCCCCCAGGTGTGGTGGAAAGCATCAAAGGCCGGGGAAAACGGTCCCCGCCATCCAGGAGCTTGCAAAGGAGATGGGGGCCGAAGAGGGCTAACCCACCGCCCAGGGCAGAGTTCGCAGAAGGGTTTATGGCCCTTCCTGTAATTTCATTTTGGCTCTACACGTTCTCCCCTGGAGGCTTAGTGGCCTGGCTGATGGTACAGAGTTCTCAGAAGAAAGGAGACTAACTGATTGAGCGCCTACTGTGTGCTACAAGGGCATTTCCTCACATAATCCTGACGCAGAGGTCCGAGGTGGGCTCTGTGAGTCTCATCTTACAGGTGAGGTCAAAGAGGCTCATGCGGGGAGATTCTCCAAGATCGTACAGCCAGGAGGCCACCAGGCCAACAGTCAAAGTCTGCCTGGCTCCCAAGCCAGAGTTTTTTCCAACACAAAGCTGAAGAGTTCAAAGTTTGGGGCCTTATGAGGATTTTCTTTCATTTCTTCTCTGGAAGCCAGTCCAAATTTGGAAAGCAAATCTTTGGACAGGAAACTCCGACTTTCGCCTAAATCTCAGCCATCCCCCAGCTCTTTCTTCCCTCTGCAGACAGTACCAGGCAGACTTACAGACAGAAGGACAGGAGGGAGAAACACTTCGTAAATAAAGAGAGATCAGATCAACAGCAAAGCTTCTTCTGGTCAAAGGGGAAATGGATTTTTAATAGAAAATGGAAGTTATGGGCTTGGTTGTGATGTGACAGACGCCCAGACTTAAACCCCTTTAATCTTCTCCGCCGGTTAACATGGAGCACCACCCTGATGCCGTGTTTCATAAAACAGGCTCCAAATGGCTGGGAGATTAGAAGCGTAGAAATAGCACAGCAATATTTTTAAACCAGAAATCGCACCCAGGCATTTGGGCTGCCCCAGGGTCACCCCTGAAACCTAAATATCCATCGCATCAACTTGTCCGTCTGCCCCACGCTGTCTGGCCATCGGGATTAGTTTGGCGAAGGAAACTCAACACCCACGCAGTCGACACCCAGGGGCCCCCCACCCCACCTGCCCGGGTTGGGATGGAGGTGTCTGGCCAATTGAGGCTTCCACCCAGGTGCACTTTGAATTATCCCCATGTCATCATCTCCAATCATCGTGAATGACAACCTGAGGGGACCGAAACGTTAACGTCTCACCACCTCCACAGGGAGAAATGAGTCACTTCTTCTCTCCCTTTACAATATTTAGTCTCATTCACTGGATCTTTCATCCAGGAGCATCTGCCAGTGCTGGAGTCCCTGCCACCTGCACCCGCCCGAGAGATGGGCAAGAGCCTACAAGGGGTATCCAGCCCCGGGCACGGGGAGCGTGGCTGGATGGTAGCAGCGGGGACGAGGGGCGGGCAGGGCTCCCCTGCAGGCCTATGAGCTCCCCGTCTTGGTCACCACTCTGTCCCCTGGGCCTAGCATAGCACTAGGCACTTAGCACAGTGGTTAAATGCCCAGACTCTGGTGCCAGGCTCCCCAGGCTTGAATCCTTGCTCTGCCCCTTACAAGCAGGGTAACTGCAGGCAAGATTACCTCGCCTCTCTACACCTTGGTTTCCTCATCTATAAAATGGGGGTGACTGTATCTACTTCAAGCGTTGTTAGATTGGATGAGTTAATATGTATGACAGTTTCCGGTACATATAAGTGGTAGAGGTAACCACCTAAGTATTCATTGCTGTTGTTATAAATATTATCATGATAGCAGACAGGCAGGAAGTATATCCCACAACAAATACCTCTCACCAATGACGATCATGATGGCAACCTCAGACAGTAGTTTTCAAACATTACTATGCATAAGAACCACCTGGAGACCTTGTTAAACATGCACGCCCTTAGATACCAGATTCGCTGAGTTTGTCGTAGGGCCAGGGAACTCTGTTTCTGAGGCAGGTGGTCCTCTGTCTACACTCAGAGTAATGCTCCATAGGAAAAAGGTTTGCCATACCGGACTTCAATCCACTCTCCCAACAACAGACCATTCTCATGGGCTTGGCTGACAGAACCTCAGCACCTCATTAAGTAACTTAATTTGGTGATCGAGTTAATGAAAGAATAATGGTGTGATCAATAAACAGAGCATTGCCACAGCTACACGGCTCCCGGGCCACACACAGAGCTGTGGTTGTTTTAATGCAGATGTGAGGTTTCTCAGATTAATTTGCAAGGTTGATTACTCCGCTGCATCTCCACACAAAGGTTTTCATAAAAGAGATGTATTATTTGTCTTCACTCTGTTCTTATTCCATAGTTGGAAAAACCGGGTCCAGAGAGGATCAGCCAGTGGGGTCTCAGGTCAACCACCATGTCCATCCAAAACTCAGGTGAGGACCAGGGAGACGGGGTCTGGCCCCTCCCTCAGAAAACCCCGTTATGGTGTGTTCACACCTTGGAGACAATCGGAGTCTAGATTCTGAGGAGGGGAAGGGCCGGTCTCCCCAGACAGCATCTGAGCATTTACAGGCAACCAGAACTGGTTGTGCAGCTGGACCAAGTCCCAGACCTTCTGTCCCCAAACCTGACACACTTGCTTTACCTCTACACTCACCATCCTCATGGCCACAATTTCTTTTCAGCACTAATTGTGTGCCAGGCCCTGTGAGAAGCCCCTTCCTTCCATTACAGTGCATTTAATCCTTATGAGTACCTCTAATGTAGCTACTGCCCAAGACCCCATTTTACAGATAAGAAAACAGGACGTTCAAGAGATCAAGTAATTTCCTAGGTGGCCCAGCCAGGGCTGACAGAGCAGCATTTGAAACCCAGGCCTCCCTTACTCCGGCTGTGTCTCTCAACGGGAGCGCTACATTCTCTCAGAGTGTCTGCAAGCTGTGATCATCCTATAAGGTGGGTTTCTGATGAAAGAGAGCCCTTTGGGAAATGACAATTCTGAATTATTTGGGACTGCCCCAGGCATCAGACATTTCATCCCTAATCATCCTTCCCTGCCCTCCACTATATCCTCCTTACTCTAGGGACTAAAATAACCAAAAAGTACCCCCCCCAGTTGCCAAACAGCCCTAAGGAAACAGTACCACCCCAATGAGAAGCACCGCTCCAGTGCCCAAGTGGTCACCTCTGTCCATCAGAAACGGTTTTTTTTTTCTTTTTTCTTAAGATTCTTAGCACAAACATAGTTCCTGTAACCAGCAACCAGAAACCTCTGAGATCCAGTAAAGATCAGTCATCCTTCAAGCTACAAGGCCCCTCACCATCAGCTCCAGAAGTTATGAGCAACAGCTGACAGTCAAACAGACTCTTTAATCTTCCAGCCCCTTCTAGACAGGGCCTGTCAAAGGAACGCCCCTTATGGCCAGAAAGGTCTTTCCTGGGAGTCGGCTCAGACAGCACAGTTGTCCCCAGAGATTCCTAGATTTAGACTGTTCACACTGGAGGGACTTAAGAGATTATTTTGTTCGATCTCCTCCATTTACAGATGGGGAGAGTGAGGCCTGGAGAGTCACTTGCCCCAGGTGCACAGCTGGCCAGCATCCTGGCTGGGACCAGACCCCCGTCTCCACCGCTCTTGCAACTCTGGCCGCTCCACTTTCAGATCCCAACAACCCAGGCACGGAGGGCATCGTGGAGAAAGGGAATGATGTCGTAGGAGGGAGCGTTAGAGGGACCAGGGCTGCTGGCTGCCCAGAGGAGAGGGCTCAGGTGGGCAGTTCATCTGTCTACAAGTAGTCAAAGTGTCATCAGGTAGAAGAGGGTTTCACCTGGATTTATGTGGCCTAAAAGGTAGGAGCAGAGCCAGTGAGTAGAAGGTACAGGACCAAGAAAGTGGCTGACTGTAAGGGTGAGAGCTGTAATAGCTCCCTGGCCAGGAATGGCCTCCTTGAAAGGAAGGAGTTTCCAGTGGCTGGAAGTGCTGTAGCAGAGGAAGAACAACGCTGGTGGGACAGTGCAGAGGGGATCAGACAGCTGATTAGGGGACGGATTCCATGTCCCTGAAGGTGCCTTCCAACCTGGAAGATTTTGACCCATGGCTGTCACACCCCCAGAGCAGGTCCCCCACTCACCTTCTCCCCCATGGCTCTGGGAGGCCACCCTAGATACAGGGTGTCCATGACCCTGAGTCAGCTGGGTTCTCAGGGCCTGGATTCCAATAATCGCTGTGACCTCAAACAAGGTGACCCAAGGTGGGACACTGTGCCTACTCCCCTTCCCACAAAAAAACTGTGGAGTCCCAGCAGGGAGAACACCCTCAGGGGCGTGTCCAGAGGATTATGGACTAAACGGTACATCTAAGGACCTGGGGAGGGAGCAGAGGTAAGCTCCTCCCACTGCCCCCAGGCACTGGGGCCACAGGGAATCTGCCAAGTCTAGTCCATGAAGACGCTGGCAGCCTGGCTTTGTCTCATCAGCTGTTCCCCATGTTGATGAAAAGCAAAGGCTAGGAAAATTCTCCATATGTGTGAGGCCCAGGGAGGGGGAGACAGCCACACACAGCTGTGAGACCTTCGTTGTTCCTGTATCATGAGATGACAGTAATTATACCTCATTTCAGCAGAGCATTTATAAGGCTAAAACTGATTTGCTGTGGCTTTTACATGTGTGTGTTTATATGTTGCCCTCTTCAGTTTACAAAGCATTGTCACACGCTATACCATTGTATGGCCTTCACCCTTTTTGTGCATATGTGACAGCAGTCGCTCTGGGGGACAGCCAGGACTGGGGTTATTTTGCCCATTTTGCAGATTGGGAAATAGAGGCACATGAACTATTAGGTAACGTGCCTATATTAGACAGCTGAGCTTTGTTTTCTAGGTCTATGGACAATGCTTCTTCACACACACACACACACACACACACACACGGAGTTTAATGGAGATGCAACTTGCCTTTGAATAACTGTTCTTAATGAAGACGGTGACCTTGGAAACTGTCAGTGCAAACAGCGTGTAGAGCAAGGGCATGGGGAAGTGGGGCAGGGGGTGGCTGAACGGATGAGGGGATAGCAGCTGGATGGCAGGGGTGGTGCCCAAGGCTAATGCTATTCATGCGAAAGCAGCACAGGACAAACAGCTGTTAAACAGGGCACACAGGCTGCTGTGCCACAGCCCTCACCCCGCCACTCATGGGACCCACAGGCCACAACCTGCCATGAGCAGCAACTGACCTCTGGGTCATATGCTGCTTCCCTGGGTCATATGGCTGACCGGGTTATGGAGGTAGGAGTGGTCCAGGGATCCCCAAGGTCAGGGGCTGTCAAGGGTGTTCTCTATACATGAAACTACCTGAAAAACAGCAAAGTTCATCCTAGCAGGGAAAGACAGAAATCCATCCAGCTACAAGGTATGGGGGCTCCCCCTGTGCAGCCCACGTACATAGATTTATGGCATTAAATCAGCTCTTACTGTGTCCAGTCATGGTAGAGCTTTATCAACCAACCCCAGCCTTCCTTTGGTAGGTATGAGACTGGCCTTTGCCTCACCCTCAAATCCAAATCTGGAGCCAACCTGTGCCCTCACCTTTTCTACAACTGCCACCAGCTGTGGCTGGGGAAAGGGAGTGTGCTGGGTGCTCCCACCCCGCCCCACCCCAGGGCCACCCAGGAGGCTGCATGGCCTCGGCTATCTGGCTGAGGACGGGTCCTGCAGGCTACCCAGCTGATAGGTGATGGAAGGAAGCTGTGACGCCCCCTGCCCTGGCCACCATTCAGCCTCTCTCACTGCTACAAAGTCTAAGTCCGTTGGCTTGGCCAAAACTGCGGCTCATTAGTACCACCATTCGGGACAGAAGCAGATGCTCTGCTCTGGGGGGGAAGGGGGCTGAAGCTGGGAGTAGTGCAGAAAAAAGAAGAGGTCTAAGGTTTATTGAAAACGAGTTATATTCTAGGTACTTCATATGCATTAGCTCCTTTAATCCCATTTCATAGCTGGAGAAAGGGAGGTTCAGAGAGGACCAAGGTCACATACTAAGTGCAGAGCCAGGATGCAAATGAAGGGTTTGCCTTGACTCCGAATATCCACTGCACCATCGAATTGCAATCTCTTTTATTTTTCTTCACAATTCTAGTATATAAAATGCTCTGGTTGGAAGAACTGGGGGAGGAGGGCTTGAAGCTCTGCCCACTGGCCCTCTCCCTCTCTCCCTCCGGCCATCCCCCGAGGCTCTACCCAACACCTTAGGGTTCCACCCCCACCTCCTTCAGAAACCTCTGTGGGCTCTGGTGGACCAGGGCTCTCCCAGATCATTAGATGTGCAGAAAAACACTCTGGGAGGCCTTGGAGCTGCACCTGCCAGGGTGGGATTTGCCCAGGGCCCCGGAAATGCAGACAGAATCATTCCCGAAGCCACCCCCCCCCCACTGTGGGCATCCCAGCTGGCTCTCTGGGAAGCAGCACTCCAGCTGCCCTGAACTGTGTGCTCTTCAAGCATTACTCCCAACTCTTTATACACCCATCGTCTGACCACAGTGCCTGCCTTTCACCGCGCCCCCACCACTGCATGTGACAGAAGGCGTCTTAACAATGGTAGAAGCAGCCGCTGGGGGCTCTTCCCCTCAGAGGCCACAACCCCCTCCCAAGCTGGACACCGACAAACCAGCGGGGTGAAAGAGCATTTTGCCTCACTTGATACCCTCTTCCCATCAGTTAGTTGCTGCTTCTCCACCCACTGACCACAGCCCTAAGCATCCTCCATTCTGGGGGTGCACTCACCAGAAAACAAATGTTGGCCCTGGATCCCCAAAGCAGGTGTGCCCCTCTCTTCTTCCTGCAGTACAAGAGGCGCAACCCACACCCAAAGTTTGGTCTGCCTTCGGGTGTCTCTGCCACCGGTCACCCATCCCACCCCAGTTGCAAGCTCGGGGGCTGCCTTGCCAGAAGAAAAACTCAGTGCTGAGCCCCTGTAGGCCTAGAACTCAGAGGCAAGAGAGAAGCACCACCCAAAACATCATCCTTCTCCCCACTCTTGCCCCACCCCCATTCCACAGAAGGAAAAGCCACTGCCTGGCTGCAACTGAGGCTGAGATCAAGATGCGGCTACTCAGAGGGTGAGGAGGCTCTTGGCCTGGCTAGGTGAGCATGCAAATCTGTATGCAAATTATATGCAAATCCCGGGCCTGCCCTTGGGTTCCTGGCACCCTGTCATGTCTGCTGCCTGTGGCTCACCCCATTCGTGCACCTGGGTGCTGGTTAGAATCTACTGAGCTAGGGGCTGAGAAAGCACTTCGGAAGCTGGGGGCGTTTCCTTTTGACTGTTTCCAATGCCCCCAAGAAACACCTCCTCCAGGATCACGTGGGAGGGAAGAATCTCCCAGCTTGGTACCCATACCCCCCAAAAAAGCTCTCTGAACATCCACCCTCCCTTCAACTCATCCACAAATAAAATCGTCCTTCACCAAGCTGAGCAGGGGACCAAGCAAGTCACAAGGGTGGAATTCCTGAAGACCCGGAGAAGGTAAGGGGGACTGGAGGTCTGCACCCCTCTGACAAAAGCCAACAGCCCATGAGGTGCCCTGTGCAGACAACCACCCTGTGCCCGGGGGTGGGGGTGCGCAAGCATCGCTGGGCCAACCCCACCCTCCACCCCTGCCATTTGCTTGCCCACCTTCTCTCGATTCTTCAATCTGAGAAAAATAAGCCTATTCAGCCAGTCTACTGGGATCTGCTCAACTTACGCGCTGCCTTTGGGTCAACTGCTTACTTGCTTTTTGTTTCTAATTGAGCTCCCCAGTCTGCTGCAGAAATATATTCAAGGCAGCTGACTTTGATGCCCAGAAATACGAAGCATCTGAAAGGTTTGTCGGGCATCAAGGCAATCCCATTCTCCCCCATGTTATCCTAGCACCCAGGGCCTCTCTGCCTACCTACCCCCTCCCCAGCGTTCACTGGTCTTTCACCTCCTTCCCCTAAGTTGTGTTTGCCATTTCGAGATTTAAAAAAACACATTCCCTGAGTGCCCACCCCCCTTTTAATTAGACTCTGAACAGAGTGTTAGAGATTTTCTTAATGGCTTGTCGAAGGCTTTTAGTTTGGTCTTCTCTGGAGAGAAGAACCATGAGTCCCCATCCGAGAGGTTGGGGGGGCAATGAAAAAATCAATGCACCCCATTATTTTGGCTTTTAGAAAACAGGAATTTTAGTGCCGGGGAAGCTTGCTCTTTTACACAGTAAAAATGCAATTGCAGGCAACACAGATGCTGGCACGCTGGATGGAACAAGGGAGAGAGCCTCGCTGGGGTTCCTCTGGCTGCCCGAACCTGGATTTGTTTTGGCAATAATAAGGCAGTTATTGAAGACTCGACAACCGATTATTAAAACACCTTCCCAGTTTAGTTCTGGAGAATCAGTCTGAGCTCAGGCTTCATCAAAAAAAAAAAGGTATTTCGAGAGGAATGGAAAGAACAGACGCTTAAAACACATTCAATAACTGCTTAATTCCATCCAGAGGACGCTCCATCTCATCTTGTTTTCTCCTCCCTCTCTCTCTGCCTCCTCCCCCTCCTCACAGATGGACATACAAATTATTGCAAGAGGATATTGTTTTCTGTAACAGCCTCGAACATTCACATTTACATTTTCCTTGGTGCCGCGGGGGTGACAGGCAACGGGAGAGAAAAATACACCAAACCCCATCTTCGCCGCTCTCACCACATCAACATCCTCCCCCAGCCGCCTCCGCCACCACCACGCCACCCCAAGCAGAACAGGCCCCGGGGACCAGCCTGGCACCTAAGACCCAATTAAGGCACGAAGGAAAAGAAAGGCCTGTCTGGCAAGTCGCCCTGGCGCCCAGCGCAGATGCTGGAGCCTCTGAATGGCAGGGGCGCGGGAGCTCTGCAGACCCAAAGGCCACTTAGGTGCCGCCTCACCTGGCACCTCCAGCCTCCCGCAGGCCCAAGGCCAGAGCTACTGGCTTCTCCTGTTGGAGAGGACTTTGCCCCTCGGGCCGTCCTGCCGCCTTCTGGGCCCTTCTCCAACCCCATCCCCATCTGCCCCTTCCCTATCAAATAGCTTGGGCTTCATTTATTAATGGCCGGCTTCTGGAAGGGGGAGGGGAGAGTCCATCAGGTATTTGCTAGGGGGCCTCGACTCCCGGGGAATGGGCTGCTCTGGAAGAGGTCTCCGGAAAGGGGGTGGGAGGTGTGTGTGGACAAGGCTGGGCAAGAGTGTGGGAGCAGCTCCAGCCTGTGCTTCCTCGCCCGACAAAATGGAAAGGGGTGGCGGGTGGAGAGGGAACTAGCCAGAGAGAAAGCTGCCTCTCCTCACCTTATGTATTTTTAATATTAATGTAATTAAAGCTGCGAGCCGAGCCAGCCTGCGAGGCGGAGGGAAGCAGGAAGAGCCTGGGGAGAGGGAGACTGCGGGTGGGGGGCCCGGGGGAACAGGAGGCAGGCTGCTTGCTCCGCGGACGGACGGGGTATAAGAGGGTGCTGTGCGGGGTCAAGGGGTTAATCAACCTAGACCAGCCTTGGTGTGTCACCCCGTGGACCCCGCTGGGTCAGAGAAACTCAACTACTTTGTCCACGATTCAGGGGCCAGCCCTCGCCCCGCACCTCAGCAGCATCTTGGCCTTCAGTCTGGCTTTGACCGGGCGGTACTTACAAATAAAATAGGGTCACCCTCCTCCCCCAAAGCCACGAGATACTGCAGTCAGCTCCGGCAGGTTGCAGACTCCAGACCCCTGGGGCGTCGGCAAGGACTGACCGGACCCGTCCGGGAGCGCCAACCCTCTGCTGGATTGCCCTTCCCCCATCGCCTAGGGGTCAAGAGTTGCAGCTGGGCCAGGGCACCCGCCTGGGCAAAGGGGGTTGAGGCCGTCCCCCAGGGCGCGAAGGAGAAAAGTTAGAGGGCTGCACAGGTAAAGCTGAGCTCGTAAGAGCGTGTGTGCTTCTCAGCGCAAGGGCGCCGAGTTCGGCCGCCTCATCTCCCGCCATCTGTGCGCCCGGGGGCACGTCCTCTGCGATCGCCTGGAAGCCCGACAGCCGGGGACTGCCTGATCCCGACTCGGTGCCCAGGTGATTCTGGTTGGAAATGTCTGACCGCTTCCAACCCCCCAATCCCGGCTACCTCGAGGATCAGGTGCGCAGCGCTCCAGCAGCAGGTCTGGACATGCCGGACACCTGGACCCACCCTTAGCAACGCCTTCTCTCCGGGGAAAGCGACACGCGCCCCCCCCAACCCAAGATTCGTCCCCATGTCCGCTGACCAGGAGCCGAAGCGCAGACTCTCGCACCTTGGGGCGCGCTGCCTGAGGTGGCCAGGCGACGCAGCCAAGCCGGGGCTAGTGCCCGGGGCAGTGGGGCTGGACGAAGGCGACCTCTAGGTTTGGAGAACAAACTTGCTATTATAGGGAGCCCAGGTCTCGGGACCCCCGGCTCTCCCCGCCCTGCATCCAGCCAGGGCGCGGATAAGCGCGGTGCGGTGCGATGCAGGGGGTCCGGGGCGGCGGAGGGGCGCGCGGTGGCAGAGAGGGAGTAAGCCGCGGCCCGGTTCCGCCAGCACTCCCAGGTGAACAGTCACGGCCTAAGGAACCCTCGACTCGGAGGGCACCCCGGGGTCCCAGCGCCACCCAGCCGCAGGCAGCGGGCAAGGGGCTGGGGGAAGGGTCCGGGCAGAACGGCGGCCCGGCAACGAGCGGGGAGATGAGGGGCTGTCTCACCACCTCCCCGCCGGGCGCGCCCCAAAAAGGCAGGCGCGGGTAGCTGGCGGGGCGGTCCAGGGCGGACTCTTACCTGGCCGCTCCCCGGGTGCCTGCCCCTCCCCCGCTGCGCCCCATCCGCGGCCCCGCGCCGGGGTCCGTCCCCCCACCCACCCACCCACCCCCCGCCCCGGGCACCTGGAGCCCGCCGGGCACTCCGCCTCGCCGCCAGCCTCGCGCACCGCGGCCCCGCCGCCTCCGCCGCCCTGCCGCCCGCGCGGGTCTCACCTTTGTGTAAAGAGTCCAGGAGCAGGAGGAAAGTTACCAGCCACATGCCATAAAGAGGCCCTATTCTCCGGGGAGGTGGTCCTGTGGCCGGCCGTGCGGCAGCGCCTCTCCCCCGCTCAGCGCGCTCCCAGCCGCCCGCACTCCGCGCCCCGCTCTCTCTGCTCCTCAGCCCAGCGCTCGGCGGCGGCGGCGGCGGCGGCTCCTCCCTCCTCGGCTCCCTGGCTCCTGTCATCCGCGGGGCTGGGCTAGGCGCCGCTCTCCCCGCCCCCCCGCCCCCCCCCGCGGCACCCCGGCCGGGGAGCGCCGCGCGAGCCCCGAGCCCACACGGCCCCCAGCCCCACAAGCCTAGGCACAGGGGCGGCGGGGGCCCGGACCGTACGGCCCGGACCAGTTTTCGCCGTCTGAGAGGCGAGGGGTCCCCGCCACCCACCGGCTCCGAGCCTGCGGTCTCACACAAGCGTGTGTCATACATGTGCCAAGAGACCGCCCTGCTCGGGCCAAGGGTGCCCCGTGTCTCCTGGCCCAGTCACCTGGGGCCAAGGCAGCCTGCCTCTTTCCGACTCAGTTTACCCCCTGGGATGGGGGAGCATGGATGCTGGGAGTAAAAGCCAGACTGAGACCCTTTGGTGCCGGCCCGGGTTACTCCCCACCTCCGAGCTGAAAGCTGCCTGCCCTTCCAAGCCCCAGTTGCCTGTGCGAGCCTGCCTCGTGGGAAGCCCCGCTGAAGCCCGCCACCCCACCGTTCTGCGGGAATTTGCCTCACACTGGGCACACTGTGATTACTCAGACATTATTGTCAATAAATAGTTCAATGTCAGCTGTATCTCGTGTATCTTCCTCCTTCATCCTCATCTGTCCCCCCTACCCCACAGCTTTGTCACTAAGCAGAAATTGGTTTATTCCTTATGTCAATCTGCATAAAGTCGTCATAGAATTGAATAGGGCTGGAGTGAGGTATCTTCTCAGTTACAAAATGAATGTTGAGCACCTGCTGTGTGCCGGGCAGCAGGTTAGGCACGGGGGCCCAAGGCATTTACTCTTTAAAATATGTTAAAATATACATGATATAAAATGTACCATTTTAACTGTATTTAAGTGCAGTCTTCAGTGGCATTTAGGACAACATTCTCAGTGTTGTGTAACCATCACCACTACCCATTTCCAGAACTTTTCATCATCCAAGCAGAAACTCTGTACCCATTAAACAATAACTCCCTATTCCCCAGCTCCTGGTAACCACTAATTTACTTTTGTCTCTATGAATTTGCCTCTTTCGGGTACTTCACTTAAGTGGAATCATACTATATTTGTCCTTTTGTGTCTGGCCTCTTTCACTTAGCATAACGTCTTCAACGTTCCTCCATGTTGTCACATGTCAGAATCGTATTCCTTTTCATAGCTGAGTAACACCCATTGTATGTACAGACCACATTTTGTTTATTCATTTGTCAGCGGACACTTGGGTTGCTTCCACCTTTTGGTGATTGTGAATAATGCTGCCATGAACATGGGTGTACAAGTATGTCTTCGAGACCCTGCTTTCAACTCTCTGGGGAGTGGTAATTGCTGGATCATATGGTAATTCTATTTTTAACTTTTTGAGGAACTGCCAGGTGCATTTACTTTTTTTGTATAGTACTTTCAGAGTTTAAAGGGCTCTCACCTGCAATTGCTCCGTGTAATCCTCACAATATCCTTTGAAGCTTTATCACTCTCCATTAAAACAGGTGAGAAAAGCGAGGCTTCGCTTGTTCAAGGTCACCCAGTTTGTATCACAAGCAAGACCGGAACCCAGGTCTCCAGACACCAGGGCAGCACTGCTTGCTCTGCACGGTGCTGCCTGCCCTCGTGGCCCAGCTGCGTGATGTGAAGTCACCACTCCAAAGTGGATGCTTTTTCACTAGGTGTTCTGCCCTCTGTGAACACGGGCTCAGAACAGAGACATGGGGCAGACTGCAACAGGTGTTTGAGATGACCCAGCCCAGCCCTCCGCTTTACAGATGAGGAAGATGAGGCCCTGAGCGGGGAGGCGATGGACCTGCCTGGGGTCAGGCAGGCAGCGACAGAGCCCAGCCGTCTCCAGTCTTCTGGCTGATAGCTTCCCTCACCACCGCCAGCCTACTGGGCTCATTCTTCCGTCCTGTTCCTCCCCTTCTAAAGGAGATGGTTGCTGAGAGGAATCCAGTTATTTTAAACTAAGCCTATTGACCCAGGGCACCTGGTCAGGCCATGCCTAAAATAAGCTGCTAAGTCAGACAGGATGAAAGGGGCTGCTGTCTGTTGGGAGGAGACGGGCCCTGAATGCGCCTGGGGGTGTCAGCACAGCTGCTCGAGCCCCACATGCTGGAAGGAGAGAGGGGGACCCTCCGCTCTCCATTTACCTGAAGTACCTCCTCTATCCTAAGTGTCCCTTTTATGCTGGTTACACCTGAGGGCCTTTCAGGGACCACAACACTGTGCGTAGAGAGTCAGGTGTTACCCGAAGGGTGAGGTCATTCACTGTCTCCTGAAGAGGCCGAGTGGATGTGGGGAGCAGGGGTGGGCAGGTGAGGCGGGCAGACTCGGGACTCTCTCTAGCACAAGGAGGCTCTCTCTGTATATAATGTCATGGTTAAGAGCACGACTTCAGAGCCAGAGATTAGATCTCAGCCCAACTCTGCCGTTTACTAGCTGTGCAGTCTTGGGGAATTAATGTGTGCCGACCCCCGTTCCCTCGCCTGTAAAGTGGGGACAAGCCACAGCATCTGCCTTGGAGACCTGTTGTGAGGATTAAATAAGACAAGCCCCGCGGCTAGCACGCAGTAAGCACAGTAAATGTATATATCACTAATGTTATTGGCTTTTGCTCAGAGGACCTTGAACTATGGGGGTGGGGGAGGGAATAGCTCAATGGGAGGGGACGTTGGGATGACATCCTGCAGTCCCTATGGCAACAAGGCCAGAATTCAGGAGTTGGGAATCCAGGAAGAGGCCCCAGAAACATGGAGAAAAGGTGTGCTTGAGGCTGGAAGGGCATAGAGTGACTGTCAGCAAGGAAAGGACCTGAAAACAGACAGTCCATATGCTTTTTGTATTTTCCATTTCCTAGGTTTTGTTCCTGCTTAGTATTTAGGAAAATATCTTTGCAAGTGACAGTCTGGCTCAGATGTGTTCCGAAGTCCCCTCTTAACTGGAGTTGTACTTGGGGAGCTATGGCAGAGTCAGCAAAAAGCACAGCAAGGGAACTCCAGGGAAGAGAGTGGGATGCTTGTTTCACCCACGCCCACGCCAAACCCTGATGCTGTCCTCCCACGGCTGACATTTTGGAGGGGCTAATTTTTTATTTTGATAAAAGGGACAATTCCTTCAAAGTCCCAACTTGGATGGAAGCCCACACACACCCACACACAAATATATGCACACCAATGTGAGAACAAACACAGTTGCCCAGGCAAACATCCATGTGTACAGGTAAACATAAATACTTAATGACAGGCACACCTGTGCTCAGATGCAATTTGAATACAATCCAAAAATCCTGCATTGACACCTTTGCATATGCCCTAATACACTTGTTTAAAGCCTCAAATTTGTGGGACTCATTTCCAGCAGGGACACACCGCTCATTTAAAAAGTGATTAATTAATTTCAATAATTTGTTACATCAGAATGCTGGGTGATGATGTAGCTGGCATGTGTGTGTTTTACCAATGCCAGTTGAAGCGGCTATATGAAGACACTGGAAGGTGAACCCTTTCCAATTCAGGTTAATCATGGATATTTGGGGGGTATTATTTTGCCATGTTACATTAGGACTAGAGCCATCATGAGAAACAACAGATGTTTTCATTGTTTAACTCAAACAACAGCTTACATATTTTGGATAATTTTCTTCAAAAACAAAGGCATATAATTATTTTAGCAAAGGCTTCTTATTGCTCTGAAATGCTGTAACAACTTCAGCATAAATATGGTTTTCATAAAAGGAATCGATACTGAACCAGGTCAATGGTAAAAACTTGACATTTGGGGTTATATAGCTAATTTGGGATTGACGTTTTTAGTACTAATTCATTGATGGGAGGAGAAAAAAACAAATAAGGGTTTCCCCACCTTTTTTTCCAATTTGTAATTGATTTTAATGTTATATGAACAGTCCCGGACTACGATTCAGAAATCCTCGGTTCTCGTCTCATTTTTGCCACCTTAGCCAGCTGTGGGATCTTGGACAAGTCACTTTATCTTTCTGGGCCTCAGTTTCCTCACCTATGCACATTCTCTAATGCAGGCAAAGAGACAGAAATACGTATTATCATGCATTGATACTCAGAAGCAAACAAAAAACGCACAAAATAAACAGTTTTTGCTCCAAATGCATGCACGTCTATCTAAAATACTTCCGTCTTCTTGAGATGAGGTGAATCATTGCAATTAATAGGCTATGGTGCCTATATAAAGAGGTAGCACATGTCATTAAAGTACCCGGGCATTCCTTAAACCAAAATTCTTTATGCTTAGCTCCGAGGATGTCTAGGTACATTTTGCCACTTACCCTCTCAACATTTTGGATTCTAGCATCATGGTCCTAAGCTCACGGAACAAAGGGCCCCAATCCCTGAGGCTCCTCCCCTACAGATGGCGTCTCTGGGGTTCCATGGCCCTTGTTCAAGCCACTGTCTCAGGAGGGTTGGGCAGGGGCTGCAGAAGCCCCCTCAATAATCATGGCCTCTCTTCCGCAGTCCCCTCTCTGCTCCCAACTCTGAAACTGGCTGAGAAGCCAACCCAGAGAGGTTCCATGAAGCTGGAATTCCGCGCACCTGAAGCTCATTGCCAGGTCTCTCTCAGGGGTGGCGGCGGGGGAGGTGGGCGGAATCTAAACTAAGAGAGAAAGAAAATCAGGAAAATTCCATAAGTGGGAGCTCACTTTGCTGGCTTCCTGGGTTATCCTGCAGTTCTTCTGACCCACGAGGCACTCACGAATGTGTTCATCACATTGTATTGAAGCATCTTCTCTCCTGGAAAGCCTGGATGCTATGTTTTTCACTCCTTTCTCAAGTACCCAGTGCCCCTTCTCTACCTGCGTAAGCCTCTTTGTGCAGCAAGGCCTGGTCAGGCACCCCCAGCTTTCCCGGACCAGCACGGACCAGCCCCCCTCTGGTCTCTACCCGCCGCAGACATCTTCTTGGCCCGTGGCGCTCATCCCTTCATCCTGCATTGTGCTGCTTATGCACACGTCTGACTTGCCTCCTCTTCCAAACGCTAGGTTCCAAGCCCTTTCGGTTTGTACCTGTGGAGCCTAGCCTGATGCCTCCTCACACAAGGGGGCACTCAGTGCCAATTTAATGACCAATCAAGCTCATTCTTACAGGGTTGCAAATACCCGATCACAACTTCACAGGTCATGCCTTCCAGAGGCACATGCTTTAACTGGAACCAAAGCCTTAAGCTTCGCCCTTCTCATATGAGAGTTTCTGGCCTGGAACGGTGAGGCCCGGAGCTGCAGGAACACTGACCCTAAAGCTGGAGTCTCCGCAGATGCCCGCTCAGCCGGCGTCACCATCATCTTCCTCAGGACTTTGGGGATCCAAAGGCTTCACATTTTCTTTCATTTCAGATCCTCGTCCGAAACAGAAAGATCAGGCCAGAAGTGTTTTGTTCATTGTACAGATGAAGAAACTGAAACTCTAAGAGGTCTGTGATGTGCCCAGAGGCAGATCTACCGTGAAACTAAGACAACTTATGCTCCAGGGTCTCGTAGGGCCCCAGTGATAAGTTCACATAGTCAGATGGTATTGGTAATTTGGTAGAATACCACAGTTGATCTGCAATCGTGGCTTCTCTTCTTTTCTACTCTGATGTGCATTTGGGGTCTGGTGTGCATTTGGATCTGACTCAGGATCCCCCAAATGAGTGAGTGGTGGATCCATTCGATTTGGGATCGGTGAGATATATTTACGCGTAGAGAATGGTTAGCACTACTGTGTAGCCATCCCAGCGTAGGGAATGGCTGCAGGAATGCGACCACCCATCGGGCCAATTCACTTGGCTTCGTGACACGAAGTTGCAGGGCCCAAGTTGTATCACAGCAGGATTATGGCCTGAGGTGCCTGCACTAGAGATGTGTGTCTTGGAAGAGAAACCAGGTTGGAGATGTATGGAGCCAGGAGCTGGTGTGTAAAATTTTGAGCAGAAGAAATGTTAAAAAAAAAAATTTTAAGGCATTATAGAGGTGTGTGAGGCAGTGAGTTCACACAAATACTGTTATTTGTCCAGATTGTGTGATATCTGTGGTATTTGTCCGTTTTTACAGAATTTGTGGCAATTTCATTTTAGCATCCTAAATATTCACGTTTGTACCTCATTTTGTGTTTATAGTTGTGGGTTGTTTTCCTTAAGGAGGTCCCTTCGAATGGTCTAAGCTTCAGGTCCTACAAAACCTGTGTCCATCCCAGGGACTTGTCCTGGGTCAGACCATGGAGGCTGAGCTGGGCCAAGAACCAGGTTTTCTGGATTCTGGTGCAGGGCTCTTCCCACCACAGTCCCTTGCCTCAGAGTGTCACACAGTGTGTAATTTATGTGTTTGTACAGTACTGCACACACAGAGGATGCTTAGAAATGCCACAGCCCCTGAAGAGACTGTCCTCCATAGTGAAGGGGAGGCCAAGGTCCGGCCCATGGAATCGGCCCTGACTTGGATGCTCAAAGCCCTCTTCCTAGGAAATCTGGCCACGTAAGTCCACAAACCAGAGGATCTCAGGGGTGGAAGACGGCTTAGAGTCCCCCTCTACACCCTATCTGTGGGACAACGCCCCTCCCATCACTGGGACGGAGCTACCAGCATGAAGGACTGAGATGCCCCTCAAAGCCCAGGGGTTGTGGAAGACACCAGGAAGCCCCTCCAGCTGAGGGGCTTCCTGGTGAGCAGGGGCTTCTCGCTGAGCAGAGAATGTCCACCTGCGGGGGGCAAAGCCACAGAGCCAGAGCGCCACAGTGGCGGGTGGAATGCCGTTTGGGATTGCCAAGGGAATGGGGGACACTGTGTGGGAACGGTGTGGGGGGTACCAGCCCAACAGCCATAGACTCAGCGAGGAGGCCGGCTGGCGCCTTAGAGCCCATCTGAACGGCCCCATCTCACACCCCCCAGCTCTCTCCACCCCACCAGATAGGTGCTAACAGTCCCTGGTTAAATGCTGCCAGGGATGAGGGGCTCCCTACCCACACAGAAGTCCATCCTAATTTGACTCTCTGTGATCACGCACACCTTTCTTTACGAAGCCCAATCTGCCTTAGCCCGCTGGAGTTCACGGGACCCGCCAGATGACGGCTTTTCAAATATCTTAGAACAGCCACCATAGCGCCGCCCTCCTACAAGCCTTCCTTTTGCCAGGCTAAATATGGCAGTTCTGTCAACCTCTCCTTTTCCAACATAATTTCCAGACCCTTCCCTCTCCTGGTTTCCCCTTTCGCACATTAACTTTAACAACGTCTCTCTTAAAAGCAGAATGGCCCCAACACTCCAGATGAGATCTGAACAGCTCTGAGAACAGGAACTGTCACCCCCTTGATAGGTATTCGACTTTCTCTGTGTCTCAATATTTGATTGGCTTTTGGGGGCTGACGTGCCAATAAAGCTGGGCCTCTTTCCCATGAACTGCTGCTGACCTGTGACCCTGAGGTGGATTCTTGGGGACAGGGTCAGGGTGGGATGCACGACTAGACAGACACATTGCTTTTTGACCGCTGGGAGAGGAAATGCTGCCTGGGTCAAATGGCATCACTTACACACACCGGCTAAGACTCTCAACGATCCCTGAAGTCCTAGCTCAGCCCCAGTGAGGGGGGCAGACTCAGCTGAGAATGCAGGCACGAAGGGAGGCCCAATTTCAGACCACGTGGCATGAAAGCGTAGCATCTCTACCACACGTGATCGTACTTAAACCCAGCTGAAAAGGCAAAAAGATCTTACATTGCATTTCCCAAGAGTTTCATGAGAAGGAAATAGGTGATATGCAAAAAGTGAGTTCTGGTCAAATAGGTTTGGAAAACACTGGAATAACCAGAGGTAAATAGGTTTCTTTTACTGTAAGGACATCCCAGAACCTTTAAAACACTATTGGGCGTTATGGATACAGTGTGAGGTATTTGGGAAGGTTTCCCACTTTTCCTGGTCTGAAACCTCTGTCCTTTCACTGGCCGCTGCCGACCCTCGACTCAGAGGAAGCACATGTTGTCGGTTTATTTACACTTTCAGCAATTTTGTGCCCGGCCCCTAAGCAAGGAGCTCCCAGCATCCCCGGAAACTCTAAGACAGGTCCCTGCCCTGGGAAGCTTGTGCTCAGCGGGGAAGGAGACGTATAGAGGACAGCATGCGGAGGTCTGTATGCTGAGCCTAAAGGTCAGAGTGGGAAGGGGGCTGGAGGCCATCTACTGGGAGCACCCTGTGTCACAGAGGAGGAAACGGTGGTCGTGCAGCTGAAGAACATCCAGGCCATACATTCTGAAGGTCAGTGGCAGCGCTTGGATGCAGGGTTCCTGAATCCCAGGCCTGCACTCCGTCTACCGTGACATTCATGGCCCAGGTCGTGTTGTCCTCTGTCTCCGGCCCATTGACTGGGTAGCCCTGCCCACCACTCCATCCTCAGTAGCCACAGGGTTGGGTTAAAAGACTTTTAAGATCCCACCTAGGGCTGAGATTCAATTAGTCTGTGAAGACAGCTGCTTAAGCTCAGAGAAAGGAGTGGTTAGGAAAAACCAAGGCAGGATGTGAGTGGGCCTGGGTGATGGGAAGAGCCTGAAGAGTCAAAGCTGGATGGAAATGGATGTACCAGGTGATGGGAGAAGGGCCTCCCTGTGGGGGGTTTCATGAACCTGGCTCTGTGGTGTGTGTCTGCCCATCTGAGATACCCACGCACCTGGCACGAGATGGTTCAGGGCTGTGTCTTCCAAGACTCATGGTTAGAACCTTGGAGCTGATCGCAATGGCCAATTGTTTGTCTGAAGCAGCCAAAGTGGCTTTTTCTTTTGGCAAATTATAGCCAGAGCCATGGACTCCTAATAACGATTTTTATCATTGAACCCTGCTGTGGTCCAGCACTATGCTAAGTACTTTAGATGCATAATCTCAGTTAACCCTTGAAACAACCTATAAGGCTGGCATAATTATTATCATCCCCATTTTACAGATAGTGAAACTGAGACACGGGGACATTAACACATCTAGTAAGCATCAAATGCCCAAGCCTTGAGCAGGGCTGGGTGGTCTGACCGCAGAGTTTTCTTTCTCTTTACTGCTGTCGGTGGTGGTTGGTAGTATCTCTGCTGTCACATTTTCAGAAAGATTTTAATACGGAAAATGTTCAAACATATCACAAGTAGAGAGAAGAGTATAACGAACTGCCGTGCACCCATCCTCTAGGGCCAGCAATTGTTGACTCGTGGCAATCTTGTCTTATCTGTATTCCCCGACCACCCTCCCTTCCCATCACCAAGGATTTCTGTAAGCAAATCTCATGCATTATATAAATCCATTCGTAGATCTTTTCGTGCGCATCTCTAAAAGATAAGGCTGAATTCTTACTGTCAATCATTACACTTTATGCCATCCTGACTGAGAAGTAGCTTAGACCAGGCACACCGCCCTCAACTCCCAACACACACGTGCTGGGCTTCAGGCCAGTCACTGCCCAAAACAGCCGAGCTCATGGCAGGGTGGCCAAACAGCCTCCCTGAGCCTCCTCAGAGAGTCTTCCTGCAGCTGAAGCCCCTGCCATCAGTCTAGCTTGTCTGGAGCTGGGGAACACAAGTCTTCTGCCTGGTGGGGTTGCTGCCACAGGACAACAGTTCGGACCAGCCTGGAGCTGGCCCCGCAACTCTGGCCACGCCCCTAATCCCAGTTCCTAACTCAGGGTGATTCAGCATGCTCTCTTCTGCCTAGGAGAGAACGGCTCCCCACTCTGCTCAGTCTAAGAGCAAGAGGTAGGGAGGAGATGGAGCTGAACAAAGCACCTGGAATCAGAGGTTCACTGTGCCTCCCATGAACTCACTTTTCTCATCTGTAAAATGGGAACATAACACCTACCTCATACGGTGGCTGTGAATGTCCAAGGAGACAAGTTTTCCCCGCTGTGGTTGGGCTACCGGAGGATGCAGTACCAGACCTGGTCAGTAGGTGTCGCCCAAAGACTAGCACCCGTAACCTTGGGGAGGGGCGGGGTGAAGCGGGGCGGCAGCTGCTTCATTGAGAGGATTATCTTTCCATGTTAGACCCGGCTGCACCTGGCGGAAGTGGAAGAAAGTTCAGCCTGTGGAATTTCTCCTTAGAAAAGTCAGGTCTGGGGACTTCCCTGGTGGTCCAGTAGTAAAGAACCCGCCTTCCAATGCAGGGGATGAGGGTTCAATCCCTGGTCGGGGCACTAAAACCCCACATGCTGCAGGTCAACTAAGCCCATGTGCCACAAATACTGAGCCCACGCGTCTCACCTAGAGCCCGCGTGGCGCAAACTACAGAGCACACGCACTCTGGACCTCGCGCGCCACAACTGGAGAGGAAAAAACCCGCGTGCCACAACTAGAGAGAAGCCTGTGCACCGCAACGAAAGATCCCGCACACCGCAACTAAGACCTGACACAGCCACAAAAGAAAGAAAGAAAGAAAGGTCAGGTCTGTCTCTACCCGGAGTTAAAAAGTGGAGCTGTGCAGCCTTCAGAGCACGCTCACAGGAAGACCCCCCACAGCAAGACAGGCATCAATACCTCCATTTTACAGATGAGGAAATCGAGGCTGCAAGAAGCAAGTGACTTGCTAAAGGTTAAGCAGCCACTAAATGCAGAGCTCAGACTCCAGCTCAAGTCTTCTGCTTCCATATTCTAGCACCCTGCTGAGGCACGTCCTCAGAAGCCAAGCCTTTGAGGGGACCTGGGACGGGCTGGAAAAAGTGTAAAAGGTACGGGTGCTCCCGAAACCCCTGGCCTGTGATATGCTGTCCTCTGAGAGCATCTCCCCTCTCTGGGGCTCAGATTCCACTGTTCAGAAAAGGACTGAACTAGATCAGTGGTTCCCAAATTCAACTAATCAAATGCACGTACGCGCGCACACGCACACACGCTCACTCGCAATGGGGACAGGGAGAGAAAGAGAGATTCCAGATTCCAGAAGCAGGGATCTGTATTCTACATATCCCAGGTAATTTGAAGGTAAGCAGCTCAGCATGGGTCTTCGGACTGGCATTTGGGAAACACCAGACTAGAAGATCTTCTATGGGTTTATGTTCTGTTTCATAAAAAATTTCCACTCAAGCTTGTCAAAATACCAAACACAGTGACCAGCACATACTTGATATTTAAATATTCAACATATATTTTGCTGAAGTATACTGAAAAGCATGCAATCAAACACCCAACCCAATGAAAACCTTGGTTGACATTGCTTCATCCCACTTTGCAAACTCTTCTACACTGTTGGTGGGAATGTAGATGGGTGCAGCCACTATGGAAATTCCTTTAAAAATTAAAACTAGAATTGCATATGATCCAGCAATCCCATTCCTGGGCATATACCCAGAAAAGATGAAAACTCTAATTCAAAAAGATACATGTACCCCAATGTTCATAGCAGCACTATTTACAATAGCCAAGATGAGGAAGCAACTTAATGTCCACCAACAGATGAATGGATAAAGAAGATGTGGTACATATATACAATGGAATACTACTCAGCCATAAAAAAGAATGAAATAATGCCATTTGCAGGAACATGGATGGACCTAGAGGTTATCATAATATGTGAAGTAAGTCAGACAGAGAAAGACAAATATCATATGATATCATTTATATGTGGAATCTAAAAAAGAGATACAAATGAGCTTATTTACAAAACGGAAACAGACTCACAGACATAGAAAACAAACTTATGGTTACCAAAGGGGGAGGGATAAATTAGGAGTTTGGGATTAACAGATATGCATTACTATATATAAAATAATTAAACAACAAGGACCTACTGTATAGGACAGGGAACTATATTCAATATCTTGTAATAACCTATAATGGAAAAGAATCTGAAAAAGAATAGATATACATATATGTATAACTGAATCACCTTGTCATACACCTGCAACTAACAAACACAACATTGTAAATCAACTCTACTTCAATTTAAAAAAAAAGAACGTAAAACTTTAAAACATCCACATTGCATTTCTGTAGCGCTTTACGGCTTACAGATCTCCTTTACACACATGATCTCATTCAGTCTCTTTAATGGGCATTGTGATCCCCATTTTACAGATGAGGAAATTGAGGTTCAGAGACGCTAAGGGACTTGCCCGCTGCTGCCCAGCTAGTCAGTGACAGAGCCAAGCTCCAAACCCAAGCCTGTGTTGCCCCACCTCCAATGCCTCTTCAACTGCACTATTTCTGCTTTTGCTTGTTTCACTGCGTGGTTTGAGGGAAGGAAAAACATCAGATCTAGAAGAGAATAAGTCTTCCAAAACTCCCTGGAGAGGGCAGTTTAAAAGCCCAGGAGCCCCCCTCCCTCTGCCTGGGCCCTGGCTCTGCCCTCCAGAGGGGATATCCCACTGCCTGCACCTTGTAGTCTCTGGTCCCTTGCAGATGCCTCCATTCCCAGGTCTCTGCACAGGGAATCTGGTTATCTGCCTCCCCTAGCATCCCGGGACGGGATGGGGGTGCCGCAGGCTCAGATCCTCCACCACACAAGCTGCCCCTCACCCCAGGCCATGTGTCACAGTGAAGCTGGGATCTGGACTCACTCCCTGCCCCAGCTTTGTGTCTGTGTGTCTAAGAATCACTGGGAGCAACAGACAATGACCTCTGACCCAGCCCCCATTCTCAGCTGAGGGGGCCGAGGTCCAGAGAGGGGCCAGCAGAGTGGAGCTGCCCATTTCCCTGGCCTCCAGACTCTGGGCCCAGCCTCTTGCATCCTCCATGCAGTCAGTTCCCTACCACCTTGTCTGTCTGGCTCTTCCCCCGTTCCAACACACACACACACAAATGCACATACACGTACATGGACACTCACACACAATCCCTCGCACACCCAACACACACACAGAAAGTTCTTCCACAGACCCTTCCTGGTCCCAGCACAGCAGCCATAGACCACCCTCCACTGGTCTCAAGGGAGCGGGGGAGCCCATGGCCAAGCTGGCAGAGGACCCAGTGGGCGGGGCCTCCCAGGATGGGCCAGACCAAGTCCCCACTGTGGCCCAAAGGGTGCTGAGGAGGGTCTGGGGCTGAGGGTGGACTCAGGAGCCCCTACCTCCTGGCCGTGAACAGTGTCCTGGGAAGAATGCACTGGACGGTAAAACATTATGGCCAAGGGCTGAGATGCCTGCAGGGGTCCAGGGAAAGACAGCAGCATCCAGTGTCAGCACTGGGAGAACATTCGAGAAAGTAATCACAGCAGCCACTGGTCACCGAGGACCGGTCAGGAGCAGGAACTCCACGAGTCAGACATTGTTTCTCCATTTCGGGAAACTGAGGCTCAGGGGGGACTTGCCCACAGTCCCATAGTCCACAGCTGGCCAAGCCAGGGCTCACATCTGGGCCGGCTGATTCCAAAGCCTCTGATCTTAACTGTGATGCCAGGGACAAAATGCCGGCTGTCACTGGGACAGGCCCCTGGTAGCCCCCTCCCCGTCCAAGCTCCATGAGCGCCACCCGGCAGACACACTACCCAGCTACCTGCCCAGACTGCAATGCCCAGCAGCTCTCCCTGCCCCCTGAGAAGCAGGGAAGTGGTAGGTCCAGCTGTGGGTAATCACTCATTCATTCCTCCGGCCAGCCAGTCATGTGCTCAGTCAACAGCAAACATTTATTGAGCACATGCTAGGATGGGCGAGGCGCTGGGGATTGCTGGGTAAACCATCAGACGCCACCCCCGCCCTCATGCGGCTTGCAGGCCGCACAGACAGACATAAAGGGACTGTCAGAATGCCAGGAGTTATGGGGCCCCCAGCAGGTCCCCTGGGAGGAGGGCATCTGAGGGCTGAGGCCACTCCGGGATGACGTGAGTCACTGCATCAGGAGCAGATGGTCCACGGACACGAGACCTGAAATATTACTTACTGCGGCAGGGGTGGTGGGCACTCAGCTCCCGTGCAGGCTGGGTTGGCACAGCTGTGTTACTGATTGATAGGCCTTTCAGGAAACAAAGACCACGAGAGAATTCAACACGCTCCTGGCTCTGGGCCAGGCCAGCCTCATCTCCTCTGCTTTGTCAAGTGTGTCTTTTTGTCTGCCTTCATTACTTGCTGGGCGCCTCTGTTTTAACTACTAGGAGGGAGCGAGTGTATATTTGTGTGTCTGTGTGTGTGTGTGTGTGTGCACGCGCACACACCCAGCCTCCCTGAGCACTGCTCTTCTGGGGGCAGGAGGCAACAAGGGGACCAGCTACAGGTCCCCACTTATCCCTTCCCAGAACCCCTTGACTTTGAAGCCAGCGCCTGGAATTTTTGTCCTGTGTTTGCTTTTCCCAAAGCCAAGTCCAGAGGCAGCCGAGGGCCGTCTCACGGTCACACAGTGGGCTGAAGGCAAAGCTGGCAGTGAGGCCAGCTCCCTACCGTCCGCAGCACGGACGGCACTGAGCTGCAGGCGAGGTTCCGGGGCCTCGAGCTGCTGCCCCCGCCTGGAGCTGCCCATCTTCTATGCCCGCCCCGCCACCTCACCTGGGGAATTCCTCTTGGTGACACCAAGGAAGGCCTTCAGGGAAGCAACAGAGAATTTCTTGAAAAGGGAACCGAGTTTAAGAGCTCTGGAGACCAACAGCAGCCAGGAGCACCCCAGGGCCTGAGGAGGGGGCTTGGGGGGTCACGCAGGTTCAGGGCAGGCAGCCTAATAGCCCCCCAAATAAGCTGCTGAGTCAGAGCCTGGGGAGCCGCCACCCCTACATGCAGTGGGTTCGAGTTCCTTTCAGGTAGGAGGCCCTTCCATACCTGGGAAAACCCCTCACCCTGGTTTCTGCGGCCGCCTCCTTAGGTCCCCCCAACCCCCAGTGTCAAGCTGAGGTCATGGGCACCAAGGCCCCAAGTTCTAAACAGGATTTCTTCCCAAGCCCTCAGTCACTCAACTGCAGACGACATTGAGTGTCCCCAGTGTGGGAGGGGGACACCGAGGCTAAGGGGAGGGTTTCTTCTAAGGCTGGCTCACTCGGGGCGCCACGCTGACTCTCCCAGCCCAGCCCCGGGCTCCGCGCTGCCCTCCCAAGGCCCTGCAGTGGGACTGCTGTGGTCCCGGCTCCAAGGCCCAGGCCCGATCCATCTTCCCAGCCAGAGACTCACTGCGACGACAGGACAAGGCTGGGCGGCCACAGCATTGGCCTCTGATCTCCCCTGGCCGAGTGTACGTCAGGAGGACGATGAAGAATGAACGCCTGGCAAGGAGTGGGTCACTGCCGCCCGGAGGCCCTGCTGAATTGCAGTTCAGACCTCAGCTGCCTGGGGCCGCAGATCAACAGGGCGGCCATTAATCTCTCCAGCAGGGATGAGTGGGAGGAGGGCCTGGGGGAAGGCTCAGCACTCCCCTCTGCCCTGGGCCCCTCTTCAGCTCAGCGCGCCCACTCCCTTGGGTGAGATAGGACCAGTGGGGTTGCTGCGGGCGGCGGTTGGGGGTGGGGGGTCTTGGGGCCGCCCTCTCCTAACCCACCTCTCTCTGGGTCCTGCTCATGACGTTGATGCTCATGACGTTGATTAACTCAAACTATGTGGGTGAAGGTCTCATGGTCACCCTAAGGTAAGGAAGATGTGCAGATCACAGAGGGTCTCTCCCTTCCAGGAGGAGTGAGGAGGGCTCGAGATCACACAGCCAAGAATTATCCCAGAGCAAGGGCAGGTGATACACCTGAGGGGTGTGCAGACGGAATGAGAAGAGCTCAGGGCTTTCCTGGGAAACCAGAGCCCCTGGCAGACCGGGAGGCCCCTCCTCCCAGCAAAGGTTCCACCAGCCCTTAGACTGAGTTGAAAGCCTGTTTGAAAGGGATTTGGAGTAAGACACATGCTCCATCTGGTGGTGACAAAGGAAATTGCATCCCCTCAGACTAAGGCTGCTATTGTTGCTGTTGTGTGATTAAAAGTTAATTCATTCAATCACTTCCCAGCCTTGGTTGTTATTTGTGACAATCTGTGTACGAATTGTGGAAAATCCCAAAGTGAAGTGAAAGTTCAGTAGCTCCCAGTCAACGTGACCTTAATGGAGGGGGAAGGGAAAGTGTTGATGAGGGCTCTGAATGTCACCTGGATCTGTGGTTTCCGCACTGGCTGCTCTCCTGGGAGCTGGTTAAGCATCACCTGGCATGGGCCCATCCCAAGGTTAATATTTGATAGTTCTGGAGGGGATGCTGGGTAGCTAGTGCTTTGAACAGCACCCCAGGTTCTGCAGGGCGACAGTCTGGAAGACTGGCAGACAGAGGGCTTGCAGCAGGGGCAGAGGCGGAAGTGACTCACTCAGGACCATTTCCCTCCAAAGCAGCTGGAATTGCCCTCTGGGTTGGCAGCTCAGGGCCTGTGTATGGAACCTTCTAGAAATGTGGCTCCTCTCCAAGGCGCTTACTTCTCCCCAGGCAGGCCGCAGGCCTGGAATACCCCTCTTCTCGTTCACCTTGCTGCTACATCCAAGAAGCTTCAGGAGACCCCTCCTCCCAAAAGCCCCGCTGGCTGGACCTGCCCCATTCCCGTTCATTTCTCCCACTGTCGTGGATGGCTCCAGTGTCTTGTGTATGGAAATACTGAATTCTATTTAAGGGTTTGGCCTCTCAGGATTTATTTGTCATGGGTGAGCCCACATTCGGAGCAGGGTGTCACAAAGACCTTAGCTCTGAGTTGTAAGAATCAGGCTTTCCCCTCTGTGTCTCCCTGGAGCTTCTCCTCCCAACCCACGGGGTCAGTGAGAAGGACTCTGAAATTGGGGGGCCAGAGACCTGGGTTGTAGCTTGGCTCCGACACAGGCTGGCAGGGTCACCTGGACAAGTCGCTGCCTTTCTCGGGACCTCAGTTTCCCTTGCTGAAAATTGAGGATTGTTTGTTTTACTCTTTAGGGGCCTTTGGTGCTCAAGCATTCTGCGAGTCTGTGAAGGCTGGTGGTCCAGGCAGCAGTGGATTATGACAAAGAGCTCAGTTCTCAAGCAGAATGCTGCCTACCCTGCCTCTGGTCCCCAAACACGCCCTCCCTGTTCGCTTTAAACTCTGCTCACTTGCTGCTGTCTTGGGTTCCCAGGCCAGTCCCGCCTCCTTCCCTGGCTGCTCCAGGACCCAGATGAGTAAACTGGACACTAGGTAGTGCCATGATCCCACCGTCCCATCCAGCCTCTCGCAGAGGCCTCTGCCGGGAAGGGAGAGAGAGGGAAGAGGGGCTCCTTCCAGGGCACAGAAACTGCCCGAGGGGAGCAGCGTGCTGGGCTGCCAGGGGGCCCCAGGCAACAGGAAGTCAGGCGCTGGTGGCAGGGCCGGCCTGACACCATCCTGGGTTGAAGCTGTCCTGGGTGAGTGCCTGCCAGAGCGGACAGGGGGCTGGAGGAAACGGTTAACAAGGGGCCCACCCTCACCGTCCACTTTCTGGCCCCTGGCCCTGGGGTTAACCAAGTCAGCACCCAAATAGATGGATGAGGTTAGGTCCAGCTGAGGCCCCCTGGCGCCACGAGTGGAAAAGGGGTGGCCGGAGCTTAGCACCAGGGTCAGGAAGGGGATAGGAAGAGAGCGTGTGCTGAGGCCCCCGCCTGGACCCCTAGACCCACCCACCCTGGCACGTTGGTGCACCTGGGGAAATGGCAGAGCACATAATATGGCCACAAACAGCTACAACGCTGGCAGCCCAGGGCATGGCTGCAGCGTCTCCCACTGGAGAGCTCCAGCAGCCCCACCCAGGGCCTGGGCCTATGATCAGGCAGCTCCAACAGACCCAGCGGCTTAGAACCTGTGACCTTGACCTTCCCATCTTTCTCTTTGCCTGGCATTTGGAAGGCAGCCTGAGCCCTCTGTCTCTGGGGTCCTTGGCATCACTAGGAAAGTCCTAGAGGGGATGGTACTGAACTTCTTGCTTAAGTAGGCATGGGCACCTGAGCGAATGATTGAAAAACAAGGGACCGGGCTGTATGGACTCCGACCTGGAGGAGCGGATGGTGGCAGTTACAGGAGAGAAGGAGGGAGGGAGGCAGGCCAGGGAAGGAGCCGTCTCTGAGGCTGGTTTTATTATCAGCACGGGGTGGGAGGAGGCGATGCCCACCCAGGGGTCATGCGGAGCCCGGGGCTTCCTTCAGCCCGAGGGCCTGGCGGTCCCGGGTACAAAGACCTATAGCTCAGGGAGCGCTTCCCAAGCGGCCCCGGTGCAATGGTGGACATGACTGGCTCTGCAAAGACAAAGACAGGATTGGGGCTGTGAGGGGGCAGAGGTCGGGACTCTCATTTCGTTCCTTATTCATCTTACCTCTCCCTGGCATGTCTCAGCAGCCTCCCTTGGCTACACGTGCCACGCCAGGCACTTGGCCATCGTTTAAAAACATATGAAGGTGACAGACACCTGGCTGATGGATGAAAGACCCTGACGTCCTTCCCAGCTCATCCTCACCTCTTCCTTATTAACCACAGCCATCCCCGGCCACCCCCTTGCCCGCCCCTCGCAAACCTACCTCTCATTACAGCTCATCTTCGTGAACTTGCCTGGGATGGAGGAGAGCAGACAGGTAAGTTGGGGGGGGGCGGCGAGTTCAGGGGTCCCTGAAGTTGTAGACCCTCCTCACAGGCCTCAGTGACCAAACTCCTCGACCTGCTCCTCCCGCCCCCGCCCCCGCCCCGCCCACTCCATCAGTCACCCAGGCAGGCACGCACCGGTGCTTCTTCCTGCCCCCGCAGCGGAATCGTCTGCCTTAAAGAGAGACAGGAAGTTAGTTTTCCAAGGAGACCCTCTCTGCCCTGGAGGACTCGGCTCTGTATTCCCTCCTCCCTCCCACCTGCCTGTACCGCTTGGTGTCTGCCTTGGAGGCCACAGTTGACTGTCTCTCTCTCTATATAGGGCTGCACCATAAGCAATCAGAAGCCCAAGCCAGTCGATTGGTCAGTCAACAAACACTCGCTGCAGTGGCTCCGTGGGGAGCGCCCTGAGCGTGGGGCTGAGCCTGGGCCATTGTGGCGCCCGCTGCGTGGCGCTGGGCCTGCAGACGCTGCTCAGTAAAAGCTCTTGGAGAAGAATGGCAGGAAGTCCAGAGCCAAGACCCCTGCTCCTGCCCATCTGCCTTCCACCTCCTACGTGCTCAACACCGCCACCAGGGAGCCTCCAGGGGAATCGGGGAGACTGGCCACGTCTGCAAAGCGCAGCCGTCAGGAGGGGGGGCACCACCCATGGATGTGTTAGGATCCCAGGACACAGGTGTATCTGCTACATTCTCTCTCTTCTTTTCATTGGTGTGTTTCCGTGTATGTTTCTTCTGGTTGCACCTGAACAGGGCTCCTGCTGTGTGCCTGCCGGGGCTGGGGCTGGAGCCAGGACCCTTTTCTCCCCTAGGACGCCCCATGCCTACGCTGGAGCGTTCTGAGTGCTTCCTTGGCTGCTGTGTCTTTGGCTGCCAGCCCTAACCTTCTGAGGCAATTTAACAGATGAGCAAACTGAGGCCCAGAGAGTAGGGGTGCCGAAGGCCTCTGGCTGCCAGGCACGGTTGCCTCCCGGCAGCAGGCAGGGGGTTGCGGGGGGGGGGGTTGCAGCTGAACCCGCTCCGCTTCCGATTCAGCTACGGAACCTCAGGCAGCTTGCTGCCCCTATCAGGGTGGGTCTGGTTTTTCATCTGCAAAATGGTGACATTGGTGGCCATCCCTCAGTGTTGCCAAAAGGATTAAATGGGCCGAGATGTAGCTCAAGCCAAGGAAGCGTCCAGATCTGGGGGAGGGGGTGTCCAGTGGAGGCTGGTTCCCTCCCTTCGCCTGGCTCCACGTGCACTGGAGCTTCCCTGGGCCACTGGAAGCCAGCTCTCCCATCTCCACAGCCTTCCCCCCAGCATCCACGGGAGGGCTCCCTGGAGGAAGAAGGAACCTCCTGGGTGGTCTGAGGACCAAGCAATGGGGCATCCAAGACTCCTCTTTCCATCAAGGTGGCCATCCATTTCCACATCCTGCGTGGGGGACGGGAGGGGGTCCGAGAAACTCACTTCCCCCTTCCTGGATCTGGGAAGGGGGCGAGAGGGCTCTCCCCCCTCCACCCCGCACCTGGGAAGCCAGTGCGCTCAGTGATGTGTCCCCAACAGCGCCCCACTTCCCACACGAAGGCCCCACTTACTGAGGATGATGATAAGCCCCACGACGAAGGCCAGGGCAGCGAAGATCAGGCCCCCGTTGCGGACAGTCTCATAGTCTGAGGGAGGAGAGGGCAAGGAAGTGGGATGAGTGATCCCAGACCCCTCCCTGCAGCCAACCTGGCAGCAGCCCTACAGTAACTGGCGAAGGTGGGGGACACATAACACAGAGCCAGGAACCGGGGTTACATGGGTGGGGGGGCTCAGGAAGGGTGCGGAGGAGGGGCCCACCAGGCTCACCATAGGAGAATGGGTCCACGTCCTCCTTGGGGCTGCCACCTGAGGAGAGAGCCAGAAGTGGGTCAAGGGTGAGTCACCGACGGCGGTGTGTTTCAGCCACAGAAACTGTGGAACTCCCATCCTTCCCATCCCAGCACCCCTAGGGGTCCAAGGGGGCCAGGTGAGGCTGGTGGAGAGACACCCACGAGTGGGGGCTGGTGAGTCCCCACTGCCCTAGGCAGCTCCCAACCATCGGCTTGGGACCAGATACTGTGCCTCCCAAGCAGGGACCCACGATGCCTGTGGAGGCCCCTGGCACCTCTGGGAGGGGCTGGTTCCTTCCTCTCCTTGCTTCATACAAAGGTAGGAAAAGACCAACAGAGGCATCTCCCATAAGACTCACCAGCAACCTCTCTCCATATAACTAATGAACTACAAGGTACTTAGCAAATATTTGTGAAGTGAACGGATGAATAAATAAATAAATAGAACCTTAACATTCACTGAACAGAAGGAGGAAACTGAGGCCCAGTTTGAAGACTCTAAAGTCCCAATAAAAGTTGGAGGCAGACCTGAGTCTTGGACCCATGTTTCTAGATTCTTCTCTCCTACATTGCTATCCTCAGGGGGAAGCAAATTTATTTCAGAAGCATTAATATATTGTGCTTACCATGTGCCAGGCTGCGGCTAACAAAGCAGTAGTTCATTTAACCACTGTAACAACCCTATGAGGCATTAATATGCTTCCAATATAGTCCATGAGAAGACGGAGGCACAGAGGGGCAAAGCAACTCACCCACAGTCACACAGCTAGAAAAGGGTCGAGCTGGGAATGAACCCAGGCAATTGGTTGTTAAGAATCTAGGTGCTTAACCCCTTTGCTGGGCTGCCTGTCACATGGTCAGGAGGAAGGAGACATTTCAAGGCCAGGTGGTTCGGTCCAGTCTCCAGCCCCGAGCAGTATCATGGCTCTGCTTCCGGCCCTGTAAACTGAGCACACTCACTGTTGGGCAGCTGGAGGGCACCTGGCCAGAGCTTTTCTGCCACGGCTAGGGGTGGCCCCTTTTCTCTGCCCTACTTGAGCCCCTTCTTGGCACTAGGGCAGCAGTGCCCAAGGTCAAAGGAACGCACCAGTCGGCACCTCCCAGGCTGTGCTGAACTGTGCCTGGGCCGTGGGGCCTGGTGAGCCCAGCTGTCCTGGCGGTACACCCGCCCTAGGCCAGGAGAGAACAGGCTAGAGGGGGTCTGCTCCTGGGCCTGTAGGGCCTGAGGCCAAGGGAGCCTATGGGGGGGCCCAGGCACCCGTCACCATGCAGAAGACCTCCGAAGTTGTCTCCCCAGATTCGGTTCAGGTCTTGTTCAAGGTCACATGGGGCATTCGTGTCAGAGCCATGAGCAAACTCACAGCTTCCCTCACCCTACCAGGAACCCGTCTCCTCCCTGACCACCACGTCTTGAGCCACTGGATGAGCCAGCCCTCACCCAAAGCCCTCGTCTTTTCTAGATCTGGCTCTAAGACCACCACAGACGACAGAAGGCCTACTGGATTCCAGGCCTGATCACCCTCGTTCGCAGGATGACTTCTGGGCGCGTGTCCTGAACTTGGGGACTCTCACCCCAAAGCCAGCCTGAAAAGGCTGAGCAGAGGGGCCCACTCCTGCCCCAGCCAGCCTGACCCCCATCTGCCTGCTGCTCTGAGCTTAGAGAGTCCCAAAGATACATGGAACCAGGACGGATGCATGCCAGAAAGTCAGGATAGAAGCTCACCACTCCCCACCCCCCAGCAGCTCCTACTGGGCGCCCAAGGTTCCGCCATTCAAGCTAGATTTCTTTGGAGTTAAGGCAGGATTCTCTTTTAAAAGCATATTTTCTTAGCGGGAAGGCTGGCACGGGATGTGGCAGAGGTGGTGGGTACACTTGGAAGGCAGGGGTGCCAGGAGACGGAAGAGTGGGGTCCTGCTCACCCTCCAAAGATGGTCCGAGGCACCTAATGTTTCACACGCGCACACACACTCACCATCATCTGTTGACAATCCTGCCATGTCCCCCCGCAGACGGGCACGTCCCACTGCCCTCTTCCCGCGGCCTCTGCTTCGGGGAGAGTGCCTGGCTGTGGGGTGGCCAGGGATGGGGGGGGCATTAAACATTAACAGTGCCGGGTAATATTTACCCTGGTCACAAGAAAGGCCCTGGTGTGGGTAGCGGGTCTCCTGCTGAGGCATGAGGAGGTGCAGGGGCAGCAGGGGTAGGGAGGAGTTGGCCGGCTTTCCAAACCCTCCCCAAGGAAATTTCCAGAGAGAAGTGCTGGGGACAGATCAGCCGTGGTGTCCTTCCCCCAGCCCGAGAGGTCACGGCTGCGGCTGTGACAATGGGGAAGTGGGAGTTTCGAAATATATTCCGTGTATACTACAGCCTGGGGGGCAAGGTCGGGGGTCCCATGGAGACCCCTGACCCTAGCAGCTGCCCACCTCACCCACCGCTATGGAGATCGCTGTTTCGGCTGATGTGTCTTGTCTGGCACTCAAGGCTCCTCTGCGGTGGTCCCAGGGTACCCGGCCCCTCCCGCCTCACAGCCCACCTGAGCCCCCCATGCACGTTCACACCTCCAGGCCTTCGCTGCCTGGGAGCGCCCTTTCCTCTGTTATCTTCTTCATCCATCCAGGCTGCATCTAACAGCTCACACCTCAGTCAGTGTCATCCCTAACGAACCCCTCGTCTCCTGCAGCCTCTGGCACTCTCCTTCTCCAGCCGTGAAGCACAGCTTCCGTGCCAGTTTCCCACTGTTACACGGTAGGCTCCCTCGGGAGGGACCAAGCCCTGCCACAGGGAGAGCGCCTTGTTTTCATGATTTGCAAAACACGTTCCTATTAGTTCCTTGCACTTTGTGTTATTTCCCCATTTTACAGATGAGTCATCTGAGGCACAGAGAGGGTAGGGCCCTGGCTCAAGGGCACACAGCGGTGAGAGGCAAGGTGGAGACTGAGAGCCACACCCTCAGCTTTAGGAATCAGGAAATTCCCCACACTTCCAAGGCCTCCTCCCCGCCTCTACTGTGGCCCCACTCACCTTGGGGACCGCAGCGCTGGGTAGCTCACATTCCTAGCTGAGTTCTAATCGATCGAATTGGCTTCCAGTAGAGGCTGATGCTCAGTTATAGCCAAAGGGCCAAGGTCAGCAGTCAGTGCTCATCAGGGGTGGGTTAGTCCTTCAAAAGGACTCCATCTATTAATCTTCCTGGAGCAGTGGCCATGGGATCAAGGTTTGAGTTCACTTCCTGGCCCCTGCACTTGCTCAGTATATGGCCTCTGTCAAGTTACTTAACCTCTGTGTGCCTCAGTCTCCTCATCTGTAGAATGGGTTGTGATGAGGAGAAAGTGAGATAATGCAGTAAAGGGTGTGGCAGGGGGCCTGGTACACAGTAAGTGTCATTATTGTTACTGTCATACAGTAACAAAAGCCAACCAGCTTCCAGCAGAATGAACATGAGGGTGAGATGGAAAGAGGAAATGTCACAGCCTGCAGACCAGGAGCCGAGACACCCATTCAGCTCTTCTGCTTTCAGGGCCAAGTGATGAATATTCATCAAAATACAACAGAGCTAACCTTTGGTAGGGGCTGAGCGTGTGTCAAGTTCTTGCATGCATTGTCCTGCCGAATGCACGTTTGCTCCATTCCACAGATAAAGAAACTGAGCTGGTCATTGACTCCACAATGACCCTGAAGGTGGCCAGGGCAGCGCCATGATCCCCACTGGGCAGCCCAGGAAGACTGAGGGCAGGGAGGTTGAGGGATTTGCCTGAAACACCCAGTCAGGGACAAAACCAGAGCTAGAAAGCCCCCACGGCTGTACTCCCAAAACTCCTGGGGCCCTCCACACAGACACTGGTACCTCCTTACTATACATTATCTTGGTATCTCAGTACATTTTGTCTATCTTTGTAAGCCACTGTGGATTCTTTCTGGAGTATAAAAATAGGTAGAAAGTTGATAGATAGATAGATAGATGAATGACTATAATAGATGATAGATGATGATAATGATGAAGATGATAGATGGATAGATAGGTAGATAGATAGGAGATGATAGAAGACAAGGGAAATAAATCAGTAGCTGCGTTTTTAACTCTATATGCGAGGTACTGTTCTGAACACTTTACAAAAATTAACTCATTTAATCATCACAGCAACTCTATGAGGCAAGGAAGGCATTACTATCATCCCCATTTTATAGATGAAGAAACTGAGGTACAGAGAAGTAAAATAACTTGCCAGAGGTCAGGCAGCTACAAAGTGGGGGAACCAAGCTCTGAACCCAGCAGTCTGGCTTCAGAGTTCCTGCAGGTGGACAGACAGATGGACACACAGACAGAAAGGGGGCTGTTGCACAAGTTGCCTTCCCAGCTCTTGCAGCTCAGAGATGCTGGGAGCAGAGATGACGGCACGCCCAGGACCCATACCGAGATGCCCTTGTCTAGAAATCCCGCCTCTCCTTGTTTCTGCTTTTCCTGTACTCCTGGGGAGCTGGGGGTGCACTTGAAAGTGATGGGGTGGACACCTGTGTCAGAGTCTGAGAAAGTGGGGGGATGGGGTTCAGGGGACTCACCCAGGTACCACCTGTCCATGGCAGGAGCTGCTGGCTGTGTCCTCAGTGGAAGAGAAAGTTATGAGGTGCTAGTGACCCAGGGCCTGGATGGGAAGAGTGGCCCTCCCTCCCTCCACACCCCAGCCGAGCCCACGGGCAGGAAGAGACAAAGGCAGGGAGGAGGGACTGGCAAGGGAGCCCTCATCTCATGCCGCCTGCTGCCGGGGCCAGGCTGGGCCAGGATCCACGCGAGAGTGGGGGAGATTCTCTGACCTCCAAGGTGACCTGAGGAAGGGGGAAGCTGTGAGCCACAGCAAACAGTGGGAGCGGGACGGCAGAGCACTGGGGAGAGATGCCACAGCCAGCAGCCTCCGTGCAGCCCAAGGTGCCTGCAAAGGTCACCAGGAGCCAGGAGGGCACTGGCCGGGGCCACAGCCCGTGGAATCAGAGCCCTTGCTCTCCACCTGCCCCTGAGGCAGCTGAGGGAGACACTCAGGGGTCCCCCCGGGCCTTTACTCAGCGACACCTCACTCCTCCAGCCCAGTCAGGCCTTGGCCCTGATGATCCTGCCTTGAGGGCTTGTTCTCCAGCTAGGAATCCCCTGGGACTGGGCAGAACTGCAGCAGGTCCTTGGAAGCTGCCCTGGGTGAGAAGGGAATGTGTCCAGGCCATGGCCCAGGGCACCAGCTGCAGCTTCCTGTGTCACCCCGGGAGCTGGGCAGAGATGGGGAGCCGCTGGGGCTGGGAGAGGGAGCCGGTGTGTGACCCACCCTTCCTCAGCTGGGAACCCCCACTTAGCCCCCAGTGACTTACCTGAGGCTATGATGTCAGATCCGCCCAGCGGCCCAGCAGGAGATACCAGCAGCTCAGCGAGGCCTCTGAGGGTTGCTGGTTGGTGCCGCAGCGCGGGGAGGATGGAAGACAGCACTTCCAGTGGGAAGGCAGGTGTGCAGGGCCGGCCTCCCAGCTGGAGCCAGGAGCCAACCGTGGGACCAGGAAGGCAGAGCAGCCCCTACCCTGGCTCAGACAAGACCCTGTTCCCTGGCCGCCGAGGCCTCTGACCAAGGGGGAAGCGGGGCGGCGGGGGGATGAACTGGGAGATTGGGATTGACACATATACACTATTAATACTATGTATAAAGCAGACAGCCAATGAGGACCTACTGTACAGCACAGGGAACTCTGCTCAGTGCTCCGTGGTGACCTAAATGGGAAGGAAATCCAAAAAAGAGGGGATATAGGTATACGTATAGCTGATGCACTTTGCTGTCCAGGAGAAACTAACACAATATTGTAAAGCAACTATACTCCAATAAAAAAAATAAAAAATAAGTGGCCACAGAGAAAGAAAAAAAAATAAGCAGTCTGTGTGGCTCACTCGGGACCACAGGACCGTCCTCAGGTCCCTTCCTTGTGGGTCGCCCTGCTCGGCCATCCCAACACAGACACTGAAAAGCAGGGTCTGGGAGGTGCTGTTCTGGCCCCAGACACTGACCCTTGGCTCTGGTCAGATGACACCCGCCACTCTGTCCCTCCTTAGCAAAGCTTCCTGCCCTGAGAGGGTGACTCATGACACCCCCTCAGAGCTGCCCGGGCTGGAAAACACTCTGGAAATAGAGACAGGCAGGCCTGGAGGGGGTTGTCTGACTGGGCTGAGATCTGTCCTGGGGGGCTACCCCCCCCAGCAGGCAGCCCTGCCTCCAGGCTCCTCATCCCTTCCCCACGAGGCAGGGACCCACCTGCCCAGGGACCCAGCTTCTCACAAGACCAGACCTAGTCACATGTTCCCAAGTGGAAACCTGCATGCTCACGGCCCAGAGCGCCAAGCAGACATTCCCCAGGTTGGGCACTTGGAGAAGTTCCTAAATCTTGGGGCTAGATGGGCCTTTAGTCCCAGTCTAGTTACCCGTCCAAACATGTCAGTGGTCCCAAGAGTGGAGACCTCAGCCAGAAATACCCCCATCACACACACACACACACACACACACACACACACACACACACTCCCAGACACGAACACTGTGAAGAAAGACATCTCCATCCCAAATGGAGACCCTGCATCATAGACTAACCAGAAAGGGCCTCCAAGGTCATCCCACCCAACGCCCTCACTTCACTAAGGGTTCCCTCTCCTGCTTACACTCTGAGGGCTCAGAGTGTAAGCCAAAGCCCTTTCTGTGTCCTAGAAGCCCGTCTTTATCCGGCTTCTAGATACAGGGCTGACCTCTCTGACCTTGTCTCCAATGACTTCCCTGCCCCTTCTCTCCACTCCAGCCATACTGGTCCCCTTTACGGTCCTCTAATCCTCCAGACACGCTCCTGCCTCAGGACCTTCACACAGCTATTCCCTCTTCCTGAAGACTCTTCCTCCAGAGGACTTCCTGGCTGAATTTGCTCAGGTCATTCTTCAAAGACTGACTCCAAAGACCCTTCCTTGCATCCCCGCCTAGTATTTACATGCCCACTCTGCAACATTTCAAATTCGGGTTCTTTTTTTGTAGCACTTACTATATCTGATTAAGTACATATTTTCCTTATCTTCTTTCTCATTTCTCTCCTAACTAAAACTTAAGCTCCAGGAGAGCAAGGAGTTTTGTTGGTTCTGTTCATTCCTAGATCCCCAGTGCCTAGAACAGGGCCTGGCACTTAGCGGATCCCTAGTTTTGTTAAATGAATGGATTAGTTCCAGAGGTGAAATAATTTTGCCAGCTGCACAGGCAGACCCACAACTTGCCTAACGCAGCCTCTTCCCATGAAATCACCTGTAATAAGTAGCAAGAACTAGTTTGTCCCCACGGAGAGACAGCACACCCCCACCCCCAGCAGACAGCTTCCCCAGAGTCCTTCCTGGGGAGTTCCCCGGCCCCGGCCCCCTGCTTCCCTCCAGCGCTTCACCTGGAGCCCTGCAGCAATTTTCATAAAAGTGTTCGTTTGTCCGTTCAGGGGAAGCCAGATGTTAAGAGTCAAGGAGGTCCTGCCCCTCTCACCTCACCCACAACCAAGTCCTTCCTTGTCCTGACTGAGGTCATCAGCCTGGCTGACACTGGGCACAGGGACCCCCCCCCCCGCCACCGCCAGAGACCCTACAGCCTTCCAGGGAGGCCCTGACTCCTTCAACCTGGATCATGGCCACGATCCCCCGGAGAGAAGCCCAGGGAAGCCTCCCCCCACGCATCTCTGCGAGCAGCACAGGGGTCCCTTGCAGACAGATGCACCCACGCTTAAATCCTCTTGCATCCCGACTCCTTACTACGGATTGCGTGATGCTGCGGAAGGTTTTTACCTCTCCGAGTCCTCTTCTCCCATCTGTAAAATGGGATGATAGCACCTACCTTGCAGGGCTGTCGCAGGAATAGATGTGATGTAGGTAGAAGGCCTGGCAAGAGGGTCCTGATAAATGCCAGCTTCACTACCCTCACCCTGAGCTGGCCCTCCAGTTCCTTGTGGACACTTGCGGTAACCCCCTCCCTGGGCTCAGTCGCCAGTGGGGTGATCTTTAAAGCAGGCTCTTGGGGCACCTTTCTGTCCCAGACCCTCAGCATGATCTCTGCCAGCCAACCACCCATCCGGCATCCCCAGCCTTCCCTTCTTCCCCCGAAACCCCATGCAAAACGGCTGTTCCCTGCTGGCATCTGGCCCTACCTCTTGTTCTTCCAGTCTTTTCTGGGATATGGGGGCAACTGGGGTGGGAGCACCACTCTTCCATCCTGGAAAGACCACAAGGCAAAGACCCCCAAGCCCTCCTCCTTTGTCTGTTGTGCCAGGCTAGAGCCAAAGAGGGGCACACTCTGCTGTTTTCCCCAAGACCCAGAAATCAAGGAGCAATTTGGGAGGTACGGAGAGGCAGTCCCAACTCCCAGACCCCTCCTTCAGTGCTGCCTGTCCAGAGGGACAGTGTCCTCAGTTGCCTGTCTTCCTGTCTTCCCCCTCTCCTGTCTTCCCCCAGCAGGCCTCCTTTGTCCCCGGATTCCTCAGCCTTGGGCGACCGTCTGGGGTGGTCATGGTTGGGCTCGTGGGGTAGGGAGTTAACGGACTGGGACATCAGCTGAGCTTTGTCTCCCTGGTGCTCAAGAACCAGCAGTGAGGCGAGGGCCCTCATCCCCAGTCTCCTCGAGACGGGATCCTCCAGATTCACCTGCCCTGGGTGTGGGGGCTGCAAGGCAGAGGGCACAGTCTTGGACTCCAGGCCCCCAGCCAATCCTCCTGGTGCTGGCTCACAGCTGGAGAGAAGCCAGAAGCCCCTAGAAAGCCCCGATTCCCGGCTCAGGTCCGTCTTCAGCTCCATGGCACGTGTGGTCACTCGGCAGGGAAGGTGGTGCCTCTCAGGCCCCATCTGTGTTGCCCAGATGTCCCGAACCCCAAGGAACGCTGGCTCCTGTCTCCTGCTGTGGCTGTGAATGCCAGGGTCCCTGGGGTCTTATAAGGCAGGGCTGGGAGGGGGTGGGCCCTGGAGGGTCCATTCCTTAATTGTTGGCTTCAAGATGGCGCAAGCCATGGGGCACACAGGTCCTGGGAGCTGCCAAAGGGCAATGTACTCAGAGTCAAGGTCGCCCAGGTCTTTCTGCTCCCTGAGCAGGCAGGAGATGGGGACGTCCCCTTCTGCGTCTACAGCTGGTGACAAGGGCAAAGCCGTTTGACCCACCTCTCCCACAGTGAATACCCTGGAGAGAAATGCATTCTTGACTTTTTTAAGTCACGTCTGGGTTTGAACTAGAGCGGAGGCTGTTTCTCTCCAGCTGCAGCCCTTCTCCTTCCAGTAACCACATCCCTCCCTACCTCTGAAAGGCAGGTCCCAACTCACTACTTCCAGGAAGACCTCCAGGATCAAGCCTGCCCCTTGCCGCTCCCACCCTTCCTCCATGACCTTCTGGATGCCACTGACATGGCCCAAACGGCTCACACCTGGCTTTGTAATCATCTTCAGCATTTATTTCACAAGACTACCAAGTCTATTCTGGCTTTTTCGAGGACACAGATCATGGGGTCTGTTAAATGTCTGTCTTCACTGAGTCTGGTGCCCATCTCAGATCACTTGGTAACAATTCCATCCATTTTATGGTTCTTGATTGTTCCAAAGAACTCTTGCCTGTTTGATCTGCTTCGTTCCGTCCAACGACTTAGTCAAGCAAGTTTTGAGATACCCATCCTACAGAAGAGGAATCTCCCATGGTATGTGGACAAGTCAAAACTTGAACCCCAGTCTAAAAGACAGAAGGGGAACCCTGCTATCAAAGAAAGAGCACATAAGGAACTGGCTGGTAATGTAAATATTAATAACGTGGACAAAAAAATGTTGCCTCCATATTTTAGTAAACAATGAATGTCGCCCACCATCAAACCATCGGCCACTGCTGGTGACAGTACACCCTGAGGGGGATATAGGGTGAAGAAAAACAGGATACTGGCCCTAGGCAGTTAAGATAAATATCAAAGGAATGATTTCAATGAGCCCAGATTCATGCATCTTCCCATACATAGAAAGGCACTAAAATCCTTAACTTGGGATGCCTGGTTTTTGTGATTAGCAGTAATCTTTTCATGTTTAGCTGTACATGGTTTTTTTTGTTTGTTTGTTTGTTTTTCAGTAAAGACTCCTATATATCCTGGCTTCTCCCTTACCTCTTTGGAACAGCTCCGCAGAGCTATCTGAGAGGCTGTCTTCCACACCATAGTCCTCAGTAGTACCCCCGAATAACACATAATTCTCAACTTTTAGGTTGTGTGTTATTGTCGACAATAACATAATATCTACACGTAAAATTTTCAGTGTTTTTATGTCCATCGTGTCACTCTGACCCTGTGAGGTAACAGGAAAGATACTGATAGGCCCACTGGACAGTTGAGGAAACCAAGGCTCCCAGGTGTACACAGGAGCCCAGCTTACCCCATGGCTAGGAAGGACTTCATTTTGCAGAGAAGGAAACTGACAAAGACGCTGGGGTCCGCCCCGGATCACACAGCTAGAGGGAACACAAGGAAATGTCCTGAGCCTCTTTCTGTTCCACCAGGCCACCCCCAAGCCTGGCTGGGAGGCAGGAACCCACTCCTCTGGATGATACAGGGGGCCCACCCCCTGGCAGCCCCTAACACCCCAAGTCCTTCAGGATACCCGATCACGCCATCACCTGCTCTGCGATCCCCGCCTTGGAAAGTGCCCCACTATTGTGCAACCAGGCACGGGGCTGGGGCTGGGGCTGGCTCCGTAACGTCAGCAGCCGGTTGGCTTGAGCTGGCTGATCCTGGCCCCCTGGAGTTCAACTGTGTCAGCCATGAATCACACTAATGGTGAGAGGTGGCCGCTCCCCCTCTGTGGCCTAGAGACAGGTATTTCCAAGGTTCCTCCCCTGGCTCAGGCAAACACACCTGACCTACCCCCCACCACCTGTCTCACTCTCTCTGGGCCCAGGGTGAGGCAGAACTACCAGGGACAAGGTTGGGGGAACCAGACAGAGCTGGACCACTCTCCCACCCTGGCTCTGCCAGCCCATGATCCTGCGGAGGGCAGCACCCTCCTCCCCACAAGAAGAGAAGGAGCCTGCTGACCTTGAGGTGTGCTTCAGCCTGGCGTCCCCCTCACCCACCCCTCTCTCCCTGCTGCTTGCACTGGGCCTCTGACTCTCTTCCAAGAACAATTTGGCAAGTTCCTATCCACAACCTGCAAAAAAAAAAAGGGATGGGGAGGGCCACAGCCCAGGGGGACCCGGAAGGCAGACTGACCTTTTTTTATGTGGTACTAAGTAGCACCGACAGCTCATGTAAATAGACTTGAAAATCTTTGGAGTGAAATTCATGGGGAGGTGGGGAGCAGCGGGTACAGCCGGGAGGTGAAACGTGCAGGACACCTGAGATCTGAGACCTTTCTGGGAACCGGCACAGCACGACAGCTTTCCTGTTCCACCGAGTTACATCTGCTATATTCAGTCAAATCACAAATATAAGTTGCGTGCCTAGAGGCTGAGTGGACAGACGCGGTCCTGCCTGCATGGGATTCTGGCCCAGAAGGAAGACACACGTTAAGCAGTGACCCATGCCTGGATTCCGGATTCTTCTGCCCTGGCCCTGCAGCGCCAGACCAAAGAGGAAGAAGCAGCTCATCTATTGGTTGGGAGGTAAGGGGGTCATCCGTTCAGGCCCGGACACTCAGGTCATTCTGGGTAGGTTCTCAGAGTCCATCTTGCCTAGGGGATCCTATCTGCTGGTTATTTTCCCTCACCTTGAACACTTCCGGTGACTGGGAGCTCACTCCAGTTCGGGATCACCGTAGCCTGGGGACTAAGCCCTCACTCACGATAGGCCAAGTTTCACCTCCTGCTCACGTCCAGCTGATGGGCCTGGGTCCTCGCCTCTGTGGCACAGGGTCACACTGGCTTGGAGCTGGATGGGCCTGGGCTAGACCCTGGCTTTGACACCAGCAGTGCAAACTCAGGCAGGATCCACCAAGCCTCAGTTTCCTCATCTGTAAAATAGGGATGCCATCGTACAGAGTCGTGAGTTCTGAATGAGTTGGTGCACGAAGACTTCAGCCCAGTGTTTGGCACAGTAAGTGCTTGATAAATGTTAGCTGCATCCATTCATTGGTTATTGTTATTATTTTGATCGCCAGTTTCTTTGACTGTTCTTTACGTGTCTTGTTTCCAGACCACTCACCTCTCACAGGACTCTCCTCAGAGCACAGTTCAGCTAGTTTATGCCCTGAAGGGGCCGCCAGGCACCGGAAGCAGCCTCACCAGCCCAGACGATCCTCTTCCTCTATCTGGATATCAGCCTCCCGAAGAAGGAAGCCAGGCCACGTGTGTACTATAAAGAGCTCTGGAGACAGACAGCCTGGGCTCAACTCCTAGCTCCTCTACCTGCCAGCCGTGTGGCCCTAGACCAGTCACAAGTTTATCAGAGAGAATCTACAACGTGAACATCTAGCTCAGAGATCATGCTGGATTACCAGCAGGAAAAATAGGTAGGTTCTCAGAGTCTGCCAGAGTAGAGGTAACCATTTTCTATCTATGCTAGAGATGAGAACTACCATTCTCTATTGTTAACATAATTATTATGAGAAAAATCAGAACCTCCCCGCTGGACTTCTTTACACTTATTTCTGTAGTTTAATGTTTTCTTTTCAATAACGAATGTGGGAAGGTACCCACCAACTTTTGTGTACCTGGGGCCTCTAAGCATCTCCATCCAGCCTTCCTCTGAACATGCTGCAATTCCCTGGCACACAGTGAGTGTTCCATGATCAGGGGGTCATTGGCTTATTCCCAAGTTTAAGCATGACCAGAGATGTTTTAACCACCATGATCTCTGCGTCGACAATGCCGAGCTTCACCTCAACTATAAGCCTCAGTCTTTTCAAGGACCTGGGGGACCGAGGGCCTAAGCAGTGGAGAAGGAGGACAGGCAACACGGACGTCCCAGGGGTGGCCAGGCGTGAGTGGCTGGACCCCCAAGTCCCTCAGGACCCATGCCTTGTGAGTCTGCAGCTCCAAACAACTCAAAGAATCTAGGCAGACCCTATGAAGACTTTTTTGAGAACGTAAGGTGTTGCAGGCATTCTTAGGTCAGAACAAGACATAGCCCTTGCCCTCTAGGATTTGGGTCACACCATAAAGACACGTAAGACACGCAGAGGTGGGGGCCACACATGGGCGTCCTCCAAGGGAATCAGCTCACAGCTGTATTTGTTTGCCCAACAGTACTTTTTAAAAAGCTGAATTGGAATGTCTTTGGGAGGATGCTCGAGGTGACCCCAGGTCCCTATGCTCCCCATCTATTGTGTCACTACCAGACAGACATTATCCAATAGGCCTCTACAGTTGTGATCCAAGGCATAGAGCATTAAACATGAAGATAAAGGCAGGAACCAGTGTGACTAGAGCATAGAAAGAAGGGACTCATCTACCTTAAGTCCAAGAAGGCTTCACAGAGGAGGGGGTATTTGGGTTTAGAGAAAGATGAAAGGGTAAAAGGGCTTTGATCATAACCCAAGTAACCCGCCCACACCCCTCTTTGTCAGGTCCTTAGGTAGTGGCCCCAGACTTGACCAAAGGGACAGGCGAGAACCTTTCCTTCCAGGCCAGCAAGCCCTCGGTCAAGCCACCGTGATTCCCTTCTCTCTAGGGCATGTGGGAGGCACAGGTCCAGCTATGGGGTGGAGCCTGAACCCACTGACCGGGGGCAGAAGCAGGGGGAGGAAGGGGTGAGGAGGAGGGGTGCAGGTAAAGGAGGGGAGAGGAAGGGGAGGCACGAGGAGAAACAGGGGAGGAGCTAAGTGGTCAAGCAGTGGAGATAAACCCACCCCCAGAAATAAAACACCTCCCAGCTGGCCCTGCAGCTGTCACCTCCTCCCTCTGACCGAGGACACGGTCCCTTTAGCCCTTCAAGCACCACAGACCCTACAAATATTCAAGTTCTTTCACAGAAAGGAAAGCACCTCAGAGCCACTAGGAAACAAGTGGTATTTTATTCCTTTTCGTCGTTGTTGAGGAGAGATCACGACACAGAGAACAGCAGTCCTGGTCACAGCGGCACGGTTTGGTTAGTTTCCACGAGAACACGATGAGCGGGAGGGGCGGGGTCTGATTTTCCACTCTCTTCACCAGCTTCGACCTCGTGCTGTTCCCCCTGCAGCAGGGCTGTGCGGAGCCCTGCCGGGTCCCTAACCCGCAGCACAGCCGCTGCACTTGCCGTTCTGGCCGGCGACAGGCGAGCAGAGGGTGCAGGAGCCCCCGCTGCTGCCTGGCCAGTGGGATGTGGACAGAGAAGCAAAGGACCCCTGCTCTCCCAGCTGCCCCTCCCCAGAGCACCGGCCCCAGCTGAATGCACCCCTTCAGCCATCACCTGACAGAGCCTCAGTCCAGGGACAGGAGTCTGAGTCCAGACGAGCTGGGCTATAGATGGGCATCTTGGGAGCAGGAAAGGCTGGAGAAGGGGGTAGGGTTCCAGAGCCCACGGGGTTATTGCTGAGAAGATATGCAAGGGGCACGTTCCCCAGGGGCGGAGTAAGGTGGGGCAGATGGGCACCAGGGAAGGGGTGTAGCTGCCCCAGGGCAAAGCGGGCTCATCGGCTCCTTGCTGGGAACCTCCCACTGCCAAGAGACCTCAGAACAGACTTGGTCCAGGGACAAATATGGAAGCAAGGTTCTTATAAAAGGAGTGAAGACGGGCCATGTAGAAGGATCACGAAGGTGATGTAAACCTTCCCAAGTCCCAAGCCGATCGGAGACTCCGCCCGTGCCCAACCCCTCCATCCACCCGTAAATCAAGAGAAGGAACTGGCCTCTTAGGGACAAAGCAGACTCCCGGGAGTGGAAGGTGATGGGGCCATGGAGAGCAGAGACGAGCTGACAGCCACATGGCTCAGCTCCTGCCCGGGAAAGTGGGGCCAGGTTCACTAAGATACAATGTCATCCACGAACAAGCAGCCACAAAGACCACATCATCAGACAGACACACACACACACAGACACACGTCACAGGAGGCGGACGAGACCACAGGCGGCAGGGAGGCAGGGGTTGCATCATCAAGTTGAGGACAGGTGTCGAGGGGTTGGGGAGAGGGTGGGGGACACACAAGTTCTTGGCTTCTCCTGGGGAAAGATCTGTTGCTGAAGTGGCCGGTTTTCTTAAGCATCAGAATTTGCATCTAAAGGTTCAAGCAGCTGCCTTCAGGTTCTGGAGGTTGAAGTGAGAGAGAATTTAAATTAAAACGAAGCTCTGGCTTCCTTTCAAAACTCTTTACCTGCTCGTCTCCCAGCCATTAATTAGGACAGACCCTCTGCCCACGGAAACTCCCAAGATGAGACCCACTCTGAGTGCCTTGTTCTCAGCAAATCAAGGAGGACGAGCCTGAGAAGCAGGGCCAGGAGATGAAGGTGGAGGAGGGCGTGGAGCTCAGGAGAAGGGCTCTCTCAGGGGGATGGAACCTGGTAGATGTGGAAAGGAAATTGTTAAACCCGGGATTTCTATCTCAGGACACCTCCAAGAATCGCTCACAGTCCTGAGACTCAGGAAAACAGGGTTTCCGAGGAAGTTCTAGTTAAAAAAAAAAAAAAAGACAACTGCTGGCTCAAGGCTCTCTCCCTGGAGCCTTCCCACACCGCTCCCCAGATTCCGAGCTGCCAGCTGCCATGACATAGACAGAACACCGAGCTGCAGCTGGGATGCCTGCCTCCTGGATTGTATCTATGGCCACGTCAAACTGAGGCATCTTTAACCTTCCCGAGGCCCAGCTAGAAGACAGGAGGTAATGAGCCCCACTCTGCCCACCCTTAGGAAAGAATTCAAATGCTCCACAAGTACCCTGTGTTATTACCGTGATGGTAAAAGCTGGCGTGTCAGGCATTTTACATCCAGAAATCTCCTTTAACTTACGATTTAGGATAAAGTATATCCCTTATTTGTGTGGAAAAAAAGGCAGAAGTGAGCTGATAGAAGACTGATCCCCGCCACGCCCCAGTATATTCCAGGGTATGTTATAAAGGGAGACGGGCAGGAGCAGAGGGGTGTAGTGAGATGCAGCACTCAACTACAAAGCCCTGAGCTCGAGTTCCAGCCGGTTACTTACTATATGTATGGCTACTCTGTCTGACCTCAGTTTCTTCATCTGTAAAATGGGGCTAAACCCTACCTGTCCTTCTTACATCTTCTGGCAGGCTTGAGTGAGTTTGTGTTTGTGGCAGCATTTATTACTTTCCTGCATTACTGTTGATATAATGAACAATGGAAACGGATACTAAATAGAACTAAAAACAGCGCCCCTAAACGTCAAGAACTGATAATGCTGGTATGGGGGGGGTCATATACTATTCTCCCTACTTTTACGTAGGGTTGGCAAGTTTAAGACTAAAATGTTAACTTTAAAAAGCGGCCTGAAGGTACTCTCTGAATCATCACTGAAAGCCATTGTCTTTATGCTACTTTGACATTAGGAGTATTTCACTGACTAATTCTCTCCCAAGTCATGCCCACGTGGTAGCTAGGATGGCACCCTATCAACTTGACCGCTGGGTTGCTACGGAAGCTCTATTTCCCGACTGCTCATTCTGTGTGTGTGTGGTACACCTGGGAGGTTTCAATCCGTCTGTCTCATCACCCTTCAGACATGAGCCTCCTGAGAGCACAGCTCATAATAAAAGCTGGGCGCGTTGCAAGAGCTAGCCCAGTTCTTCCCTGATGACTCCTCGGCCGGACTTCAGTCAGAATAGTGATGGTGACAGGAAGATGCAGGCAGACAGCATCTTACCTTTGTGCCTGAGGGCTGCACTTCAGTTCTCTGCTTTCTGGGGCTCCGTTGCTGGAAAGAGAACCAGAATGGAGGGTAGTGCATGAACCCCTCACCCCAGCGGGCCACCCCCTGCCGCAGCCGTGACTGTGCCTGTCTCTGGGGGGAACCTGACCCGCACAGCAAAGGTGACTCATGTGGATTTCGAGTCAGACAGACCTGGGGCAGATCCTTGTCCTGTTATTCGCTTGTTAGAGAACCTGGCACGTTCCTTAACTTTTCTGAGTCCCTTGGTTGTAAAATGTGGAGAGCGACGCCTACCCCGAGGGGCTGTGCGCCCATTAAATGAGAAGTGAAGCACTTTGTATCATGCCAAACACTAAGAAGATTCCCTGTAAACAGCAGCCCTCAGGAGCAGCAGCCTGTTGGTGGAGGGGAGGGAGCGATGCACAGCAGAGCCCTGGGGACCCCCCACTCTGGCACTATGCAAGCACGTCTGACCGGCCAGCTCTCAAGAGACGACGGCACCTGGCAACCGTCCCCGACCCTCAAGCTGTAGGAGAACCCTTGCCCATTCCCTCCATCCCACCTGGGCGGGTGGTCCTGACACTTACCATTTGCAGTGACGAGGTTCTCCACCTGGGCCTCCTCGTCCCCTGGAGCCCTGCAAGAGGATGAAATGCAAGCCCGTCAGAGGTCTCCAGGGCAAACCCAGAGAGCATCGCCACTCACCTTGCTGGGGCAGGGCCCTAGGATCCTTCTCCTCCAAGTCATAGTGGATCATTCCCCACCATGGGGCTCATGGGGCGGGGGAGGCCAGGGCCAAAGGGGATGTAGTCAGGGGAACTTACAGGTACCCTTCAATGTCGGCCCCTGAGAGAGCTAAGTACTGGGAAGAGATGGCCTAGGGCTGCATGGGGTCTTGGGTTGTGTCCTGCCACAGACTTTGGACTCCTGAGGTCCAGCGCTGCCCTGGGTTACCATGGTGGACTAATGGGTTGTGCCCTTAGGTGGAGGTAGAGGGTGGGCGAAAGGAAGCCCAACATTCCACAAAGCTCAAAGAACCTCATGAGCAGGTGACCACAGGGCAGTGTCACAAGTCCTGAAGAGAGGAGACAGATCTCAGGAGAGGCCCGGAGGCCCTCTGCTTCCCTTCTCCCAAGCCCAACTCAAGGGCCTCCAGACAAGGATCCAGCATCTTCTCCCCCTTCCCCCACCCCACACATACATCAGAAAAAGGAAGGATGGGCTAACCCTTGATGTTCTGACCTCTCCTCTGCCCCAAAGACTGTCTGACAATCCTCAAAACTTCCACCTCTACCCCAACACACACAGCCTGTTTCTGAGACAAGAATCCAAAAGCACACTCATTTGGGGTCACACACCACAGGCCCCTCCCTGTCCCCTCTTAGCGTCATCACCCCAGATGTCCACAGCCATGGCATCCTTACCGCGGCTTCTGGTTAAAACCGCACTTGCACCTACGACCTGAAAAGCAAAGAAACCATCCAAGGTCAATGTCCTGCCTTAGCCACAGCAGGGCTGCCCAGTGAGTCTGTGAGACTGTGCGAACAGCAGCCCCGACTCCTGGGCACTGCACGGCTTGCACAGCTGCATGCGGCGATCCCTGGTTGGAGCAGGGCTCTTCGGCGGCCAAGGTTCAACCGTCAGCAGTTTGGATGGCTACAGCACCACTGTCTGCTTGACCATGTAAACGCAGACAGCTCCATGCAGCCCAGGCTCACGAGGGGAAACACACGCAGGGGCACACCCCTTGGAGCACTCTAAAGACAGCCCCTGTCTCCTCTCCTGTGACTCCCCCACTCGCGCCCTGATGGGGACAGCAGGGGGACAGCCACCTCCGCCCCTTCGTATCTGTGCTTGTTTTCATCGAGCACTTATTTTGTTCATTCTTCACTGTTTCACTGAGCACCTGTTATGTGCCCAGCAGTGTACTAGGCCCTGGAGGTAACTAGGAAGACAGACAGGCTCCTTCCCTCTCCAGAAAAGAGAACCGCCAGTCTCTTACACCGTTCCCCACTCACTTCACAGCTGCAGACATTGCCCTTAGAGTGAACAAAGGAACAAACAAACTTACTTAGGATAAGCAGGATCCCCACCGAGAAGAGGACCACAGCAAACACCAATCCCCCGATCCTCAGGGTCTGGTAGTCTGCCAGAGGAACAAGAGTGAGAGATGAAAGAGGGGAAGGGCCAGGGAGAGCGTGTCCATCCCTCCCCTGGACGGGGCTGTGCCTCCCCCTCCCCACCCAGGGTCACTGTCCCTGCTCACCATAATGAAAAGGGTCCTTTTCTTTCTCCTGCTCAGCTGCTAGAAAAACAAACAGGTGTGGTCAAGGGGGAGACAGCTACACATCCTGATTCCCAAATATCCTACCCTGTCTCACAGGCCTCACTCCCCACAAAGGAATTCCTGGGAAACAGGGCCCACGAAGCAGGGATGCCCAGAGAAGCACGGAAGGGTGGGCCTGCCTGCCAGGGCCAGCCTAGAAGCCAAAGGCAGGTGCAGCTCAGAGCACCAATCAGTCTGCATTCACAGCATCCACATTTATTGCTCCTTTGTACCTTACGTCATCATCAAAAGGCAGGGTCTATTTTCCTCTTGTTATAGGTGGGGAAACTAAGACCACGGAAGGACACGTGACTTGCACAATCTAGAGACTGATGTACAAGGCTGACTCCCAAAGTTCTGGTTAAAAGTCTACAGGGACCTGGTGGGCTTGAGGGCTGGAGCCCATGGGGAGAGGTGGGCAGGCTGGAATAGGGGCTGTGTTAGCTGCTGCCTTCCAGGACTTTCTTTGCTGACTAAAGGCGGGACAGCTGGTCAGACATGTAGAACCTGAGAGCCCCCCAACCCTAGTGTCCCAAAGGGCCTGGACCTTCCACCAGAAAGGGGTACTTACCATTGGCCAGGACCGCCGGGGCCAGCAGGCCGCACAGGTAGAGCAACACCACCTCCATGGCGTCTGGGGACGGAGGGAGGAAAATGACTCTCTGGGTAGGAGACTCCCCACTCCAACCCTCAGGGCCCCAGTTGGATTCCCACCCCGACTCTGAGCTCTCTCCACACGGTGTGAGGTCAGACAACAGAGCCAAAGCAGCTGACGTTTATAGACTCCTTATGGAGTGCTCTGCACGCATGAGTTCAATTACAACAGAATCAGTTCAACTAGCAGGCACTGTGACTAACCCATTTCGCAGGTGAAGAGGCTGAGGTTAAGGAGGTGAAAGGGCACTCATGGTAGCGAGTAGCGCAGTCTGGATCCCAACGCAGCTCAGGAATGCCTCTGCCCGGCTGCCTCTCTGGTGCCAAAGTCATAAAACCCCAAGGGCTTGGGAGATCACATCACCTGTGTCCTCCTCTCTGGGCCAACTAGAGATGTGGCCATCTCTAGCTCATTAAGATGTCTGGGACTTTCTGGCCCGGTTCCCTACAACTGAGACCCACTGGCGGAAGTTCTTCTTTCTATCAGATTAAATGGGGCAGGTAAGCCAGGGGTTGGGGAGGAAGGCCTGCTGTTTCCTGGACTCGTTAGAGTAAACCCTGAAATGCTGACAGCTCTCCATCAAGGTACCCCTCACGCTCTCACCTCCAGAGTGCCCAGGTCAACTCTTCCTATAGACTTTAGTTCATAATCCTCCAGATAGGTGGTTTGATTAAACAAAGGGAGCACGGAGACATGCTCTCTGAGCATCGGCGCCCTGGTCTCTCCTTCCCCAGAAAGGGCCTGAGACTTCTGCTCGTGAGCTCAAGCCCCTGGTCTCTGGGGTCAGTGGCCCCTGGATGGAGGCAGAGGGCAGGGCCGGTTGGTCCCTCCCAGGGATGGATTTCGGTGCAGTTACACACACCTCATTCCTGGGCTTAATTAAAGGAATGTGGTAAAGAGCCAGAGAGGAAAGGGGAATGAAACCTGAAACACGAAGCCCAAGGCTGCTTCCTCTTTCTTAGTGGGGTGAGACTGGCAGCGGCCTAACCCCCTGCACACTGTCTAGGGGCCAGGACCATGCTTGCTCTGTCGGTTCACGCCCTATTCCATTCCGGCCCCGCAGCCAGCAGCCCCCAGCCGCCCTTCACCTCCCAGCCAGCAGAGGTCAGAACAGCTCCATCCAGGGTCAGGCCAAGGCACAGACCCAGAACTCTGGACTCCCAATTCAAGGAGCGTTTCTCATAAGGCAGTCATTTGCCTTCAATGCTACTTCATTTAATATTTGTATTTCTTTTAAGTTTCACATTACATTTTATATGTACAAAAATATATGTGGGCTTCCCTGGCGCAGTGGTTGACAGTCTGCCTGCCAATGCAGGGGACACGGGTTTGAGCCCTGGTCTGGGAACATCCAACGTGCCGCAGAGCAACTGGGCCCGTGAGCCACAACTACTGAGCCTGCACGTCTGGAGCCTGTGCTCCGCAACAAGAGAGGCCGCGACAGTGAGAGGCCCGCGCACCGCGATGAAGAGTGGCCCCCACTCGCCGCAACTAGAGAAAGCCCTCGCACAGAGGCGAAGACCCAGCACAGCCAAAGATAGGTAAATAAATAAATAAATAAAATTTTAAAAAAATATATATAAACACACATGTAATGAAACATAAAGGAAACACCCATTAAGTAACTTAAGAACTAGAACTTTATACGTACTGCTACATTTACTTCTATTTTCCTCCAACCCATCCCTCTGCCTTACTCCCAAAAGTAAACAGTACCCTGAATATATATTTTTAATCAGTCCCTTGCTCTTCTTCAAAAAAAAATTTTTAATTAAGATACCATTCACATACCATGAAATTCATCCTTTTAAAATGTATGATTCAATGATTTTAGTATACTCAGAAAACTGCAACCATCAGCACTAAGAAACATTTCATCATCTCAAAAAGAAAGCGGGTCCCCACTGGCAGTCATTTCCCATTTTGCCTTTCTCCCAGTCCCTGACAACCACTAATCTACTTTCTGTCTCTACGGACTTGACTATTCTGGACATTTCATATAAAAGTATCATAAAATACATGTCCTTATAGGTTCTTTGAGTTTATTCTATTGTTTTTTGCTTTAGATTTATCTTATGTTGGATGCCTAGTTCATTAATATTTAGCCTTTCTTGTTTTCTAATATCAGCATTTAAGACTATATAACCAGGGCTTCCCTGGTGGCACAGTGGTTAAGAATCCGCCTGCCAAGGCAGGGGACCCGGGTTCGAGCCCTGGTCCAGGAAGATCCCACATGCCATGGAGCAACTAAACCCATATGCCACAACTACTGAGCCTGTGCTCTAGAGCCTGCGAGCCACAACTACTGAAGACCGCGCACCTAGAGCCCGTGCTCCACAAGAGAAGACACCGCAATGAGAGGTCCACGCACCGCAACAAAGAGTACCCCCTGCTCGCCACAACTAGAGAAAGCCCGCACACAGCAACGAAGACCCAACGCAGCCCTAAATAAATAAATAAATAAAAAGACTATATAACCCTCTAAGTGCCACTTTCACTCCAAATATAAGCTTTGAAATGTGGCTTTTTGATTATTGTTTAGTTCTTAGCACTTTAGACTTGCATTATAATTTATTTGACCTGTGCATTAAGAAGCATGTTTTTAAAATGTCCCAATGTATAGTGATTTTTAATTTGCCTTTGTTACTGACTTCTAACAAGTGCACCGTGGTCAGAGAATGTGGTCTGTAGGATATAGATACCTTGAAATTTACTGAGACTTGCTTTATGATCTAGTATATGGTTATTTATTTCAAAAATTATATTCTGCGTAATTCCTTCATTGTTGGGAAGTTCTATATGCCCATTAAATTAAGATTATTAATGGTGTTATTTAGATTTCTATATATTTTCTCAGTTTTTGACTGTGTGACCTACCAAAAACTGAGATAGGTGCTTTAAAGTCTGCCACTGTGAGGAAGGATATATAAATTTATCCCTGTGTTTCTCACAATATTGTAACAGAAAGTTTAAAACTGTTATATTGTCCTGTGGGTTGGACCTTTTAGGATTATATAGGGATCCTGTCTTAAATTCCATTTTACTTTCTACTTTTCTGTGTCTTTATGCATTCTATCTTAAAAGAGCTAGATTTTTAAAAATTCAACCTGATTATTAACTGTCAAGTTTACTCCATTCAACTTTATTGTGACTATTGACATATTTGGTCTGATTTCTACCATCTGTTCTTCCCTACTTTTCTTATGTGTATTTCTCTTTCGACTTTTTTTTTTTTCTTATTCATTTTCTCCCTCTACTGCTTGAGAAATTACACAAGTTATTTCTAGTCTTTTAGTGGTTACCTTTGGAATTTTACCATTTGTATTTTCTATAGACTGAATGTTTGGGTTCCCAAAATTCATATGTTGAAACCTAATCCTCAATGAGATGGTATGTGGAGGTAGGCCTTTGGGAGGTGATTAGGCCATGAGTGGGGGGAGCCCTCGTGATGGGATTAGTGCTCTTCTAAAAGAGACGCCAGGAAGCCCTCTTGCCCTTTCTTCCATGTGAGGGGTCTGTGAGGAGACGCTGTCTATGAACCAGGAAGCAGGCCCTCGTCAGATACTGAATCTGCTGGCAACTTGACCTTGGACTTCCCAGCCTCCAGATCTGTGAGAAATAAATCGCTATCGTTTATAAGCCTTCTAGTCTATGGTATGCTGTTATAGCAGCCTCTGAACAGACCAAAACAGTATTCAACTTAACAAAGATTTTAAAAGTCTAAAGTTAAAATGTATAATAGTTATTAGGTACAATACTCTTCTTGAAAAATACAAATCACCCCCTTCATGATATATATGCTATTACTGTACCAATTTTCAGTTCTTTTCTTAATCCTATGAAACAGACGCTAGTGTTTCTATTTCTTGGAAAGAACATTTGTTTAGATTCACCCACGTGTATAGTGGCCAGCCTTCAAGCGAGCCCCCAGTACGTCCTGGTATTCACATCCTTGTATACTCCCCTTCCACAGTGCACCAGGGTTAGTCTGTGTGACCCATAATATATGGCAGAACTGATATGTCACTTCCAGTATTAGATATAAAAGGTACCACAGCTTTCTTTTCCTGCTCTCTCTCTCTCTGGGATCGCTTGCTCTGGGGAAAGTTACCTGTCATGTCTTAAGGATGCTCAGGCATCCCTGTGGAGAGGCCCACGTGGCAAAGAACTGAGAGCCGCAGTTCAAAAGCCCACTAGGAAGTAAGCCTGCCACGAACCACGGAAGTGAGCCCGGAAACAGGTTCTCCAGCCTTCACTGACTGCCACCCTGGCTGCCAGCTTGAGTGCAACCTCATCAAAGACCTCGAGCAAAACCACCCAGCTAGGCTGCTGCCTGACTCCTGACCCTCAGAAACTGTGTGAGATAACAAACGTTTGTTGTTTTAAGCTACTGAGTTTGGCGGTAATTTGTTATGTTGCAACAGATAACTAATACAACTTATTTACTAACTCATTTGTTCGTGATTCCTTTCGAATCTCAGACCTCCATCAAGCCATTTTCTTAATTCCCAGAGAACATCTTTTAGAATTTTCTTTAATGAAGATCTATTAGTTGTAAACTCAGTTTTTGTTTATAATTTCACCCTTTGGGTGGACAGACTCTAATGTGATCCCCAATAATTCCAACCTTCTAGTATTCAAACCTTTGTGTAATCCCCTCCCCTTGAACAGGAGTAGCAGCTGGGACTTTCTTCTAGCCAGGAGAGGGGTTATTAGGCGAGCAGGGCCCCTCCTGGGAGTAGGAAGGACACATATCAAGGGTTCCAGGCCACTAGTCACTGCTACACCTTCCCCTCAGCTCCCCCCAATCACCTCCATAGATGCTCACGTTCAAGTTAATCCCCCACACACATACACACTGAATTCCTAGACGGGGTTATACGATAGCGGGTTCTGCAAGGGATAAACAGGTGAACAGGACAGGGCGGCAAGGTTTGAAAGCAGAGGGCTCTGGTGTATCAGCAAATGTGAAGAGAGCTTCACAAAAGGCAGAGACTACATTCAAGGTTCAGCCAGCAGGGCACGGAAAAGGGGAGCAGGGAATACGACAGGAGACCTGGGACATTTCCATGGAGGAGTTGACATTCCAGCTGAACCTTGAAAGCAGGATGGGATTTTGATGGACAGGGGTAAGAAGAGAGAAGAGGAAGGGCATTCTGGCAGAGGACACAGCATGAGCAAAGGCAGTGAGAAGGGAAAATGGGAAGCGGGGATAACAAATAGTATTCAAGTTCAAGTTCGGTTCAAGTGGAACCTCAAGGTACTTCATTCAGTAGTGGTCACCTGGGCTTCCCTGGTGGCACAGTGTTTAAGAATCCGCCTGCCAATGCAGGGAACATGGGTTAGAGCCCTTGTCCAGGGCTCTGGTCCACATGCTGCAGAGCAACTAAGCCCGTGAGCCACAACTACTGAGCTTGTGCTCTAGAGCCCCTGAGCCACAACTACTGAGCCCATGTGCCACAACTACTGAAGCCCGCGTGCCTAGAGCCTGTGCTCCGCAACAAGAGAAGCCACCGCAATGAGAAGCCCGCACACCGCAATGAAGAGTAGCCCCCGCTCACTGCAACTACAGAAAGCCCACGCACAGCAACGAAGGCCCAATGCAGCCAAAAATAAATTAAAAACAAAACAAAAAAAGTGGCCACCTTTAGTGGCTTCCTCAGAAGGATTCTGAATGAAGTGGGGCAGGAGAGAGGGCCTTCATCCATTAGTAATGTCTACATAGCGCAGGAGGGGGCCGTGACAGCCATCTGCAAAGTATTTGCCATTTCTAGAGTAAGATACCTTCCAAAACAGTGAATAATCGGGTTGTGTAAAGCATGAGGGTGTGGGTGGTGAGAATTCTGGTAAGACACTTGGGAGACAGCCTCTAGAGGATCTTGAATGCCAGGCTAAAGAGTAAAGACCTGTCTTTGTATTCTAAAGAAAACATTCCTGATCAAGTTACAGTGAGCTGAAAGAAATACTGTTACAGATTTGAAAAGGGACCAACTTTGCTCGGTCAAGCTGCTGCCCAGGCCTGGACTATACCAGCCACACCTCAGCACAAGCTTCCTCAGGGTGCCTCTTGGACCCCCACACCCATTTTTTTAAAATCCCGCTGGTACCCCTGGCACTGCCCTCGAGTCGAGTGGCCATGTACACATACAGAGCCTCTGACGGGACACAAAACGCCTTTCTCTCACTGATGCACCAGAGACTCTCTCTCTGCCTTCCCTCCCTCCCACACAGCTGCCCCTCTGTGTCCTACACCCTCCCAGTTCCCACACATTCCTTTATCCCAGAAAGGAAGCTGGGCTGCCTGGGGCTGGCTAGGGGGAGGGGGAGATTAAGAGGTGGTAGAAGGGGTACATCTCATTTCCAGGCCACAGAGTTTAAGAAGTAGATGGAAGAAAGGAGGGAGGGATCTTTGGAGGACGGAAAAGCAAGGCAGAATTGGGTGGAGCTGGGAGAGGACGTTCGGGAATATTACCTTAGCTTCCCGTGCATGTGAGGTCATGGACCCCCTACCTGGGGGTGCCTGAGGACCTGGCTCCCTGGGAGGGGGCTCTGGCGAAATCATCACTGTTAGATGGGGAGTCTTGAACTCTAGATCATTCAGATCATCCTCCCCATGTAGAAAATGGAACCAGTCACATTTTGCTTCCTCGGCAGCATCTCCTGAGAAAGGATTGATTTTCCATTCATTTTTCTGCTCCCTTCCATGCTCTCATTTATCTCTACATTGGTAAACAGCTGACACGTTGGGCGGCAATAGCACATCCATGTTAATTTTCCTCCCTGATCTCTCTGCTGTCTGCACACTTGCTTTTCTGCATGTGCAGGAGAAAAGCAATCAGAAGAGTTTCTCCGGTGATTATCTTTCCATCTGAGTCACATAATTTCACATAATTGCTGGGTAAAGCTGCTCAGAAAGAGAAGCCACTAGTTGATGATCCAGCATCAGGCTATGTTATTTTTGATTACACGCAGCAGCGAGGTAGATCAGAATACCCAGTTCTATTGTGAAAATAACTCAGAAATGACCTCCCTTTCAAATGTATAGGCTCCAAATTACAGTGGAACATCATTATCTCATCCTCATCTCTGTCTCACTCAGCCCCCAAGGCCTCACCTCCCATCCCTTCCATCCCACCTGCTTGCCTTCCTTTGGGTTCAGCCCATCAAAAACATGCCCAGGGGTATCATCAAGGCCTGGGTACTGGCAGGATCCCCAGAGAAAGATGAGGCCCCCTCTCCAGACAGCACATGCCAGAAGGGAGCCTTTTATGGGGTCACAGAATGCCCGAGCCCCAACGTTTAGGCTAACAGGTTACCCTAGACACGTTATTGTATGATTTAGCCTATGACGTATCCAAACCTTTGCGACAAAGAAGCTGGTTAAAAGAAAATTCCACTGTATATAAACAGGATATAAGCAAGATCTGAGGTTTGCCAGACGGAGTTAGAATCACAGAATGCCAGTGAGTTCGAATGACTGAGATGAAAGCTCTTACTTTTTGTTTGAGGAGACTGGGGCCCCAAGAGGAGTGCTGCAGCCAATTCGTCCAGCTAGTCAGGGGCAGAGCCGGGCCCAGAACCCACGCCTCCAGCCCCTGCCTACTGCTCTGGTCTGCTGGGATTGGGCAGTGGGCGGGCCAGGGCCGGAGGAGAGGAGCACAGTGACGGCAGCAGGGAAGGCTGAGCAATGCCCGAGAGCCCTCGGGCAGCCCAGCCGGAGCCAGGAAAGAAGACACGGCACCTCTAGGAATGCGGGTGACGAGGGCAGTGAGGCGGGGAGCAGAGAAGCACTGCCAGGCTCCTGGGCTCTCCATGAGAACACCATCTTGGGAGAATTCCCTGGCGGAAATGAGAGGAAATGAAAACTCTGGGATGGGAAGCCCATATTTGAAGCCTAGCTTGGGGCCTGGATTGGATATAAGAAATGATAATAATAATCACGATAAGCAGCATACAGGTCAGGTGCTATTTCTGCTACTTTAAGTATTCATTCTCATTTAATCTTCAAAAGTAGCCTGTGAGATATGTGTTACCATCAAATCCATTTTAAAGGGAAACAAATTGAGGCAGAGGAAGAGCAGTCCCCTGGGGAGTGACAGCTGGATCCCAAACTTCTGCCCAGCTCAGTCTGCTTCCCTGCTGGGGGTAGGAAGGGTAATCTTCCTGCTGTGAGTCCTGGATTCCAGCCCGCCCAGCCCCACATCCCAGGGGAGGGCTCACACCCACTCAGGGCAAAGGGCCATGATGGGCCACCTGCACTGCTGCTCCCAGAGGGCTTACCTCCCAAGCAACTGCCACTCTGTTCCTTACTCCTGTCCCAGTCCAGCGGGCTTAGGCTGCAAGGCTCAGCCCCCTGAGAGAATCAAATGAACTCTGCAAAGAGGGGTTCCTGCCTCTGGGTGAACATTTACCAACCAAGCCCTCTAACATTGTTGGCTTCATACATACTCACGAGAGAAGGAGACAGCGGCATGGACAGTGCCTGCCAGCTCACCCCCAAAAGAGAATTTCTATTCCCTTGTTGGACAGAGAGCTGTTCACTGGAGAGGGTGATTTTTTTTGGTAACAGATTATGGGATTTATGCTGTTGATTAGGTCAGAGGTGACAGCATGGTGTCGGGAGCAGTGGGGGATCAGCCAACTCCCCTGCCCACTCCAAGGCTATTACAAAGGTCAAGTGAGATAATATATGTGAAGGTTCTTTGTAAACTGTGAAGCTCTGTGATAAGAATACCTAATATTTATTAGGCATTCATGGCATGCCAAGTACTGTTCTAAGTGGTTTACGTGTACTAACTCATTCAATCCTTACAGTAGTTCTAGGAAATGGCTCTGATCATTCCCATTATACAGATGGAGAAACTGAGGACACAAAGGTTAAGCAAGTTGTCTAAAGTCTTTGCTCCCGAGTCCTCGCTTTTTTTTTTGAATTTTATTTTATTTATTTTTTTATACAGCAGGTTCTTATTAGTTATCTATTTTATACATATTAGTGTATACATGTCAATCCCAATCTCCCAGTTCATCCCACCACCACCACCCCGCCACTTTCCCCCCTTGGTGTCCATACGTTTGTTCTCTACATCTGTGCCTCTATTTCTGCCCTGCAAACCGAGTCCTCGCTTTGAACCACTCCACCATCCTGCCTCTCTGCCACCCGGTGGCGTTGGGGCCTTGAACAAGTCACTCCACCTCTCAGAGCCTTTGCTTCAGAAACTGTAAAACAGGAACAATAACAGGCATCTCAGGAGCTGGGAGGATTAGATGAACCAGCCTCTGTGCATGCACAGTTAATTGCCCACACCTTCCCCTCTGGAGGGGAGACAGCTCCTCCCCCACTCCAAAGCTACAGGTCTACTGGGGGCTGCCAATCACAGCCCCTCCCTTGTTGCTAAAAGGACTGGGTTTGAGACTTCGGTATTCCCCCAGGGGCTGTCACATCGTCTGGAGGCAAGGGAAGAAGGGTCAAAGCAGCCAAGCTGTGAAATCTGGGGGTGGGGGGATCTGGCGGGGGCAGTCAGGCAGCAGCTCACAGGTGAAGAGCCCGTGGGAGAGAAGCAGGGAGAAGAGATGGGGACAGGGTAGTGGCTGACCGTGCTCCAGCTCATCTGTTCTCAGCCCAGCGCTGCTCTGCCCATCCCACAGGCCGGCCGGCTCTATGAACCGGTAATCCCTGCCTTGCCCCCAGGCAGATGCAGTGCTGTTTGGGTCATTTGCGATGAAGAGATACCATGTCACAGCCGAGCACTCTGCATGGTAAATACCAACTGCTTTTTAAGTGTCAACTGTTGATTCTATCACCATCCCCCCAACTCTTTCCTCAGCTTCCACCTTTATTATCTAGCTTCTCTTGGGAAATGGGGAAGAGATACAGAGAACACAGCTGGGGAAAGGCCCCGGGTGCCCCCTTTCACTTCCCAACACAGGCGGGGGACAGGCCTCAGCCCGCAGAGGAAGCAGGCAGAGGAGGGCTCTACAGATGCAAAAGGCTCCCCAGAGCCACTGGCCTCCAGAAAAACAGGCTGCATCACCCAGGGCCACCAACAAGTGGCGTGGGGAGCTCAGATCTGCCTGGGACAGCAGGGACGGGGCCACAAGGGTGAGCCCCTACCAAGAGACACAGAAGCAAGACAGGACCTGAGACAGAAGAGGAAAGAAACCCCAGAGGAAGAGCGGCTGAACGGGGAGGGGCCCAAAGAGAAGTGCGAGACAGGCAGGCAAAGGGAAGAGAAAGGAAGAGTCTGCAGGACAGAACGGAGGCTGGCCAAGGGGAGGGGCTCCCAGCAGAAACTGAGCAAGAGCTGCACACGGTGACAAAGCAAGGAGAGGCGGAGACTGCTGAGAAAAGAAATCGGCTTTGTAGAAACATCAAGCAAGGCTCCACGCTGTCGCCCTCCCCATGAGGCCCCAGCTGGGCCTCCATCCTTGGCTGCCTGTGTGCCTCCACCATACCCTGCCTGCCCCAGTCACACGGGTGCTCCAAAGAGCAGAGAAGGGAAAATGCCCCTGGGCAGGGCGTGGGGAGGAGAGTCAACGGACAGCTGCAGCTCCTGGGAGAAGACATTTCATCCCCCTCCCTGACTGTAGGACAGCTGCCCAGTGGAAGACACAGGGTCTCTGCTGTCCAAGCGGCCTGCTGGGCAGGGCCGAGCAGACTTCTGCTAGACTGGGATACTGTGCACCCTGGTCCTCCTGCCTCTTGGATTTAAGGGAGGTTGAGGCAAGATATATCAGCGCAGAGACTCTTGTCCTACAGCCCCAGACCCTCGAGTGTACCTGTGGCTGTCGTTAAGACAAAGGGGGACCGATGGTGTTGTGTACGCTCCACCCAACCCTGCTCCTGCTACCTGCCCACGGTGGCTGAAGGGGATGATGAGGGTGATGGTGGTGATGTTGATAACACCAAACATCTGTAAGACACCCGACTCACCAGGCAACTTCACAAGCATTAGCTCAAAGGAACATCACAACTGCAGGCGATGCTGGATATCATTGCCATTTAACAGATTAGAGAAGGTGAGGCTCCGAGTTACGTTGCCTCGTTCAAGGCCCCACAGCTAACAATGGCACAGCTGGCATCGGCTCCTAATTCTGTGGATGCCACATGCTAGGCCCTTTCCACTCTTCCTTGCTGCCTCCCTGGCACATGTGGCAATGCATGGGGACTAAGGGAAATCAAAATGCTGACCTTGACCCAAGACCATGCAGGGCTCATTGGACGGGAGTGTTCTTACCCAGGCCAGGGGAGAAAAACCAGTGTGAGAGAATAACCCAAATAAAATTAAATAGCTTTATTTAACTTTGGCATGTATTCTGTCATTTTTTCCCTTTCACAGTTTCCTGCTCAACTCTATTCTGTCCACTACGACTGATGTGAAGGCTGGGACCCTGGAGCCCCTCAGGAGGCGGGAGGAGGCCTGGCATATCCTTCAGCCATCGCTGGCCCCCAGCTATTCACAGGTCTTCCCGTTGCTCCCAGCTGAGCTTCAGCACCACCACGGTCCCTGCTGTCCCTCCCCAGTCTCCCCACAGCAGCTGCTGGGCACCCTGATGCTCTCTGCCTAGCAGAACATCAGTGTATGTATGCAGGGAGCTACACAGCATCCCAGACCAGTTGTAGGGCATCCTGTCCATTGGAGCTAAGCTCACAGGCGATGCCAACAGAACTACCAGCCCAGCAACGGACAGCCTTTCAGAGCAGACTGCCAAGCTGCAGATCCCCTTCTCTTCTGGTATGGTTCAGAATTAGATTAGGGTGTAGAATTGAAATAAAGACCACCCCTACTCAAAAATATATCCACGCCCACAACATTCTCCCAAGGAGAGAGTTCTTAACTCAACCAAATGCTTCGTTTAAAAGGTAAATACTTACATTCCTAACAGTTATTTATATCTCGGCCTGAGTTATTGAATCAGATTGCTTTCCAAAGAGCTGAGATCCGCCTGCACTTAGGTAGAGAAATTGGTGGAGAAGAGAGGATAATTTTGGAGCAAGGTGTAATTTTGGAAAGAGTGGCATCATTATCCTTCCAGTAACCAAATTAACAAACATTTCTTGATGGCCTACTGCTGCCCAGGACCGTAGTCATCACTGGGGGAGCTGCAGCAACACAGTCCCTGCCTCATGGAGCTTACAGTCTTAACTGAGTTCACAGGATTTCCTCCCCGCCTGCCGAACTCCACGTGGTGTCGGTGGCAAAGTCCCAGCCACGCTGACTCCTGCGCTATCCCTATCGTCTTCTCTCCCGTTGCTCGCTCTATAGTTCAGACCCTCATCATTGCGCCCCTGGGCTGCTGGTATGCTGATCACTTCTCTCCCAAACTCAAGTGTATCATGGTGCTTCCATATTCTATTTATTTTTTAAAAAATCAAAACTTTTTATTCTGGCATATAAATACCTCTAAGTCTATCCCTTTTCTACCCTTTCAGTATTTTCTCCCATTACTTTCAGCTAAGATGGTCTACTCCCATCCCCTGACACGCGTGTTTTGATCTCCAGGCCGTTGTATATTCTGTTCCCTCCACTTAGAATGCCCTTCCCTCCCCTGTTTATTCCAGTTCTCAGCTCTGGCTGCACCTCAGGATCACATGGAGAGCTTTTTCATAATAATAATAATGGGGATCAACTATGTCCCATCAAATTCTAAACTCTGGGGGTGGGACCAAGGCATCAGTAATTTTTAGAATCTCTCCACTCATTCTAACGTGTAGCCAAGGTTGAAAAATGCTGTCTTTGTCCAACTGCCACTCCAGCCCACGGGCTGACTTTCTTTCTCCAGCCTGTGACCTGTCATTAGCACTGATTTGCCACACAGCACATTCTGGTTTAATGCTCTCTTTAATAAGGTTCTCCTGCCTGGAAGCTCTCTGTGCTACTCCACAACTTGTAAGACCTGGGGCGGTGCAGACAGCCGGCGAGTGCTGGTTGACAGATTGATGTTTGTCTCGAGGAGTGGAAAACACAGCTCTGATCACCAGGCCCTGGAACCCTGCTGAAGTGGGGGCACTAAAAGGGACTGGAAACCCAGCGCTGTCAACATCGACAGTGATGAATCGTGCTGATGTGATAAAAGTTGCACTTTACCTTTGTGATTTTCCTCCACCAAACCCATAAGCCCAGTCTTATCACGAGAAAAACGTCAGCTAAATCCCCATTGAGGGGTATCCTGCGATATATCCGACCAGTCCTCTTCAAAAACTCTCAAGATCATCAAAAACAAAGCAAGTCTGAGAAACTGTCACAGCCAAGAGGACCCTAAGGAGACACGACAACTAAATGGGATGTGGTTAACTGGATGGGGTCCTGGAATAGAAAAAGGACCTTAGGGAAAAACTAAAGAAATCTGAATAAAGCATGGTCTTTAGTTAATAATAATATATCAATATTATTTCATCAATTGTAACAAATGTACCACACTAATGTAAGATATTAATCGGGGAAACTGTGCAGGAGGGTTATATTGGAACTCTCTGTACTAGCTGTTCTGTTTTTCTGTAAATCTAAAATTTTTCTTTAAACAGTCTATTAAAAATAACTTAATACATTTTTAATTCATTTTAAAACAAAACAGCTCCCCAACCACACATGCTCACCTTCCTGGCAAGCGGTGTGGAGCCCTGTGCTCTGCTGGTGGTGTCTGATGTTTCTGTGATAGGGGCTGGGCTTCTGGTTCAGACCAGAGCCAAAATCCAGCAAAGGCTTTTAGAGCTGCCTTTTCAAACAAGTGCTTTGGGTCCAACCAGAGGTTGCTGATGGACCTGTACCCTTCAGAGGAACATGCAACGTGTTCCCTTGATCTGCATGTTAAACGCTCATCAAATAAGCATAAACATAAATTATTCTCTTTAATAGCCTAACTATAAAATTCCAGAGAAGGGCTGAAGAGCAGAGAGAACTCAAAGCCTGGGACTCAGGAGAGAGCAGAGGGTGGTGACATTCTCACAGGCCGAGGGGCTCACAGTGGCTGCTGTCACTTTACTGACTTCCCTGCACTGCCCCAGGGCAGCTGGACCTCCTTACAAGCAGGGCCGGGCCTCTGGCCCCCATCATCGCTGCTGACACCCACCAGGGTGGCCCCTTCCTACCAGACCCCTCTCATCACAAGGGCCCTCAGGCCTGGCAGGGCCCCCTTGTGTAGCCCCATCCCTGGGTCTGCCCCACCATCCTTCCTTCAGGGAGGAGGGCACCCCACAGCTGGGAGGCTGGAGGCTGGGCCCGCTGGTCCCCATGACTCAAAGCTCTTCCCATTCCGTGAGCACAGACCCAATCCAACCCGGCTGCACAGGGGGCATGGGAGGGACAAAACTGCTTTATCACGTACAGAGAACTTACTATTTTAACTCGGAGGCACCTTTATCTTTAATGTGGGATTACTTCTGAGGCAAAGGAAGAAAAGACCTGACCACAAAAAGAAATAAGACCCTTTCCCTAGAAGCGGACACACCGAATTCACAAATCACAAACACAGGCCTGGTTTCTAAAAAGATTCCCTGGAGCGACCTGAAGCTGGCCCACCAGCAGGGTCAGAGGGCCTTGCTTCCCCCTCCCCCATCACTGCCGACTATGACCGTCTTTGCAGCGCCATCCCAGACATCACCCTGTGGGCTGTCCCAACAGCCCTCAGAGGCAGGCACACAGGGCAGCGTTGTGCGGCCAACCCCAGCACAGGCCGGTGATACAGTTGTCCAGAGTGAGTAAGGGAGCGGGACTATGCCTGCCACCTGCCAGCCCAGGGGCCCGTGCCCCTGCCCCCCGGGGGATCTCAGTCCAGTTCCGGGGAGTCTGGATGGTGGGCAGCCTACTGACAAAGGCCCATTCAAGAGAGGCCAGACGAACAGTCCTAGCGGCAGAAACAGAAACTCGGAGCAGCGGCCAGAGGCCCAGGGGCCAGGCCCGAGTAACCCTGCCCACAGCCAGACCACAGTCCCTGCCCCTTCCAGCCTCCGCTCAACAGCCAACCTCCTCTGAAAGCACAGCTCCGGGCGGCGCGTTTGAACCTACAGGGCACTTTGTCTATGCTCACGTTGTCTTGAGGGTAGAAATGACACAGGGATGCACCCTGACCCGTGGGCCTGCATACCTGGAAACCTGCCCAACCTGGTCCCGTCGCCTGCGTGGAGGTTTACCCGACCTCTGCTTCGGGAAATGCACTGTCTCCTCCCTCCTGCCACACGCCTCATTGCCCCAGTTCCCACAGAGCCAAGGCCCACGCCTGTCTCCAGGTACCACCATCACGACCATGTGCGTCTCTCCCATCAGACTGTGAGCTCCTTGGAAGCAGAGGCACATTCTAGGCATCTCTGAAGCTCCAACACTTTGCATAGTAGCTGCTCAGTAAATGCCCATGCCTGAATGAATGGATGCTTCAGTATCATTATGCCTTTAGTCATAATCCAATCTAAGCCCAGAATAACCTGAGGATCTGTGTGGAATTTTAAAGGAATTTTAAAACTTTCTCAGTGCTCCCCTGCCCCCACTTCCTCCAGCCAGCTCTCCAGGTCTCCGTCAAGCCCCAATCACCAAAACGCTGTGATGAATAAGCTTCCTTCCATCGCCTTCAGCCCTTAAACACCTCCAGACCTCCGATAGGGTCTGACTCTTAGTTTTCAGACTCTACCAAAGGAACAGGCAGACTGAAATGACACATGGACATAAAGGAATGTATCCTTCAGGTATGTGTGGTGGGTACCTGGGTAGCAGTGACAGGTGGGAGAGAGCTTAGAGGAACAAGTGGGCTTTCACCGTGCCCTGGTGGGTAAGGACTTTTTCCCACATATGTTCAGTTCACATATGGTCTCTGGGCTTTCTCCATGTCTGACACTGTGCCAGGCCCCGTCTGGGGCAAAAAACAGACCTTGCCTTTGAAGAGGTAGGAGCGGGTATGGGGAGCAGGTGTGGGGAGCAGGTGTGGACATAAGTAGCTAAATGAAGGCTCGGTAGGCGTGTACTCTAAGGGAAGAATCAACCCAGCATTTCACGGGTACCAGGAAGAGGAAAGCTTGTCTGTTTACTTGGAATTAGGAAAAGCTATTTGAAAGAATGAGCACTGGAGAGAAGCCTCAAAGGATGCTATAACAACAACAATGTCATTTTAATAATAACCATGTGTCATTATTATTACTATTGTTATTATTATAGCAGCTAGTATCTACTGAGTGTTTACCATATGCTGGGCACCAAGAAGCATTTGACATAGCTTACCCCTGGCTCAAACCTCATGCCCATTTGACAGATAAGAAAACTGAGGCTTAGAAGAGTTAAGAAAACTAGGAAGCGTCAGCACCCAGATTACAGCCCAAGTCTGTGCGTCTCCAAAGGCCGCTACCCCCTACTCAGCTCATTCCTGTTAGGGCCTGAGTGGAGGCAGAGGGTAGGAAGTGCAAGGCTCAGGATGACCATCTGGAGAAGGGGCCTGGAGAGATGGCTGCAGCCGAGTTCCTGAGAGCCTCGAGGGCCAGTGCCAAGTACCTGTCCTCATTAATAGGCAATGGAGGGCTTCCCTGGTGGTGCAGTGGTTGGGAGTCCGCCTGCCAGTGCGGGGGACACGGGTTCAACCCCTGGTCCGGAGGCTCCCACATGCCACGGAACAACTAACCCCACGTGCCACAACTACCGAGCCTGCGCTCTGGAGCCCGTGAGACACAACTACTGAGCCCACATACCACAACTACTGAAGCCCATGTGCCTAGAGCCCGTGCTCCGCAACAAGAGAAGCCACCGCAGTGAGAAGCCCGCACACCGCAACGAGGATCCAATGCAGCCACAGATGAATAAATAAATAAAACAAATAATTTTTAAAAAAAATTTTTTAAAAAAAGGGCAATGGAGAGATCGGACATATGGGGCCACAAGGTCAGTGGTAAAAGGATGGGGGCTGAGTAAGTGGAAGGGAAGAGGCGGTCACAATGGTCTGGGTGAGAGACTGCACCGGGGTGAGGTGAGAGGGTGCTCGGGAACCTGTGAGCTCATGCCTGTGTGTTAGGTACGGAGATTATGTATGTGTGAGAAGGGGAGAGTGTGTGCCAGTGTGAGCGACACACGAGCAAGCGTGGAGCCCTGCTTGTTGAAGAAGGACGTTGCAGGGCCTTCCCAGGGGAGGTGCGGGTAAGGTCAGCTGGGGAGAGAGGGAGGGACAGGGCTAATGGATGGATCTACCGGTGCAGGAGGGCTCCGGTGAATGAAACCAGCATCTGACTTTCTCACAGCTCTGTGGGTCCTGGGAAGCCCACAGGGCCTGGCATAGGGGAGGGACTCAGTTAACATTTGTTCAAGGGATGGCTTGTATGAATTTAAGACCTCGCCTCTTGTCCCTTCCCAGGCCTGGCTTTGCCCTCCAGCTGCATGGGGGGCACTGTCATTCCTCCCTCATCCCTGGCTTCAGATCAGATCTTCTGAGCTCAGCAGGCACCTTCCCATGGTCCCAGCCTGGTTCCCAGGGCCCCAGCCCCGCTCCCCCGCGCATCTTTGTAACAAGTGTGTTCCTGTGTGAGCTCCAAGCTGACTTCATACTTTCCCAGGTCAGAGGGCCCCTCCCCCTTCCCATTCCAGAGAAGAGAAGATGATGCCAAATTGGTTCCAAGCTTTTGTCTTGGCCAGAGACACCCTGCTTCTCATTAGAGACAGAAAACCCTGATCGGCACCTCCCGTCATGCTCTCCAGCTGGTCCAAGGCTCTCCGTCCAGAGGATTCATAGACCCAGCAAATGATGGCCTTGGACCTCATCCTCTCCAGAGACCACATCTCCCAAGACTCCACCCAGCCCCAGTTTTCATCCTGGCAGAAGAGACCAGGTGCACATGGTGTCCAGGGGGACAGGCTACTGCAGCCTGAGAGAAAGAAGCCCAGTCTGAGCTGCCTGAGCATCTCCTGGCCCACGGGGCGAAAGGGGAGGCCTTCTCCGGAGTGACCGGAAACCAGCCCCTTTCCTGCTCAGCTCAGCTACAACCCTGTGTTATGAAATCATGAGTACAGTTTGTCACCCGGAGAGAAAAGGGATCTCTTTCAAGACTGTACAATCTATAAAAATTAGGAGGCAGAAATGCCTTAGAAATCATGAAATCTAGCCCCTCTGCTGACGGATGTGGAAACAGAGGTCTAAAATCGTGGAGGCTTTCAGTTGCTTGAGATCAGTCTAAACCATTTCTGACTTTTGCCAGAAACCCAGTTTGCATCCTAAAGGATATCTGTGTCATGAATGCACTTCCCCCTGGAACACAGCCAGGACTACAACCTGGGTCTGTCTCCAGTTCACAGCCTTTCTGCTACAGGTTCTCTGCCTCCAGGGGCTGTGCCTGTCATGACTGGTTTGCTTCCTCCAGGGTGTTCAGGCAGAAGCTGGTGGGTGATTTGTCAGACAGTGAGTCCTGGGGGCTGCCTGGCACAGTCTGCCACCCAGATGGCAGCCAGCTAGGTCCAACAGGGCTGGGCTCTGACTTACGGGGGGTCTGGTGGGCTGGCTTCCCTATGGCTGTGGGGAGTTTCCAGGGTCTAGGGAAGTGCTCCTCCTGGCCCCTCTCCGGGCCACATTCTCCCAGAAAATAGGATGGAGCAGGCTCCCCACCCACTAGGGCACCCACACTTTGGAAGGGATCCTGGTCCCCAGAGGATTGCTGGCAATAAAGAAAAGAAGGCAAGTGATGTGGGACAGGAAGTATGGGGGTCACAAATCCTGGCTAAAGAGTCAGAGGCCTCAGCCACAGCTGGGTGTGTGACCCCGAGCCTCAGTTTCCCCATCTACGTGATGTCCTGATTGGATGTTCCCCTTCCGGCTCTGAGAAATCTAGGACTCTGAGGTCAGGGACTGTGTCTTCCTTCTCACCCTCATGGCCCTAGCAATGAACACATTGTAAGTACTTAAAACAATTCCTTGAATAATTGAATGAAATGGGGCCTAAGTCAGTCCAGAGATCACAAGGCGGCCAGGAAGGAGACCCTTGCCTCCGGTGACTACCACGAGGACCCCTAGAGAAGCGACAGGTCTTAGAAAAGCCCTGGCAATCCAGGAGCCCTCTGCAAACCCACTTCCTCTCCTAGATGCACAGATGTGGCTGGCGGAACCAAGGAGAAAGCAGGAAAGTGTACCTGCGGGAGGGAGGATAGCCTGGACCTCCTCCCTGCCATCACCCTACCTACACTTTCTACACTCACCTGGCTCCTCTTTCTGGCTCCCCTCTCCTCCCAGCCCCCATCCAGGCTTTGTCTCCTCTCCCTGCCCTCTCTGCTCTCCGCTCTCCGCTCTCCAAACACAGTCACACTTTTCCTCCCTCCTCTGGGGAGGCTCAGAGCCTCCTGCTGGTCCCAGAGCTGCCTGATCCTCTGCTAGGCAGGAAGACTCAGCAGCAGAGTCCAGCCTCCTAGGAGGGGCCAGGAGCCTCAGGCTTTCTCAGGGTCACGGCAGGTAGAAAGCTGCCATGGAGAGATTTAAATTCTGGTCCATGCCCAGCCTCTTGCATCTAGCGCCTAGGAGAGGGGCTGCCCTCTGAGGACATCTGGAAGTGCATTCCTCTCCACCTTCTTCTGCAGGGTTCTTGGGGAGGTGTTTCCTTCTGGCCGTCTTGAGCCTTCCCCTACATGCTCCTTGGCATAGAGCTAGGAAACTGCCCTCTCTCTTCCAGCCTGAGACCTACTGCGAAGAAGTACTGCGTGTGTGTTGGGGAAGCAATGGGATGTTATTGCTGGTATGTGTGAAAGCACACACCGTGCGATGACAGGGTGTACGTGTGGCATTGGGGGTGACGTGTTGTGTGTGGTATATGTATGGTGTATTCGGCGTGTTGTGTGGTGTACGTGTGGTATGTATGTGTGTGTGTGGTGTGTTGATGCAGTGTGTGTGGCAAGTACGATGTGCGGTATGTGTGTGAGTGTATAGGTGGTGTGGCAAGTGTGCCTATGTTTGGGGTGTGTTTGTGATGCGTACTGTGTGTTGGGGGGCCTGGATGGGGTAGGGGCCACATCACTTTGAGCTGGGAGCTAGCTAGCTCTCCAGAGTCTCCTACTCTGAGAAGTCAGGGATAACCAGTATCTAGGCAACCATGTTGGGGGGAGGGGAGGAGATATGGAGGTAAAGAATGGGCAGGAAAAGGAGGGAGGCTGAGAATTGAAGAGGGGTTTCTATGGCAACTACCGGGCAGGTCACGTGAAAAAGGCTAAGTTGCGGAAACAGATATACATATCCACACATACACAGTATGAGGGTACTGGGCCCTCACAGAGGGATCCTTCAACAGAGGACGTGGGCTGCCCACTGATCCATCTCCAAACCTGGAAATCTGGGCCCAGCCAGAGAGCACAACGCCAAGGAGACAAAGCAAGTGGAGACAGAGGCCCCATTCGTGGCGAGAAGCCCCGGCAGCCACAGCCCACCGTGTCTGGAGGTGGGCAGCAGGGGCCTAGCCAGGCCCATTGCTCCAGTGTGGCTGCTCCCTGCTCCCACCGTCGGGTGCTCCCTTTACCCGCCACCACTTGTAAGAGCCCAGAAGCGAGCGCCAGCAGCCCCAGGCGGCCCTTCCAAGTCTCCATGGAAGCCCAAGAGACACAATGGGGAAGGCTGTGCCAGGGCCAGCCCTGCTGGGGAAAGAGGGCTGGGTACCAGGAAAGGAGGGAATGGGGGGGGGCGGTCAGGGCCCCCTGGAAGAAGCTAGGACTGGTTAGACGAGAGGAGAGGAAAATTGATGCAGACACTCTCATGAGCCCCATGCCCTGGAATCAGCCTTCCTTATCTGCCCCCATTCCCAGCGCCCACTGCCCAGTCCCAGCTCTCCCTGTCCCCCAAGCACCGAGCCAGCAAGTTCCATTTTGTATGGTTATGTGTGCACACACACAGCCGGCCCCCTCCCTCTCTTCACCTCCGCACACTCCACTTAAAGAGTCCAAGCTTCCAAGTAACAAAGGAAAACCCCCTGGACACAGCGGAGAGCAGCCCTTTCCCCTTCTCCCAAAACCGTAGCCCCAAGCTCCAGGTAGCGGCAAGCCCCTTTCCAGAACACCTTCACTCCCACCGCCACGGCCTGCCTCCCCTCGGCAGCCCCTCTTCTCTTCCGACGACCACCTCCGGGTTTCCATCCCCTGCCCGGTTTCCGCGGCCCAGGCGGCAGCTGCCCGGCGAGGACCGCTCACACCCACCGAAACAAACCAACCCTGGCAGCATCCCGGCGCCCCGCGATCTGTCCCCACCCCAGCCTCTCTCCCTCTCCGGAAGAAGAACCCAACTTTGCCACGACCGCAGCCACTTACCTGCACGGCGCGGTCCCCTCCGAGACAATCCCAGGAGGATGCGCGGAGTCCAGAGGAGCCTGGGAGCGGCGGGGCTGGGGGCAGGGCTGTGGGCGAGGCTTTCGCTTTTTTCCCGCCTCCCCTGCTGGGAAGGGTTGGGGCTTGTTGGAGAGGCGCGTCCTGCAGGGGTGGGGAGTGGTGGGCGGGAGCTCAGCCGGGGCTGGGCTCCGGCGACCGCGATGTCACCGTCCGCCGACCTCCGGCTGGCGTCCGCGCGCAGACCCTCTCCTGCTCGCCGCGCGCCGCCGGCTCCTCGGAGCGCGCCGCCGCTGCTCCCGGGTGCGGGAGAGATTCTTTTTCAAAGGGCGGGCGGGCCGCTCCGAGAAGCAACAGGAGACCGCCGTCGAGGGCGCGGGCCAGCGCCGGCGCGCATTCGCCGCCAGCTGTGGCTTTTTGGTTTTCCTCTGCTGAGGGTGGGGAGGGAGCGAGACAAACACGATGACAGAGCTAAGTGTCTCTCCGAAATAGTAAACTCGGGGAGGGGGGGAGGGGGGACGGAAAAATACGAGAAAACAACCCAGCACCAGACACAGCAACCCACGTTCATTGGAAGTCTTGACAATGAAGTGGGATGCGCACCTAAAGCATGAATGGCTGTGTCGTGGGAGCGCGAGCCGGTTCTGGCCGGACTTGTCATTTTCAGCAAGAGCCAGGGGGGCTGCTGAGGGCGGAGGCTCGCTAGAACCACAGATTTGCTGCCCAGATCCCCCTCATCAGGGCCCCTCGTCCTGCTCCTGCCGGCTCACAGTACCGCCCCCTCCCCAGTCCACTCCTCAGGTCCAAATTCGAGACGACAAACTTAATGAACAGATTTAAATCCTAGCTCCGCACCTGCACCTGTGATGTGACCTTGAGCACAGCACTGAAGGGAACACTTGAGCCTCAGTTTCCTTCCATGTGAAACGGCGATGAGAACCCTGACCCCCGGGAGCTGAACCCAGCGCTCAGAGCGAGCGCTCTGTAAGCCGGCAGTCGCTGCGAGGCCCGAGGCCAGGCACTGGCAGAAACCACGGACACGGCAAGGGCTGGCCACTCGGTTGGTAGCCAGGAAGCCATGCTGCCGGCCATGAGGTTGCCCAGCCTGAGCCAGGAGGGGGATCGACAGGATTGGGGGTGGGGGAGAGGGGGCCGGTTCCTGAGAGAGGCTGTAACTGTCCAAGCCCGAGAGGAGCCGCAGGGACTTCCTTACACACCCGGAACCCTAGTACGCTGGGTACTGCCAGGAAGCGACCCAGCCCTACCTCAACACCCCAAGCCCTGGCCCTCAGTTTTCTCATTTGTGAAATGAAGGACATGGGCTAGATAATCCAGAGGCCCCTTCCAGCTCGAACCCTAGATTGAATTATTTTAATGAATGGTCCAGTCTCAAAACCCCAAAGCAGGAAGTATACATGGATTCCGGAAGGCTTCGCACAGATGTGGAAGCCATAAATGGCCACTGAGAAAGAGTGGGGAACCCTCGAGAGGACAGGTTGGACTCCATGAGCACAGAACCTTGGACAGAGTGGACGTCTCTCTGGCCCAGTCCCGAAGTTCCTTGGGTGCCTTTGAAAATCACTCGCTAGGCCCATGTCCTTGGGCAAGTAGATTAGTCCCTCGCAGACGCCCTTGAGGACTGCCTGCCAGCATCTCACTGTGTTGCCTCTTGGAGTTCCTCCCGGTGAGGACACTTCAAACCCAGGTCTGAAAGTCTGTTTGAGAAAGACAGGCCAGGGGTCAGAACTCCAAAGCCGAGTCACCTGTTAGTACCAGCCCTTGTCTTACCAGAGAATTCCAAGGTGTTTGGCCAAATTACTCAGATGCCCCTTAGCAGTGAAAGGCCGCAGAGGGGCAGCCGGGGCTACATTCACGTGCGGAAGGACCTTGGCTTGCCCCTGAAATGTGCTTCTCCCCAGTCCATCCAGAGGCACAGCTGAGGGAGTTTGGGGTGACACAGCTATGAAGTCACACACAAGTTTGTTCTAGCGGGAGTCCTGGCTCCCTTCTAGGGGAGGAATAAACACATCTAGCCCCTATGAAACATGTGGGCGTCAGTAAAAAAAGGTCACCAGCTGCCTCATTCTTGCAACACAGTTATTGGCATGAGGAGCTACTGGGCAGTGAGCCCTGGGCCAAGCTCCAGGCTCCACAGTGAAAGGATAGTCACGGTCCCTTAGAGCTAATTGGCAAGGCAGAGATTGATCAAATAATCCCATGGAGAAGTGTGTCATTAAAACAGCGTTCAGAGCCCTGAGGATGTAGCGTTTGAGAAGCGAGCTGAAGGGTCAGGAGGTGTTAAGGAGATGAGGTGAAGGAGCCAGGAACGGGAGTGACAGGCAGGGTTGGGAACTGATTCTGACACGGGAACAGAAGCCACATGCGCAAAGGCCCTGAGGCAGAAGGAGCATGTCGTGAAAGGAGCCACAGTGGCTCTGGAGCAGAGGAGACAGGCTGGAGAAGGAAGCAGATGCCAGACTGGGCAGACCTGGTGGTTCCTGGGTGAGTCCAGCTTTTATTCTCCCGACAGTGGGAAGCCACTGAAGGGCATTAAGAAAACTACTGCAAGGAAGAATTGGGGAGTTGCTGGCTCCATAGTGTGGGGGACCCTACAGTCAAGAATCAGGAGCTGTCAGGAGAGCAGTGCTCATCTGAAGCTGAGAAATCGGCTTGGATCCCAACTGAAGGGAACCCTGCTTCTCTAGAGGCCAAGGAGCAAAGAGAGAGAGCTGGGGCAGGTGTGCCCAGCCACGGTGGGCATAGGGCGCGAAAGCACAGAAGCCATTTCTAAAACCCTCCCCACTCTCACCACCCCCCCCATGCCCAGAATAAGATCCATGCCAGGACGTAGGGTTTGGAAGGATAGTGTAAGTGTTGGGAACTTAAAGGACTTGTGCTGAGCTAAGTATCTTGCAATTGTTCAGCTAAAACTCCATCTGGATAACACTTGCCCCAGTTCCCTTGTACTGTGGCAAAAACAGACCTGCAATATGTCAGTACCCAGGTCACACAGCTACGGACAGGAAGCAGAGGGCCTGCAGGGAAAATTAAAGGGGCAAGACCAGGAGTCACCCGAGGAGACCCTCGTCCCTCCTAGCAGTTCCTAGTAGAAACAGCAAGCTTTGGGTGCTGTTTCATCCTAGGGTGCAGACTGCAGAAGCAGAGCAGACCTTGCCCACCAATTGCTACCTTGGGTCCATTCGTACTCATTTTACTTTGTAGGGTTTTGAAAGCGTGTTCTCTCCCACCCTCGGCCGAATGCTAAGCCCCTCGCTGAAAGAGCTCTTCTCACTTCAAAAGCACTCCTTGGTCCTGATCCCTTCCCAACTCAGTTATTCATCCAGAAAAGTGTGTACCATCCTCATGCCTTGCCCCGCACTGCTTCTGTTCTAGGTACCAGCCTCCCGCTGGTGCCTCTGCCTCAGTCTCCCCACCCCACACTAACTCTTGTTTGGTAATAATTTTCCACAACACAGATGTGATTCAAACCTTCCAAGTCTCCCTATTTTCTACAAGTTAAAATCCAACTTCTTAAAATCCAACATTCAGTCTTTACCACCTGACACCCACCTACATTTTCTGCTTCTTCTCCGACCCATTCTCTGCCCTGCCTTCCCCATCTCATCACTCTGGTCACCCCAGTCCTTGCAAACGCTGTCCCCCAGCTCAAGAGGGCCACTCACAATTATCCAAATACATTGCTTGCTTTCCCACCCCAAAACTTCTGCTCATATAATCCTCTCTGCTTGAGATATCCTCTCCCTCCCTTCTCTACTTACATGAGTCATACCTACCGTGCAAAGTGAAATTCAAATATCACCTTCTTGAAATTAAAGCCGTCTTGTCCACACTGTCATGAACTGCACTGTGTCTCTTCATCTGTGCTTGTACATATCATAGTCTGAATTTTACTGTGTTTAATTGCACGTGTGTGTGGCCCAAGTAGAATGGGAACTCCTTGGGATCAGCCAGGCATCTCACTCCATTTATACGCCCTAGTGTCTTGCATGGTGACTCTCTTATAACTGGTTGAATTTAAGTGAATTGCAGCTCACAAGACTCTACATGATCCTGCCTCAGCCCACCTCTCCAGGTGCATTCCGAACACTTTCTTCCATGCTCTCTCTCCAGCCAGCAACCTCTCAGCTTAACCAAAGTGTCTTCAGAACTGGTTCCCTGGGCACGGGTACCCTGGGCCCAGACCACGCCGGTGAGCTGCAGCTGCTTCGTTCTCTCTTCCCAAGATGAAGGGATGAGGAAACTAGTGCTATTGAGGCCCAAGGCAGAGGAGAGAATGGTTCCCAGGCAAGACTGCCTGGAGAGGAGGAGCAGGGAACCCTGACACTGACATTGGGGGTTGAAAAGCAGGACTTCTCTGACTGTGGGTGGAGCAGTGGGGACTGGGTAGGATGGCAGACACCCCTGGTTCCCTAGACCAGGTACGTTCTCTTCCTTTTCCCTTCTTTTTTTTTCCCCTTAGAATGTGATTTATTATTTGATTTTAGTTAATTCACTTAATTCTTCATTTCCTCATCAATGAACTCTTTTTTTTTTTAATTGGAGGATAGTTGATTTAAAATGTTGTGTTAGTTTCAGGGGTATACAAAGTGAATCAGTTATACATATACCTATATCCACTCTTTTTTAGAGTCTTTTCCCATATAGGCCATTACAGAGTATTGAGTAGAGTTCCCTGTGCTATACAGTAGGTCCTAGTTATCTATTTAATATAGAGCAGTGTGTATATGTCAGTCCCGAACTCCTAATTTCTCCCTTCCCCCGCTTCCTTTTCCCTTCTGTCAGAACATTTTTCTAATTCAGCTGCAACGTGTTCAGTTTAAACTACTGATTTCCCAGCAACTAGGGGTGTCCATATGACCCAGTTCCGGCCAAGGAGATGGGAACAGAATTATACTCAGGAAGAATTCTAAGAAAGACACAGTAATATGTCCCTTTTGCCCTTTGCCCTTTTCTTTTTCTCCCTTCTTCTGTTCCTTTTCTTCTTCCTCCTGTCCTTTCTCCCCCTCCCCCTTCTCCTTTTTTTTATTGAAGTATAGTTGATTTATAACTAATTTATAACAACTGTGCTGTGTTAGATTCAGGTGTGCAGCAAAGTGATTCAGTTATACATATATATACCTGTGTTCTTTTTCAGATTCTTTTCCATTATAGGTTATTACAAAATAGTGAATAAGGTTTCCTGTGCTATACAGTAGGTCCCTGTTGTTTATGTATTTTATGTACAGTAGTGTGTATCTGTTAATCCCAAACTCCTAATTTATCTCTCCTCTCCCCTTTCCCCTTTGGCAACTGTAAGTTTGTTTTCTATGTCCTGTCCTTTTTTTTTTTGTCAGAAACATGGATAGGATGCCTGAAGATGAAACAGCCATCTTGCAACCATGAAGAAAGAAGTCTGCAGCTAAGGATGACAGGGCAGCAGCTCGAAAGAGCCATCAACGACATCTGAATTACCTCATTTCAGAGTTCTTGTTACATGAGAAAACTCAGCTCCTAGTACATAAATTTTTTTTCCAGGCTGAGAATTTTTTTTTTAAAGATGAGGACACAGGGATGGGGGGCAGAAGTTTGTACAGGCCAGGTCACCCCTCCCTCCCGCCAGCGGCTGACAGTGGCTCTTCTTGCTGAGTCTATCAGAGGTGGCACCGGCTGTACCCCCCAGTACATAAATCGACTGTAGTTGGTTTTCTGTCCCATGCAGCCAACACACCCCTAAGGGATACAAGAGGGGAGAGCAGCCTTTCATCATGAGAAAGCAGAAATTCAGCACAAGCCTTCCTCCCCTATAAAACCTACACCTGCCACTTACAGCCCCACTGGCACACACTTGACACACACCAGCACATCAGAAACACAAATCCCAGCGTCACTCTTTGTGGAGTGCGTCCTGCATGGTCCCTTTCCTTAGCTCTCTTTATCTGGGTCTTGATTTTTCGAAAAGGAAGAAAGCAAAGGCAGTCAGGGCGGGGGAAGTCTGAAATAATCTCTCCCTATCTTCCCACAGGAAAACTATGACGTATGTCAGGAAGCAAGGCATGCCAAAGCACGGATGAGATTTGTTTCTAAGTGAAAAATTCACCCCAATCCCAGTAGTCTGGAAAACCAGTTGCTGCCTGATTAACTTAAACTTGTAAGCGTGTAACGTCACCTCAAGGTGCTGATCTCTAATTATGAGCACACTTCTTCCAGAGCCGCTGGTTATCCAAGTTAGAGCACATGACCACTCCTCCCCCCACCCAGCCTTTCCACTCTGCAAATATGCACCCATTTGTCTTTTCCCAGTGAATGCAAATGGGAGAAAACTGAGTGGTGTTGCCCTTTGGAGATAATAACGTTGGAAATTCAATACCTAATGGCTCCCAAACAAGACCAGAATAGCTTCGTGTTTCTGTTATCCCTATGCACAGAGAAGCTGACAGCCTGTTAGCATAAGCAGGCATCTGAACTCCCCGCCCCTCCCTGAGTGCCTGGAGCCAGCGTTCATGGAGAGAGACACCTGTTTATCATCATACACTTTCTTCCAACCCACTGGATCCAGGCTCAGAACAGAGGCTGTAGCTGAGTTTGGGGGCCAGGAAGAACTATAGTGACCCAGAAGGCACCTCCATTCAGTCTCTAAACCAGCTTTGCAACTAGACAATAACCCATTAGTCTGGGCACATGTGCTGGGCAAGTAAGACTGATCTGAATCCACTTATTATTTCTCACATCCCCAACTCCCCCCCGCCCCACCCCAAAGCCCAAGCTAGAGTTCAGGAAAGAAATTAAAATGGTTTGGGGCTGGCAGACTGTTGAACTTCTGTATAGAGAAGTCACATGAAGCCTGCAGATTAACTACCATGAGGGGAGGAGCTTCCCTACAGAGCAAAATCGGGTGCCTAGAGACAAACCTGCATTTTTCCCGAGGGGGACAGGGCAGTAGCCAGAAGCCTGGCATCCTGGGCAGGTCAGCAGACCCCTTGTGGTCATGGAGGCTCTGTCTCTCCCTCTGTTTATGTTGGACTCCTGGGACCATTGCCTGCTCTGTCCCTCTCAACCCTCCTGTAATTCACTTGTCTCTTTGATGATGCTGTTCAAGTAATTGCCTCTCAGACCAGAGGCGTATTTGATGTCCACCATTTCAAGCATTATCTCTATTGATTTTCATTTTTCAGGCCTTGTACGGAACCTTAGATGTAGCTGGTGGGAGGTGACAGGTATAAAACACTCACCATTCTAGCCACTCACTCTAATTGTAAACATTTATATAGCCCATGGCACACAACTCCTTCCCGAGACCTTGTTAAAAAGAGAATCTGCAATCATCTTCCTAAATTTAGCTCAGGACTTTCTTTTTCAGAATCAGGAGAAGGGATGCAATGATTTCACCCAGGGAACAGACTAAGTTGTTTACTTTTACATGGTGAGTAATTTGAAGACGGGAGGGGTGTCTGGGTTATGTTTTGAACCCTCTCCCCACTCACCAATATAATTAGTGTACGGTCAGTATTTACTGAATGCAAATGATGGGAATGATATTGACAGAGAAGACCACCACGCGTCAATAATTAGCCCCTATATGGGCGCTGTGAGGCAGTCGGAAGCTGTGCCTTGTCTGACGGGAAGGAGAAAGGGAGAGATGGGAAGCAGGCTCCCTGAGACGCGGTTTGCAGCAGACACCGGGTGCAGCAGACTCATTTGGAGACTTTTTTTTTCCTTTTTGGATGTGCCTGGCTTCATGCAGGATCTTAGTTCCCTGACCAGGTATCGAACCCGTGCCCCCAGCATTGGGAGCATGGAGTCTTAACCACTGGACCACCAGGGAAGTCCCAGGAGACTATTTTTTAAATTATGGTAAATTGTGTTTCCAAAGATGGCCTCTCCCATCCCACAGGCTCTTCTACAGTGAAACTTCACCACTCTTCCCACTGAAAGTCTGGGCTGGCTCTATGTCGTGTTTTCAGCAACAGAAAGAGGCAGAACTATCATCGTGTAACTTTCTAGACTGGGCCTTGAGAGATCTGCGACTTCTGCCTTAGACATTTGGAATGCCACTTCTTGGAGGCCATCTGCTTTGGAAGAAGTCAGACTCCCCCTGGAGAGAGAGGGAGAGAAAGACAGACAGACAGACCACGTGAACATTCCCAGCCCAGCCGAGCTGAAGGCAGCCCCTTGAGTGAGGCTG